>NC_046659.1:144105868-144188402 GCF_010883055.1 Belonocnema kinseyi | reverse complement strand
GTGTCAAATCTCTCGAAAATACAGTTGGTGGGTAGTGGTGTTTCCTATATTTGTAGGGGTGGCTGGGGGGTGGAGGGTAGTCCGTTTAGCGTGCAATCGACGAGGGATACTTATAAGATACTACCATGATTTTTTCAGATTTTTTGGTCCAAAAATAAATTAGGCTAAAAACCGGCCTTACCGACCCTCCCCCTTTGTTATAGATGACTTTTTGATAGCATCTGTGTTTTAATCGTGAAACACGATTAAAACGAGTTGTAGCATTTTCAAAATCCAAAAAAAACAAATTAAAATGAACAATTTAAGCAAAACAACGCATGATACGAAAAAAAAAATCTGGAGAAGAAAAACTTTTTTTTTTAAAGCCCTACAAGATTATGATAACAACTTTTTCAATTTGGTCAACAAGTTGAAAATTCAAAATTTGAACGATCACAAAATTTTTGAAACCACATTTTTTCAAGATGTAAAAATTCTATGCATGGTTGTTCATATTACTTCAAAACTCAAACAATTTATCCTTATGACTTTTTTTTATAAAAAGATAATTATCAGAGTTAGAGCATTTTCAAAATCCAAAAAAAACTTAAATGAAAATTTAAAGACAAACAATGCATGATATGAAAAAAGTCAGGAGAAGTAAAACTTTGTTTTTTGAAAGTCCTACAAGATTATGATAACAACTTTTTTAATTTGGTCAAATAGTTGAAAATCCATAACTTGAACGTACCAAAAATAATGAAAAATTCAAAAATTCCATTTTTTGGTTAAACAATGCAAGATACAAAAAAAGTCAAAAGCTCAAATTGAGTGCCCTGGAAAGAACTACAAATTTATAATGAACCACTTTTGGATGTAAGCTACGAAAAAAATGAGACAAAACTTGTTCATCCAAAAAATAACTATAATTTTTTATAAGACACGTAGTTTTTGCTTTAGTCGTAAAAAATAACATTCTAAATAAAAATATTAAATTCGTTTGAAAAATCGACACAAGGTATGAACTTAAATTACCAGACAACAGTTGTTCGCCTAAAAAGATCTATAAAATTATTATTAATAATTTTTTGATAGGATGAAATTAGTTTTTATTTAATCATAAAAAAAAATATGAAAAATATTAAAAATTATAAAAACAAGGAAATAAGAATCAGTATGATTCAATTTTTATTCATATTATGAATTGTAATGATATACATTTATTGAAATGATACATGTTTTAGAGCAGCTTAGAATATAATTTAAAGCAAAATTAGAAACAAATACAAAAGTAATCATGATAAATACAATTTGCTTTTTTATTTTGCAATTTTTTAATAATTAATCCCTGGCAGAATTACATAAAAAATGTATTATAATTGATTTAAAAGTGTAGTAATAATGTAGAAAAGTTGACATGTTGGACAAAATCGAGTGCGAAGCACGAGATACGTGATGGGAATGTGTTCGTTAAAGCCAAAAGAGCTTTAACAAAAGAGAGTCAAAATCACAAAATTACAGTTGTCGGTCTGTTCACCTTTGATTTTAAAAGGTCTGTACTCGAATGCGAAAGAAATGCAAAGACTGAGCGGGGAGTGCTTGGTCGAGCTAAGCTTTATTACCGAAAGAGAATTCACAATCACAAAATTACAGTCGTGGATGTTTCGAGTCTTAATTAAAAAATTTTTGCGCAAGAATGTGCGAAAATATAAAGACCGAGTGCGTAGCGCGAGGTAAATACATAATCGAGCGCGAAGCGTGAGATAAATGTACAATCAAGCGCGAAGCGCGAGAAACAACAGTCGCGCGCCCCAGGTGCGCTTAAACTTGCGCTCAAACTTTTATAATTTTCTTGATGCGTGTGAAATGAAATGAGTATCTAAATTTAATTTTGAAAAATATTATTGAATAATTTCAATTTTCTCGAAATTAGTTTTGAAAGTTAATAATAAACTAATTATATAGAAAAGCAGTTTCAAATTAAAAAAAAAATAATGTGCAAATTATTATGATGATCTGATAAAAATGATTGTTTAACGCTTTTTAAGTGGAATTAGTTTAAAATGTTATAATTGCATCAAATTTTTAGAAATGAAAGCTCAAATTAAAAAAAAATACAAGGTAAAAATTATTTGAATGCATCAGTAAAAATTATAGTTTAATGCTTCTCATATTGTGAAATAATTAAATAACTATTAGATGATTTTTTACTTTAAAATATTAAATTAAACAAGGTTTAAAATTTAGTTTTTTAAAATTAGGTAACGTGAATTGATTATTTATTGGAAGGTTATATAATTGAATATTGGGGATAGTTTGTACAATAAAAGTTTGTTCAAATTAAAACACCCCTATTTCAATCACACATTAAAAAAAATTCTGATGGTGGAAATGGGTATCTGCATTCAATTTTTGAATTCATATTTAAATATATATTTTAATTTTTTCGGAAATGGGTATCTGCATCCAATTTTTGAATTTATATTTAAATATATATTTTAATTTTTTCTGAAATTAGTATACAGGGTTACAAATAAATTAAATTTCAGAAATAAAAGTGAAAATAAAAAAAAGTAGAACAAAAATGATTACAATATCTGAATGAAAATTATATTTCCATGTTTTTTTACGTTATAAGCAAATGAATTAATTATTCGCTGATGTTTTTCACAATAATAAATTATATTAAGTTTGAATTGTAATTTCTTTCAATTATGTAACAAAAATGAATTATTTACTTTAAGTTTATGCAATTAAATGTTGGCCATAATTTGTATAATAAAAGTTTGTGAATGTTTAAATTACCTCATTTCTAATTAAATTATTTTTGTAAACTTTTGAAATGTGAAATGAGCATGTGAAATCTGATTTCGAAATTATGTGCAAATATACTTTAAATTTCCCTGGAATTGTTTAAAATGTTATAAAGAACTTGAAATTTCACAAAAATGTACAGCAAAAATGATTTGAATGATTCACTGAAAATAACTCTTTACCGCTTTTTATTCTATAAGCTGATTAATTATTTATTAACTGATTCGTTTTTTCACAATATTAAACAACGTAACTATTAAATGTTAATTTTTCTTCATTTTGCAAACAAAAAATTCTTATTTATTTGAAGGTCATGTGATTGAATATTTGATATAAGTTGTATCATAAAGTTTATTTATTTTTACCTTACCTCTGTTACAATTATATGATTTTTTGAAATGCTTATGACGTTGCGGAATGCGTATTTGAATTCAATTTTCAAAATGATATGTACATTTTTTGTTTGGATTACTGTAAAAGGTTTTTAATAATTAAGATTCTTAAAAATTGAAAATAGGTTAATAATTATTTAAAAATTGGGTAATTGGTGGAAATGAACATAAATTTAGCATGTGCGTACTGGTTGCATAATAAAAATTTCTACCGATAATAGGATTCAAATTGTTTAATCTATATCAAGATTTTTCTCAATCCATGAATAAACTTAATTAAATTAAAAGTTATTTTCAAATATTTTTTTCGCTATCAATTAGGCAACTTTTAAATGATAAACTATAAATATTATAACTATAAAACTTGATAATTAATTATAATTATATTAACCTACCATTTACATAATTTTCCTAGATGATAGTGAAAAAAGGAGAAACTTAAAAATAAAAAGTACAATCACCTGTGATTGCAAAAGCCAGTTCCGGAAAATTAGATCCGTTTTTCTGAAGCACTCTTTGACTTTTGTATCCTTTATGAACCTTAAAAATAGTCCTCTTTGTTAAAGAAGCAGATTCCATTTCCATTTCCATTGTCAGTGAAAGTGTTCAACGTTTGTTAATTTATGATTATTATTATTATTAATATTATATATAATATAATATAATATTAGAATAATATTAATATTATTATTCATATAATATTAATTATATTATTATGATTATTATTATTATTATTAAATTACTGTCAAATATAACACTGTTAACGAAAGCTTACATTTAAACTGAATTTTGTTAAAATACAAATATATTCATAAGAGTTTACTGCGCAAAGGTCAGCATTGCACTGCTTAACGGAATAAAGCTAATGCAGAATATTATTAGTGAAATTTATTACGCCTAAGAAAAACCAGTTTTTTTTAGAAAAGCATCGTGAAAAAAGCAAAAACAACTTTTCCGAGAAACTTTAGAATTTCTTTAAACGAACTTCCATTACACTGTATTTTTTATACAAAACATTTTGTTGCTGTAATTCGCAAATTTTGAACTTAAAATTGGAAGGACTTTGAGCTACAAATAGGGAATATAATGTAAACTAATTTACATAAATTTTCACTGATTATAACTAAATATAAGACAATTTTAATTCTTTAGATCTTAAGTCGAAATAAATTTCATTTTCAACTTAATAGTTACATTTTCGAGCCGAAAAGACAATTTCTTTTTAACTCTAGAATTTTCAAAAAAAAAGTTAGGAAAAGATAAATTATTTAGTTCTTCAAGGTAAGAATTTTCAACAAAAAAGTACGATTTTCAGTAAAAAACATGAATTTGTCAAAAAAATTGAATTTTAAACCAAAAAAGATTAATTTTTAACCAATGAATCGAATTTGCACACACAAAAAATAATATTTAACCAAAAAAAGTTAAATTGTTGAGTCGAGAAGATGTATTTTGTAGAAGAGTTGAATTTTTCACCTTCAACCAGTAAGACTAGAAAGATAATATTTGAATTTTTAGATAAAAATATCGATTTTTAATAAAAAAACCAATTTCTATCAAAAATTTCAATTTTAAATTAAAAGAGGTAAATATACGATTAATAAATAAAAGGTTTATTTTTTTGTAAAAAGCAACATGATTAAAATGGATAGATTTTTAAGATAAAAATATAAATTTTCAACCAAAGGGTCGAATCATTAATAAAAAAAATTAAAATTCAATCAAATACAGTGGAATTGTAATGCGAAAAAGATGAATTGTTTAGAGACTAATTTTTAATAAAATACATGAATTTTTATACAATATACTTGAATTTTCAATTTATGACCAATAAATTTCTGATCGAAGAGAGAATATCAAAATTTTTAAATAAAAATTAGTTTTTAACAAATAGAACGCATTTTTAACAAAAAAGTTTAATATTTAAAGAAAGAGGTAAATTTTGAAAAAATAAATGTTCAAAAAGAAAGTAAGGTTCATTTTTAACCAAGAAACATGATTTTTCTACCATAAGAGATGAATTTACTATCAAAAGTCGAATTTTTAACCAGTCAAATTAAAACAAATACTAATTTTTAACAAAATACAACAATTTTATATCAAGTAGTATCATTTTTATCATATAAAAGATAATTTTCATCCATAAATGGAGTAAATTAAATTTTTAGAAAAAATGCAATTTTAACAAAACCAAAAAATGGTTTTTCCAAAAATCAAATCAAGTTTTAACCAAAGAAATTAATTTTGATCTAAAATGATAAATCTTTAAAAGAATGAATTTTTAAGAAGAAAGCTTAACATTCACTCTAGCAGATGATTTTAATAAATTATATTGTTTTCAAATAATAAGAAAACAAATAATAAAAAACTCGTAAAAGAGATTTGTAGATAATATTTTTAAAAATCTCTTTCAAAATCAGTTTCAATGAACAATGAGAATATTTTCCTCGATTTTATCATTCATTTTTTCAAATAATTATTTTCAAATTTCAGATAACTGTAAAAAATCTAGAAGATTATAAATTTCATGAGCAGAATTCCTGAAAAGAAATCCAAGAATCCAGACAAAATGTATGCAATCACTATAAAATGTTCCTATTGCCATATGAAAAAAATTACTTTTTTCCTTAAAAAAGAAAAGGAAAATAACGTCTCCCTTTAGTCTAAAATAAAAGAAGAGGAAAGAAAAATTAGAAGGCAACCAATCAAATCCCCTTTCTTCTCTCTGAAATTAAAAAAAAAATATATTCTTTCATTTTGGATTTCTTTCGTCTTTTTTGTGCTGTTTGAGTACCGAAACGTCGGTGATTCTATTTATAATTTTTTTTCGTAGTTTAGTAATGATAAAAACAAAAAGACGAATGAAATAAAAAATAAAAAAAATCTGCTTGCTGTGCGGGCACATTCTCCTAGCGCGTTTCGCTCGCAAGTTTAAGCGAGCCTCGGGCGCGCGACTGTGGGTTCTCGCGCTTTGCGCTCGATGATGTATTTACCTTGCACTACAAGCTCGGTTTTTGCATTTGTCCTACATTCTTGCACAGACCTTTTAAAATCAAAGGTCAACGGACAGCCAACTGTAATTTTGAGATTGTGAACTCTCTTTTGTTAAAGCTCTTTCGGCTTTATCGAACATATCTAATACATTTTTTAAGTAACTATACCTAGGGTTGCTTATTTAGATATTGAAAAATAAAGCACCAATTGTATTTATTTATCATGATTACTTTAATATTTTTTTTTATTTTACATTCAATTTTATTCTTAGCTGCGCTGAAACATGTATCATTTCAATAAATTTATATCATTACAATTCATAATTGGCATGGAACTTGAAACATACGTCTTCTCTTATTGCATTATTATTATTTTTTTTAATTTCAATCTTGTTTTTTACGATTAAAGAAAAACCAAGCTTCCTATAAAAAAAAATTCGTAAAAAAATTATAATTTTTTTTTGTTGAATCATATTTGTCTTATTAATTCTCGTAGCTTATATCGTTTGTACAGCAATTTAATTTTATTTATTTTGAATGTTGTTTTTTATCAATAAACACAAACAACTTATCCTCTAAAAAAGTAATTCATGATAAATTTTCAGATCTTTTTTTTGTCGATCTATCATGTATAGTTGAGAATGTAATAATTAATTAATTTTTGTGCGATCAAAATTTGAATTCTCGATTTTTTAATTCAAAATTCAAAAAGTTAATAAAATAATCATGTGGGCCTTTGAAAAAGTAAAGTATTTTTTCTATTACTTTTTTCCATATCATGTTTTTTTTGGCTTCAAGTATCCATTTTTGTTTGGTTGTTTGGATTTTGAAAATCCTCTAACTTTAGTAGTTTTGATTTTATTAGAAAAAGTCATCAGGATAAATTATATCTAATTTTGTGTACTATAAATGACTGATGATAAAAAATTTTAATTAAAACAAAAGTGGTTTAAAATTTTTTTTGAAAAACTTTAGCTTTTTGAATTTTGATAAAAAATGGCTGGTTAATGAGCTCGATCTTTATTTTTCGCCTCTGTGTGCGAAAGCCCAATCCTAGACGACTGTTCTTTCGAAAATGATCCGGCGTACAGACTACAATAAAAACAACAACGACGACGCCGGACACAATGACACCGACATAAAAATTTGTTTTTCTGACTCAGGGGGCCTCAACACGTCGACTTCTGATGAAATCCGCAAAAGTGATTTTTCCCATGAAACTAATACCTTCTTATTATAGATAAGAGTGTAAAAATATATGTAAAACATTTTTTTCAAAAAGAGAGAAGGAAGGGGATTTGGCCTTCTCAGTTTTCTTTCCTCTTTTTGATTTTTTTTACAAAGGGAGAAGTTCTTATTCTCTGTTTTTTTTTTAAGAAAAAAAAGGATTTTTTTCAGATTGCAATAGGAACATTTTATGTTGATTCTCCAAATTTGTTCGTTGGAATCTTGGTTTTATTTTCAAGAATTTTGCTTATTTACTCGATTATTGAACGTTAAATAGGATTTTTAATTTGATGCTAATCTGATTTAAATTTCTCGAATTTTAAATTCGAATTTAGTTAATAAAAAGTAGAAACGTTTCAATAAATCCATTCTAATCTCTCTCTATCTCTCTGTATTCTCGATTCGCTTCAATTCCCCGGATCAAACTCGTTCTGCACCTCTTCATCTGAAATTAAACGTGGACCTTTCCGGAATTCCCACATACCATAAGGACCATGGAACAGCAGGTGGTCTAATCTTACCTAATCTGTGGGTCGTACAAATTAATGTTACGAGCTTCACAGCCATCAATGGACCATCACCAGACCACTGGTACCATTTTGGTCTTTGAAACTACCCCAACATGACTCTCTCCCTTTCTCTCTGCATCCCTATTTTACAACCCCCTTGCCTCTCTGTATCATCCTTATGCTTCTCTCTCTCTCTTTCAATTTCTCTCTCTCTCTCTGAATTTCTCTCTCTCTCTCTCTCTGAATTTCTCTCTCTCTCTCTGAATTTCTCTCTCTCTCTCTCTCAGCTACCTAGATGGTATTGCATATCCAGACACTAGGGGCTTTTAAGGGAATAGTAACAACCAAAACAGAACGTCATCGGATTCTGAATGTAACCCAAGTTTTAGGGTGACTGTAACGAGAGGGTTGTTAACTGCCTTCAGATTCGGACCAGCTAGTCTTGGAAATACTGTTTCCATGCAGAGGTTTGAGAGATAATTAAAAGGACTTCGGATGAGGAGGAATGGCCAAGCAATTGGGAACAATGTCTTGTTAGATGGTTTGCTTTGCGATAAGAGACTAGAAGAACACTAGTCGTTAAGACTTTCCTTCACAGACCTGTTTGTGTCCTTGATAATTGCTTGTCGATAAATAACTCTATTTCCAACTTCTTGAAACTCTTCTCTTCAAGATGAATTCGAATTTTCAATGTAACATTTTATTTAAACACAAATGCATTTATTTCATTATTTAAGGATTGAAAACTTTTGAAGGGACGACTGAGAAATATTGAGAGAAAAAATATTCGAAATAGGAAATTGTTGAAATTATAAAATTACCAAAATATTTAAATTCCGAATTAGAGAATTCCCAAACAGTTGATAATATGACCTAATTTGGAATTTACCGATACTACAAAATTCTAAGATTTAAAAATTTTTAAAAATTGTTTTTTAATTATTATTATTTATACAATGAGAATACAATACTAAAATATTTCCATCAGAGAAAAATATGTTTAATTTTCAATGTAGTTCTTGGAATTATTGCTTCTTGTTTCTTTTAATTTTTATTGGTCTTTGGTACACTTTTTTTGAGTGGTGAAAAATGAATGTGAATCTCGTTAGCCACCTATTTAGAATAAAGATTCAAAAAGAGCAGTACTAAAAAAATAAAACAGTTTATCCAAAGGAATTTTTTATAGAAAAAAATTACCAAAGTTACAGCATTTACAAAATTTGAAAAAAAAACAAACTAAAATGAACATTAGAAGTCTAAAAACCAATAATATAAAAAAAGTCAATAGGATAAAAACGTTGATTTTCGAAAAATTTTGCAGCCAAAATATGCAAGACAAGAAAAAAGATGAATAAACTGATTTTATGCATTGAAAATAGATCTACAAATTTTTTTATCAGTTTTTTTTATAAGATACGTAGTTTTTGTTTTATTAATAAAAAACATCAAAATTGAAAAAAATTAAATTTGTAGACAATGGCACACGTTACAAAAAAAATGACACAAAAGTTGTTCATCTGAAAAAGCAACAAATATGTGATGAATCATTTTTTGATAGAATACGCAATTTTTTTTTAACCGAAAGAATGAAATTCAATTAAAATTAAATTTGTGCACAAACTGCACAAGTCATGAAAAAAATTAATATAAGAAATTTCCTCATCCAACAAAGAGCCACAAATTTGTAATTAATAATTTTCAAATAGGGCCCATAGTTTCTATTTACTTAAAACCATAAAAAATAAAATTTTTGGAAAACCGACACGGGAGACGAAAAAAGAGTTCAATACATCCGAAATAAAAGTATTAAATATAATGAGGAAAAGTTCACATTTTAGGCAAAATCGAAGTAAAAAATCGAATTCGAAAATTTACCGAAAAGTTTATAATGTTACCGAATATGAAAATTTCTTTCATTAATGAATCTCCGACTTTAAACAATTGAATTTTTCCAAATTATTTTTATTTCTTTAATAAAATAAAATACTGCAATATTGTTATTAAAAAAATCTTCTTAATGTTAAATGTATTTATTGGAATTATTGATTCTTGTTTTATTTCATTAGTATTGTTTTTCTACAATGATAAATATTTTCTTTCATCATTTTTATTTAAATTCTAATAATAATTTGAAAAAATATATTTAGCGTTTTAAAATTATTCTAAAACCATTCATTAATCTATTAGATTGTCCTTTGGTACACTTCTTAACTATTAAAAAGTGAATGTCAAGTTCGTTGGTCAGCTATTTTGGATACAAATTCAAAAAGATCATTCTTAAAGTTTTTGTGGACAATTTCTTTTAAGATTTA
This sequence comes from Belonocnema kinseyi, assembly GCF_010883055.1. Lineage (NCBI taxonomy): Eukaryota > Metazoa > Arthropoda > Insecta > Hymenoptera > Cynipidae > Belonocnema > Belonocnema kinseyi. The sequence goes on along the minus strand of NC_046659.1, from coordinate 144,178,176 downwards.
GAAATTGCAATTGAGGCTGTTCATAGCACTGAAAAATACAAAAATTTGTCCTATTGACTTTTTTATAAAAAAAAGTTTACGAAAGTTACAGCATTTACAAAATTAAAAAAAAACTAAAATGGAAATTTTAAACCTAAAAACGAACGATATGAAAAAAAGTAAATAGGAGACGAACGTTCAATTTCGAACAATCTACGATGTTTCAACAACCAATTTTTTAATTTTTACACTAAATAAAAAAAATTATAATTTTGATCGCACGAAAAACGAGGAAAAACTAAAATTCCATTTTGCGGCCAAAATATTCGCAAAAAGAAAACACATCAAAATTAAAAAAAATTAGATTTTTTGACTAGACAAGTTATGGAAAAAATAAGTTGAAAAAAGTTGGTCATCTAAAAAGGAGCTATAAATTTGAAATTAATAATTTTTAGATTTTGTTTAATTATTCTTAATTTTGATGATTATTATTTATTTAATGAAAATGCAATGCTAAAATATTTTCATCAAAGACAACTCTTTATGATAGGTTTTTTTTTAAATAGTTGCGTTTGTGATAAATTTTCTTTTTCGTATTATTCTTTGGCATTGATAAATTTTTTCTTTGATTGTTTTTATTTCAAATACAAACAATAATTTGAAAAAAATACATGAGCCATTCTGAAAAAATTTTCCTTGTGCAAAATAATTCGTTATTATATTTTTAAGAAATGGATATGATTTATCAAGGAATCTTTAATTGTTTGTTATACCATGCCGTCTATTTGGGTCACGTTGAATGCATTTTATTTTTGAGTAACTTATAATATTACTGAATTTGAAAACTCCCGAATAATAATAATTCATATTTATTCATGACAAATACAATAATGAAATATTTTAATAAAAATACATTTTTCGAATGGTCTATTATTTTAATTATTGTTTTAATTTCAAATAATAATAATTGAAAAAAATATATCATAATGCAAAATAACAATATAGAAAACATATGTGTATTAAAAGAGCAATTATTTAAAAAATCCATGAAGCATACTAAAATTCCATAAAAATATTCCATGATTGTATTATTAATAAATAAATTTTTCCTCATGCATTTTATATGGGAAACTTCAAGTCAAAACTGGCACCTGATAAAATGAAAAAATAAAAAATTAGGGAATTTCTTTTTTCGGATTTGGAATGCTTACACGTACAGACAATTTGTATCCTCTGTTGTGCCCAGAATAAGGATCTAAAAAAAAAATTTGGGGACTTTTTTGCTTATTTTTTGTACAACCCCCCCCCCCCCACAATTAACTAAAGTTCTCGCGGGACATCCTATATATATTTTTTTAGTGTTTTCATTATTTTTTAATTTCACGTTTAGCCGGGGGTATCATAAAATTTTATAATTTCTGAAATATGTTTTTAAATTTGTAATTTCCTTTTTAGTGTATAATTTTCTGTTTATTCATTGTACAATATATTTCGTTGTATACTTTTTTTTTAATGTCGAGGATATTTGAACGCAATATAAAAAATAAAAAGAAAAAGTTATATTTTTCACTATGTATAACATTCCCGCCTGGGCTCCATATTTTAGTTCGATCAAATATTATCTTCTTGAATAATATATTCTTGTATAGATTTTAGAATTACAATTTTTAAATCTTTAATATATTCTTTTATAGATTGTAAAATCCAAAAATTTGAAAAGAAAAAAAGAAATTTCTAATTAGCCAAAAGATTATGCTAATGGTTCCAAATGGTTAGTTCCAAACACTTGTTTTCTGAATTTTTTTAAATCTCCAGCTTGATCCTAAATTTTTATATTTTTATTATTTTGTTTTCTTAATCTTGTATTGTCATTCCCTGCCACAGAACCAAACCGTAATTATTCACAGACTCTGAAATCGTCTAAAGTAATTAATTATTTCTTCTGAATTCAGAGAAACCTCCTGAAGTCGACTGTTTTTCTGATTTGTAACAACTAGACAAAACGGTTCGATTTGGTTGAAGGCAATAAACTAGAGCGCCATGAAAATGAGTTTTTCCAAGGGATCTCTCGTTGGCTCGTTGGTGCAGTTGAAATCTACTGGCTGCTGGTAATTGTTCAGAGTCCTGAATGTAATCGCCGAGATGATCGCGTATCTTACGACTTGATTGGTCGTCATTAAAGGGAATGCGTTTACGCCACCCTAGGGACCTGGATCGAGACATTACCGTGGTAGGCCTGCGTGGAATTAATATGAGCTTGGAAGAAGGGGGTGGCCCACCCTCCTCTCAGCGATCCATTCAAAGTTTCAAATCTTACATTGGCAAGATAATAGCTGACAAATTATAACTACGAATCTCGAATACGAAATTTCTCTCTTCTGGAAACCAAAGCAGCTCCAGAAAGGGAATGAAAAGTTCCTTCAAGAAAAAATTAACTTGATTATTTTACTGAAAAAATTAGTCAAACTAGGCTAGAAAAAAATGATTTCCCAACTCTTTTCCTCCTCTTCCATCAGATAGTGTCCTATGCGATACTATTCTTCCCATCTCCTAACTTATTATTATTGTTATTATTATTATTATTATTATTGTTTAGTTTGACTGGTCTTTTAATGAGTACATTACCGCGAGACGAATTTGATAACAACAAGGGATAAACCGTGGCTTAATCCGACTTTTAAATATGTGACCGTCCGTGAGAAAAGGGACCTAATGCGGAAAAAATCGATTTTTATTTTTTTGCGCTAATCTATAGTTTTTGAGTTACTCTTTCATTTCCAATTAACAGAAATTTTCTAAGTTATTTACTTTTCTCGTTATTAAGCTACAAACGTGGGCATAATAAGCGACCGTGGGGCCCAAACGAGGGGCCTGCGAAAACCGGCCCAACCACCACTAGTTTGATTGGCTACGCTTAAACCGGAACCAGAAGTTATTAAAAGTGCGCGATTTTTAAAACAAATCCTACAATAAATTCACAATTTTGTAGAATAAAATGAGGAAGCTGATAACATAATATATTAACAGATCAAAACTTTATGAAATATATGAAAATAGAAATATTGAAAAAAGAAACTATTTCATTTTGTGTTTGAAAGTTAGTTTTTTTAGTTGAAAATTCAGGTATTTTTCTTATGATTCATCTTTTTTAGAAGACAATTAATCTTGTTACTTGAAAATTTTAATATTTTGTTAAAAATTTGTTTTTTTTTTGAGGCGAAAAATAATTTTTTCAATTGAAAACTTTCAAGAAACGTCGGAAACAATTCATAGTTTTGTACACGATTGGAACACGAAATATATTTTTTATCGATCTTGTATTTTGTTAAAATTAGTGTATTTTGGTAGAAAATTGATCTTCTTGTTTACAAAATTTTGTTGAAAATTCGTTCTTTGTTTGATTAAAAAGTAATTTTTTAAAATGTAAATTTAATTGTTCGACATTTGGTTAAAAAGTGATCTCTTATAGTTTAAAACTCAAGTATTTTGTTAGAAATTGGCGTATTTTGTCCGAGGTTAATGTTTTTAGTAAAATATTAAGGTTCGTAGTGAAAAATTTATTTTCTAGGGTGAAATATACATAATTTTTATCAAAAATGTACTTCTTAAGTTGAAAATTGATTTATTTTGTTGAAAATTCGTCTTGTTTGTTTGCAAATATTTTTTTTACTGAATGTTTAATTACTTTATGATTTATTTAAAATTTATATTTTGAAGATTCAACTATCTTTTGAAAATTCATCCACATATTAAGTGGAAAATGCGTCTTTTTTGGTAAAACATTGAAATTCTTGATAAAAAATTTATTTCTTGGGTTGAAAATTCAACTATTTTCTGGAATATTCATTTTTTTGATAAAATAATGTTTTGTTTGTTAAAAACTGTACTATTTTGCAGAAATTCCTATGCTTGAAGGTTTAAAATAATTTTTATAACTAAAAATTAAAATGTGCCATTTTTGGTTGAAAATGAATCCTTTTTTTAGTTAAAAATTCAACTATTTAGTTAAAAATTCATGTATTTTGTAGGATATTAATGTTTATGGTTCAAACTTAATTTTTTGATCGAAAAACCTCTTTTGTTTGTAGAAAATTAATCTTCTTAGTCTATTCGGTTTTTTAGTTTTAAAGTTATCTTTTTTGGATAAAAAGTTGAATATTTTATTGAACATTTATGTGTTTTGTTTAAACTTAAAATTTGTGTGGAAAATTAATTTTTTTCCCACAATTCATCTTTTGAGTTAAAAATTAGTCTGTTTTTTTGGTAGAAAATTAGTCTTATTGGCTGAAAATTTATCTTTTTGGTTTTAAATTCCACTTTTTAGTTGAAAATTGAATATTTTTGTTGAAAATTTATTTTATTTGGTGAAAGTTTGATTATTTTCGCTAAAAATTTATTTCTGTAACTGAAAATTAATTTATTTTGTTAAAAGTTCGTCTTTTAGATAGAAAAATCATCTTCTTGGTAGGAAATTCATCTTTATAATTAGAAATTCAACTCTTTTAGAGATTTGTCTTTTTTGGTAAAAAGTTGATCTTTTTAGTTAGAAGTTCACCAATTTGTTACAGATTCATTTTTTTGTAGATAAAATTCATAGTTTCAGTTCCAATTCATTCTTTTAGTTGATACATCATCTATTAGGTTGAATTTTTTTTTCTAGAAGATACAGTAAATTTAAAAAAAAATATTTTTAAGTTTTGAATTGAACTATTTTGTTAAAAGTTCACTATTATCAATTAAAAATTCATTTTTTTACTATAAAAATTGAAAACTCGACATTTTTGGTAGAAAATTAATTTTTTCTTTATAAAGATTCATCATTTTAGTAGAGAATTAATTATTTTCCTTGAAAATTAATTTTATCAAATGAGAATATAAAATTTCCATTCTTGGTTAAAAATTTATCTTTTTTCGTTAAATATTCATGTATTCTGTTGTAAAATCGTATTTTTTGGTAAAAAAAGTTTCTCTTGCTTGAAAACTCACCTATTTGGTGAAAAGTAATTTTTTATTGAAGATTCACTATTTCAATTTAAAGTTCAGTTTTTTGCTTAAAAAATTATCTAAATCTAATGTCGTTAGTAATTTTGTTTTAGTTGAAGACTATTCTAGCGAATACCATTGTGACAACCAGAGACGACTAAAGACGACCAGAGACGACGAAAGACGACCAGTGACTTAGTCATTGTGAGCTTCGGTTACAGCACGCATCACTAATTGGTCGTCTGTCTTTTTTCCTTGCAACATGAATAAGTAAGAATGAGAAAGACACAAATAGCCGAGAGCCAGAGACCGTTCTAATTTATTCATTTAATTTTTTATACCCAGCATTACCACAGAAGTTAATAATATTATACATTTTTTTACCTAATTGCATTAACCATACAAGACTATTAGTTTTAAATAAAAAAAAGGAACAATAATTAACATTGTCGGGCTAATTAAAAAATGCGTTAAATTATTATTACTTAAAAAAACAATTGAATTCAACTAAACGATACGAATCTTCAACAAAATAGTGAAATCCTTAATCAAAACTGATAGATTTTTCAGCAAATAGTTTAATTTTTAACAAAATAGATGAATGTTAAACAATATAATAGAAGCCTCCATGATAAATATTGATTCTTCACTACTTAACAGTTGCATTTTTAACCACAAAAAAATTAAATTTCTATTAAAAGATAATTTTTCAGAAATGTAGTTGAATTTTCTGCCAAGAAAGATTTCAGTTAAATTCTCTACACCAAAATATGATGCTTCAACAAAATAGTTGATTTTAAACCAAATAGTTGAATTTTATACAAAAGTAAATGAAACATCAAGTTAAAAAGATGAATTTTCAACGAAACACGTTGAATTTTCAACAAAAAACGAAAACTTTTTAACAAAAAAGATTTTAATATTCAATCATTTAATAAAATGATAATTGAATTTTTAACCAAACAATAGACATTTTAACCCAAAAAGAATACTAAGAGTACAATAATACTATTTGGAAATGTTTCATGCACTATTTAGGAGTTAAGTTTCCGACGAAAAAAAATTATTAAAAAAAAACTTAATTCTTAAATAAGAAAGATCAATTTTCTATTTATCCATAATGTATCCCCTAAGGGTTTACATGATTTCCATTTCTTAAGACTGCTCACATATATTTAAAAAAAAATTTTATCCTTGCTATACACAATTATTTACAACTATTTACATAAAGTCTTATATCTAGTTCCTTATCTCTATTTCCTCTGATAGCGCAATTTAGGACTTATGAGCAAATGCGTGATCAAGCGAACATAAGCGAGAGTGAAATCAAAAGAGAGAGAGAGAGAGAATTAGAACACAAACGCATCTTAGACTATTTATACCAATACATAAAAATGACTTACAATATTTACGCTCTCTAATCTAAGCGACTTTCGTTTCCTTTTTCTTTCACTGTTTTTTATACTCCAATTTGTCATTTTTTCACATGCTTCATTTTATTCTCTCTGATTCTGTCCTCTAGCACCCTCCAACTCCTTAATCTATTCCTCTCCTAATCCATCCTCCCCAAGAATCTTAACCACATTCTCTTACTAGCTTCCTTTATCTTCCATTCCTCTTATACATCCTTCCCATACATGCTCCCATGTTTCCTCCTCCCATTCACATATTCTACACTTTCTTTTCTCTTCTTTTTCCAAATACATTCCCTCCCTTATCTCGCTTTCCAATTTAGATCTAGCTATTCTTGTCCACTTTCTCTCTCCCCACTCCCTTTCTTGATACTTTTGTAATCCTTCCTTTTTATCATCTTATACCATTTATTGTATTCTGATTTCTTAATCATTCTCAATCTTTCTATTAATTGCCTTTCCCTCTCTCTTTTTTTAATTCTTCACAGTCTACTTCAGGCCGTCTTCTATGTCTCTAGCATTAAAGAAATCCCTTCTTTCTTTTTCCTATCTCGTTAATTCTATCGCCCTCCTTCTTCTCTCTTCTACCTTCATCAAACACTTTCTCGCTAACTCCCCTTTCTTTCCCTCTCTAAGCTTCGTCTCAAATTTACATGCTCTCTTTCCTGCTATAATACTTGATTTATCCCTTTGCGCTTTTAGTACTTCTTACACTCCTTCCTTTAGTTCCTTCCCTTAATCTGATACCCTTTATCACTAGTTTTATTTTTTTTCCTTCCCTCTCTTTCTTTTCAATTCTTTTTTCTATCTTTCTCAGCCTTCTTTCTCCCTATTCACACTCTCCCTACCTCCAAAAACCCGGTTAGAGATTTCTATTTTTTTTTATTTTAACTTCGAGTTCCTCTACAATTTTATTCAGCTTTTCCTGCTTTTCCAGTCTTTGCTCAAACGTCTGTATCTTTTTTTTTTAGTTTTTCCTGCCTTCTTAAAATTTCCTAGTTTCTCTCTTAAGCTCAACTATTTCCCGCTTAAGCCTAACATAATTTTTCGCACATCACTCAACTGTACATTTTCATCTTCTATTTACCCTCTACATTCAACTTTTTCTTCGTCCTCCCGCTCTCCTTTCTGCCCCGTGCCAATCTGTTCCTTTCCCGATGTCATTCTATACATTTTAGAATATTTAAGGGTGGAGCCTGTTGCTATTTTGTCCTCACTACTTCCCCTCTCCGCCCTATCGTTTTTCCTATTAACACATTTTCCTCTTGATGCAAAACTCTAGGCCCTTAATTTCTTTCTTTCTACTGTTCTTTTGTATTTTCTCCTTTTTCCTTAAGCTTCTGTTTAGCGCACACATACTTTTCTAACTTTCCACCTCACTTCCCCTCTTAGAGAAAAAGTACGAAGGATGGATCGACGGAAAACCGACCGAAAATATGAGGAGCCGACCATTAAAAAGGTTACCAATTTGAGTAACTTCATATCTGAGTAACTTTATATTGTGAGGGGTTGTCCATAAAGTACGTTACCTATTTGAGAAGAATGGGGGCGCTAAAATATTATATTGTCCTACAAGTTCGGAAAGTAGGCATTTCCACACGAGTGTGAAGTTAGTTGTGCGAACCAGAGACGATTCGAAGGGGAGTTGTAAGCGAGTCGTAAGCAAATTGGAGGCGAGCCGAAGACGAGCTGTAAATGAACCGAAGGCTAGCCGGAAACGACCCGAAGATGAGCCGATGACAAATACTGTAAACTTCACAAGAGTTAAATTTGCCTACTTAATTTATAGAAATTAAGGGCATCCCAAGCTTTTTGCAAGAAATTCAAAAATTTCTGAAAATATTGCTAAATTTAAAAAATGTCCTAAAATTTATGAAAAATTGGCGAAATTTTCAAAATTTTCAAAAGTTATGAAAAATGGGCAAATTACCGATAATTTCAGATATTTAAAAGTTTCCAAAATTTTCGGTAATTTATCGGTTATTTATTGTAATTTATCAATTCTGTATGGTAACTTATCACTTCGAGTTTCTCCAAAAACTGTTCCCTACTCAGAATCAGTCTGTCCAGCGACAAATCATAATGGAGTGAGGTTATGATTTCGACATTTCGGAATTAGACACTTCCTCATAATACATGCGTCGAAAATACATGCGTCGAAAATACATGCGCATGTCGAATGCATGTCATGTCGCATGCGCATGTCGAAGATACATGCGTCGAAAATCGAAAATTTCGTGAGGGCGTTAGAAAAAACAATTTTGCGAATCACTTTTATATTTCAAATTTAACAATCTTTAACTATTCTCCTCTTTTTCACTCTTTTCAAAGAATTCTTCTTTCTACCTCTTTTTTCAAGAAACTTTCTCTTTTCCTCGCTTTTTTCGGTCTAATGAGAACTGAATTAATAATATCCACCAAGAAAATTCAGCTAGTTTTGGTTAAAAGTCATATTTGTTAGACATACATTAAACATATTAATTGATAGTTGAACCACTTTTTCAAAAAATTCATTTTCATTGTTCAAGATGAAATTCTTTCTTTAAAAATTTAACTATTTTGTTTAATTCCTTTAAATTTTTGGTTGAAAATTAATTGTTCCAAATAAAAATGTAAATGATTTATTTTTAGTTGTGAATTTATCATTTTTAGATACAAGTAAAAAATGTAATTAAAAATATATCTTTTCAGCTGAAAATTCAACTATTTCGCTGAATTTTTGAGTTTTGTGATTGAAAATAAATTTTTTAACTAAAAATTTCACTATTCCATTTTTGGTTAAAAATTCATATTTTTAATTGAAAATAGATCTTGTATAGTTAAGAATTAAGGCAGTTATCGCATTTATCTTTTTTGGCAGAAAATCAATCTTATTAGTGCAAATTTATACTATTTTGTCAAAAAATCTATTTTTTGGCTGACAATTAATCTGTTTGATTGAGGTTGGAACCATTTTGTTGAGAATTCTTCTTTTTTGCAGATTTAATTTTTTCGTTATTTCAAATTAAAATTTTCAAATAAAAATCAATTTTCGAGTGGATCATTTGAGCTTTTTACTACAGAATTAAAAAATGTTGTTGAAAATTTTCGATAAAGAAATACGAATTCTCAACAAAATACGTAAATTTTTCACCAAATAGTTGAAATTTGAAGTTAAAAAGTTGAATTTTCTATAAAAAAAGGATTAGTTAAATTTCCAGTAAAAATAATTAATTTTCAACTAGAAAGACAAAAAGGACGATCATTCATTTTGTTGAAAATTCCTATTTTGGTAGAAAATTCTTCTTTTCATCGCAAAAAATTGGTTATTCGAATAAAAATTCAATTATTTACATAAAGCTTTATGAAGTTGGTCTTAAACTCAATTGTTTAAATGAAAAATATTTGATTGTTGTTGATAATTTGCATATTTAAGTAAAAAATTGATCTGTCCCATTAGAAAATCTTTTTTAGTTCTGAATTAAAATATTTTGTTAGCGATTCAATGCATAATTTGTTATAATATATAATACAAACATAATAGATGTCCATAATAAATTTAAATATAATATAAAAGATGTAATAGTTCAATTTTTTTTAACAAAAAGTTTTGTTTTCTTGAAAATTCTTTCTTATAAGTTAAAGCGTAATTTAACATTCATCCAACTATTTTAGTATTTCAACAAAATAGATAAATTTTCAAAAAATACAATAGTTGATATTTTAGATAAATAAAATCTGCAAAACACACAATGCATTAGATTTTGGGCTTATTTTAGACTCTCTAATGCACTAAACAAAAATTTCAAAAAGCACCCCTGCATACAAAAATACCACCCCATTATTAAAAACTTAAACCTGAAATAAAACAAAAATAAAAAGTAGTGTTGGCCTCTTCTTGGGCTCTCCAATGCGTGCAATTTTTTTTAAACCACGCCTACATATAAAAAATCCAATAGCTATTTATTCACACGTATACGAATTTTCATGAAGCCCAAATATTGGCAGCGTACAGAGGGGTTGGTTTTTCGCGTTAAGGTTTAGAGCCCAAAATTCGGTGATGGTATTTTTTGAGAGCCCAAAAATCAGTGATCTTATTTACTCTTTAAAATTCTAAAACTGATAATTTTTTGACATAGTCATATTTACCTGTTAAAAAGGAGCTGGTTTTAAACATTAAGGGATGTGGTCCTAAAATTGGGGATGGCATTTTTAAAGTGCCCAAAAACCAGTTGCTTGTTACCAGGCAGTTATGACTTTGTCAAAAAATAATCTTTTACAGAATCTTACAGCGTTACTAGCGTCTCTGGTTTTTGGGCTTTTCCAAAATGCCGTAACCAATTTTATAGCCCTAAGTTTTAACTCAAAGAACCAAACCCTCTGAAATTCGAATTCGCGTTTATAGAAATGTGTTTGATTTTTCAGATGTAGGGGTGGTTTTTGAAAAAATTCAAGCATTGGATAGCCCAAGAAGAGCCTGACAATATTTTATATTTTGCTTTTTCCAGGTTTAAGTTTCTACTAAAGGGGTGGTTTTTGAAAATGTTTGTGAAGTGCAGTTTAGAGCCTAAAATAAGTCAAAATTCTAGTATATTCTGTGTTTCACAGGTTTTTCTTTATTGCAGGGGGATGTTATTTTGAACATAGGGGTGGTTTTTAAAAATTGGTTGTTGATGCGTTTAAGAGCCCAAAAAAGCTGAAAAATCTGACGTGTTTGATTTTTTCTTTTTTTCCCTCGATTCAAGTCAGCAGCTCCACTCGAAATTTAAATTTTCACAAAAAGTAATGCAGCCCCAAAATCCCCCCAAAAAACCCCCCAAAAAAGCACAAAATTCCAAGACCAAGAAATTTGGGAATTTCGTTTGTGAAGGTGCTAGCTTGATGGACCTCCTAATTATCTTTAAAGAAAAAATTGTTTAAAAATCGAAGAGGAATATATTAATTTTGTATTTGAAAATGGGAGAGACGGCTGGAAAAAGTGAGTTGATTATGAGTGAAAATTTAATGAAGATAGGCGATGGAGTGTATATAGGCCTCATGATGGTACTAGACCGATCAAACCGTTACTGTGGCTGGCTGCTATGTCAGGTCCACGGAGTGAAGTAAAATGGGTTTGAAGGGTTATGGCCGGCCATCAGGGCTTATGGGGCGATTGCCACTGATAGAATCAGCGCTCTGCTCCGTGCTTTTGCTCATAATCACTTTTGGATTAATTAAATTTTACGCCAGTGCCGATAAACATTAAATTTAATGGCTCCGCGGCTTTGCTGGCCGTTACACCGAATAGGCCATGGTCGAGCTGCATAGACATCCAGATACAGAGCAGACAAGTTGATGTTTATCTTGAGCCTAATTATTTATTACGTGCCGAGAATTTATTCATAAACTTGATCTTCATTGAAAATCCTATGCTTCTGCCACCCTTCTGTGATTTTGTGTCCCGTGATTTCTTTTCTATAATACAATGGGGGGGGGGCACTTAAATTAATTAAATTGTTGTAGGTGATTAATGTTTCACAAAAATTACAAGGTATTTATTGGTCTTGAAACTTATGGGGATTGTCTGTATACTAAAATACTTTAATTTTCAATACATTTTTTGGATTATAAACAAAAAATTTAATTTTTGAGCATAGAAGATGAATTCGTTACAAAAAACTATAATAGTTGATATTTCAATCAAGAAAGGTGAAATTTGATTTTAAAAAATAATCTTCAAAATCAAAAAGACAAATTTTCTGTTAAAAAAATTAAATTTTCCACAGAAAGGTTGAAATTTTCAGCAAAATAATAATTTTCTACCAAAACATAAGAATTTGCCACAAAAAATGGAATAGTTTCTTAATTTACAAAAACAAATAATAATTTCTCACGATAAAAAAAATAAAATTTTCAATTAAAAAATATCAGTTTCCAACAAAATGTTTAAACTTTCTTTGGTTGAAAGATGAATTTTCTACTAAGAAATGAATTTTCAATAAGAAAATGATTTCCTAAAAAGTATTATAAACAAAAATTTATAACAAAATGGTTGATTACTAAAACGAAGAAGCTTAATTTTTAACTAAGCAGGTTAATTTTTGTACAACAAAGGTGAACTTTCTACAAAACAGTTGAGTTTTTTACCAAAAAGTATTATTTTCTTGTAAAAAATTGTTTAATTTTCAGCCAATAAACTGCATACTCATATAAGAAATATGTAATTTTTAACCAAATGAATAAATTTTTAAACCAAACAGATGAATTTTTAAATGTAAAAGAAAAATATTTTTAAAAACAGTTGAATTTTAATCCAGAAAAAAATTTCAGTTTGACTTGTAAATATCAGAGACATCTAATAAAATAATGTCGAATTTTTATCCTAAAATAATTCAGTTTGACTTGTCAACATCAAAATATGAGTTTTAAATGAGAAGTAACTTTTCTACGAAATACTTGACGTTTCGACCCAAAAAACTATTTTTCAAAATAACAGTTTACTTCTTCCATAAAAAAGGAGGACTTTTAAACTAAATTGTTAAATTTTCAATAAAGCAGTTGCATTGTTATTTAGAAAATATGAAATTTCTATCAAAATAAATGAATTTTTCAAACGAAAATAAAAATTTTTCAAAGAAATAGTTGAATTATAATCTAAAAAGGAATTTAGTCGACTTTTCATTACACAAATGAGAATTTCTAAAAAGCAAAGTTTCTACGCAGTAGTTAAATTATTGACAAAAAGAAAAACTTCTGAACAACATTGTTAAGTTGTCAAAACAAGCATAAAATTAAGAACTAAAAAGATAATCTTTAAGAGAAAGAAACTGTAAAAAAATATAAATATAAAGTATATAATTACCAAAAAGAATATTATATCAGATCTCATTAAAAAAATTGAACTATTCTAAAGAAGTAATTTAATATGAACAATTCTGTAGAATTGATGATTGAAATTTGGAATTAATGCAATTTGGAAGATTCTGTATTAAAAACTGGTCATTGATTTGACGAAATCCTAAAAATTTAAGAATTTTGTTTGAAATTTTAAAACTGTAAAGTTTTCGATTACAACTCTTTAAAGTTGTAAAATTTTGACTTTGATTCTCAAAAATTAAAATACTCTTAATTTTGAAAATTTAAAATAACAAATTATTCCAGTTTGAATTCAAATAATCCAAATTTAAGAATTTAGATTGAAGGATTTTGATTAGTAAATATTGTAAATAGAACGTTAAAAAATTATCCAAGTTTTATATTTTTTAGTTAAAGATTCTGTCATTCAGATGATTAGTATTTTCAATTTCTTTATTTTGGGAGATTCTAAATTGAAAACTTGACTCTTGATTTTAAAAATAATCCTAATTTAAAAAAACTGCATCTACAGAATTTAGAAATTGAAGATTTTTTAATTTTATCTTTTGAAAATTCTAAAATTTCTATAATTTACAATTCAAAATTGTGCTTTTCTTAAGTTTGACAGTTACCAAATTTTGTAATTTTGACGATTTTTTCCAAATGCCTTCAATTTAGAAGACTTATAATTAAAAACTTGTTATTTGATTTACAAACTCTAATAATTTTTATTTGAACATCTTTAAATAAACTTCAAAATTATAACTCTACAAAATTAAAAACTTTACAGTTCTATGTTTTAAAAATTCAAGCATACATGATTTAAGCGTTTCAGAATTATAAAATTTTACATTTCAGATTTTTAAATTTGAAAAGTTTTATATTTCAATAATTTATTAATAAAAATGATCAAAGTTTCAAACATCACAATCACAAATTTCGTAAATATGATCATTGAATTTAGAAATGTTTACCATTTGGGAGATTAACAATTAAAAGTTTAACTTTCGACGTCTTTAATTTTCCAAATTTAAGAATTGTTATTTTTGCATATTTACAACTGAATAGTTTTCAATTGTAATGCATCAAAGAATCAGAAATTTTTATTGTAATTATTTAAAATTTCAGTGTTTTTAATTTTGAAAATTTATCCTTGAAAATTATGTTATTTTAAATCCTTAAATATTTTTAAAAAGAAATAGGTGGGCTATGTAATTTTGATGCTCTACATTCAATAGTTCTTGAATTTGGAAAATTTGAAATTAAAAAATTGTTATTTTTTCTTTAAATTGATAAAATTTGAAAATTTGTATATAACCAAAATTAGTCAAATTTAAGTCTAATTGATTTGTTAAAGTTTCCAATTCTGATAAATTACGTGCAATTAGAAATTATGCTTTTTTAAGTTTTAAAACTGAAAATTTTGTTAGTTGGATTTTTTACATTCGAAATTTCTTTACTTTAGATTAAAATTGAATACTCGATTTTCGAACAATAAAAACTTTCATTCAAGGATCTTTAAAATTGAAACTTTTAAATTGTATCTTTTCAAACATTAGGAAATTTAAATTTTAGTAATTAAAAATCATAGAATTTTTGTAATTTTGAAAATTTACCACTAAAAATTATGCAAGTTTTTAAGTGTTTTACTTGACATTTTTAAAAGCTGAGTCAGAAAAGGTACAAACATCTGATTATATTTTTTTTTTGAGTAAGTTTTTTCGATTAGTCAAACAATATTTTAATTGTAAACTTTTCAATCTTTTTTAAAGGATTATTACATTTTTATAGACATTATACTTGACGGCATTTAATATTAAACTGTTCATTTTTTCAGTTTCTAATTTCACTAAAAAAATTAAGCATTTCAAAAAAAATTAGTAAATTTAAAACTAAGAGCCCATTCAACTGAATAACAATGTTGAAACTAAAATAATTCTCCATACTAATTTAACTTCCTTCAAGTTAAATGAAATATTATGTAAAAATGTTAAAAAACTCTCTTTCCAATTTAGAAAGAATTAAAAACATAAATTTTCTCTCTTGAAACTCAATAAATGTATGTCAGCGTTGTGGGCGTCTCGTTCTGAAAAACATCTGAACCCACACGGAGACAAATATTTAAAAAATTAATTTACGGAACTGCACCTTGATCTTGTTCTAACTTTAGCCCAAGAGCTAAGATCTCGGAACCCTTGCTTTTGGATCAACGGCTGTTGCTTTAAAAGCAAGGGTTCGGAATAAAAAAAAAATATCGGATTTAAAAAAAGAGACAAATTTCGAAAAGGTGTTCTTCAATTCTGAAAATGGTAAGCCTTATGAAAAGGAGACATATCGATCTAATGTGTTGAAATAGGAGAAAGATGTGGTGAGGTCGGTAAATCTGGCGAAGGCGGTAATTGAATTAATTAGCCATCTCGAGGCTAGGATGCAAGAAGGCACCAGGCAAGCATGGCTCTTGGTCCTTTTCTCCTCAACGGACTTAATTATCAGGAAACTCTCTTCCGGCTATTTATTAGGTTTTTACTTGTAGCTCCTTACTGGTTAACAATCGTCTTCTATACTGAAGCGGGTGATTAATTCGAGCGGATAGCGGTTGGACGAAACTTTAGCCGCTGGTTAGCAGGCCGCGTTTCCATGAAAGAAGCAAAGCACTCTGGGTAATTAGAACTGGAGTTATATTCCAGAGCGCGTCCTGTTTCAGTTTATAAACAAGGACTGTTAAATGAAGTTCTCCGCGGTGTTTTAATGCGATGCCGCAACGAGGCTGCGTGCATTCGGCGTTGTTCACAATATGCAGTTGCCACCGACCCATCCGCTCCAAGTGCGCCCCAATTATCTTGTGCTTGCTCGAATCACCCTTTTGTGAGCTTTCGTCGAAAGCTGCTTTTAAATTGGAAACCAAGATGATATTTTAGTTTGATCTTTAAAGTGAGAAATACTTGGTCTTAAAATCAGGAAAGAAGAACTTAGAGTGAAAACGATGGGAGAAGGAAAGAAAAGAGTTTTTTAGAGATCAAGAAATAGAAGGCGCAAATATAGACTATGGGAAATTCAAAAAATAATACTAAAAGTAGGCACCGCGTGCTTAGAAAAGGGGTTTCGTAGCATATGGGGAGTTTCATTAAGTAGATTAAATCTTTTCCTCTAAAACTTTCCACCCCTCATTCCCTCCCTTTAACCTACTTTCCCTCCTCGCATAGATTGCCCTTCTTTGAATTATTCTAGTTTCCATTCCTTCTCCTGCTATCTTTTCCTTTTTTCTTTCTTCTCTTCTTTCACTTAACATAATTCACTTCCCTTCTATATTAGTTTCTCTGCCATTATTCTCCCTATTTTCGCGTTACATTATATCACTTTCACGGTTTACTTCTCTACCCAGTTCTATTTTCCTTATTTCTTTCCTCTTTACTCTTTCCTCTGTTTTTCTTCCCTAAATACCTTTAGTTCCCAACTACACTTGTCCTCAATAACCGCTTCCAATCTCTAGCCCTCACTTCATATTACTTCCCAAGCTTTATCTCATTCCCCTCATTCACCTTCTATCCCTCCTCTACTTCCTCTCTTTAGCCTTCTGCCTTCATCACGTCCCCGACAGCCACTCCACTTGCTTCCCTTAGCTTTTCCTACTTTCCGCACATAACTTTCTTTAAATTCTCCTGCTATCTTTTTCTGTATGCTTCCTTCTTCCCCTTTTCACTCTTTTCACTTCACCCTTTCTATTTCTTCCTCTAGTTCCCTGCCCTACACTTTAGCAACTTTCTTTAATTCCGCGAACTTCTTTACTTCCAACTTGCTTCTTTTTTATTGACTCTACATTCCCTTTCTTCCCCTCATTTCCATTCACTTCATCTGCTTCTTTAACGTTATTTTTCCTACTATAGATTCCTCTCACTTCCCATAGCATCCTCTACTTTTACTATATTTACTTGCACTTACATCCCCACTTCGACTGCTCCCGTGCCACATTTCCTTCATTCGTCTTCGCCGCATTTCCCTTTCCCTTCTCTTTTTCTTACTTCCCCAGCCGTATTTATCGCATTTTCTCTCCTTCCCTGCACTTCCTGATCAACCTCCTTCACGAAAGGTAAAGAAAAGCATAAATACTTTATTTAAAATAATTATTACCACGAAATTCGGATTTCCCGTTTAATTTTACATAAAAATATATACTTTCAGGTAATTTAATGAAAGCCAAAGACGGTACCCCAAAATCGTCTGAGCCATATCTATGGTTGTATTCATTTTCATCCTTTCAAGAATAAGGAAAAAAATGTGTTACAAAAAAATTTAGTTGTAAACCTGACATGGAATTAAAAAAAGTTAGTTCAAACATTGCTTTATGTTTAATCTAACTTTTTTCAATTGTCAAGCATTTTTTTATTTATGGTACTTTAAGGTATGTTTTGTTTCAGTGAGTAACTCTTAATTGCTTTCCACGATTGTTAAATAAATTTCTAAAAATTATGAGCAATATAAGTGATAAAAAAATTACTTTTTGGACAAAAAACATAGAGATATTTCGGTGCGAAATGTGCCTATCCCCTTGAAATTTCATTGCGACTAATACTTTTACTTATAATAAAGGCACTATGAATATAACCAATGTAAAGATTTAAAAAATTACTTTTTTAAAAAAGCGAAAAAAAATCCTAGAGATATGGCCGAGACGATTCCATGGATACTTTTAATTTTTCGCTGGGACTATTATTGCGTTTTAAATTCAAAGTACCATTTTCAAATGTTTTACAGATGTTACAAATGTGTTCAAATGTTTTACAACTGCATATATAGGTTCTGGATCGTACGAAATTTTCGGTTTTATCTCGATTCGCAAACATTTTTTAGTCAAAGAAATTAAAATTTTGTAAAATTGTCTATTATTGTTTACTTATACGTCTGTTTGAAACGATTTTTGATCATTTGAATCAATTTGTCATGGCAATACATTTTACCAATTTTAAAGCCAATAAATATTCAAGGTCAATTTAAGCTCATGAAAAATAGGGCGGTCCAAATTGATTTTGAATCAAGCTGTTGCCTTTTCAAATAAAAGAAATAAAATTTGTACTAAGAGAAAGCAATTTTTATATATTCTATGAACTCGCTCAAATTATTGCTAAAATTTGGAAAACTTTTCAAATAATTAAAAATGTTAAGACAACCATTAAAAGATAATTAAAATAATTAAATGACATCATCACTGAACATTGATACACGTCATACCATTTTTTTGCTTAGCATGAGCCTAAGAAGAGTACCTTTTCATTTTAATGTATTATTGTTTTATCGTAAAGGATAGTGTATGTTCGAATTTGGAATAGCTGGTTTACAAATTTACTCAAGAATAATCGGAATAAATTTAATTTCACTTTTTTTATCCAAGAATGTATAAAGAAGAATGACTGGCAGGAGGAGACCTAGATCTGACAAGAGGAGACCTATTACAGGCACGAAGATGAAGATATATTATTACCGACAATTTTTAATTTATTAAATAATTACAGAATGGAAATTCTTTATTTGGAAATTTCAATTTGAAGATACCAGTTAATTCAAAAGAACGCAATTTTTTAGACTGGGTTAACGGCGTGTGAAGTTATTTGAATTTACTACTCTCAAATAATTCTAGATTGGGAAGGCTTTGTCTAAAGGAGGTTTCTGCATTTTATTTTTATAAATATTAAACTTTTTTTAATAAAAAATTTGAAATGGGTATACTTAATTTGAACTCATCACTTTTAATTACCGAGATTCACAACTGATGCGCTTCAGTTATTGTTTTGGGAGGATTTTAAGACGAATTCGCTTCCTCCACCTTCTCTCAACCTCTTTCGCTGTTCGAGCTTTTGAGAGCACAATTGAGTCGATGTTGGAGGGAAAGAGACCCGTTACCGGTGGGGTGGTAGAGGTGGGCCAAGTCTACCACAGAGAATAATGTTAATGAAATACAGATACCATCTCTATACAAGACCCTTCACATCCGCTGGAAAACTATTGTCTTTCGATCCAGAACTTGCGAGAGTCAAATTTAAAATTCAGAGCACAGTTTCCAAAAATTGAAATTACCTTTCCAGTAAACTTTAAAATCTATTTTTACACTATGATAGTAGAAAAATGTCACGGGTTTTTTCAAATCTCGTTTGAATCTTTCTGTTTATTTCTATTGGACATTTCCTTGCCTGCTTACGATTTATACATGTAGTTCGCTAAATAACGTGTAAACTTCACACGAGTCGATAGAAAGCTAGGTTGAATCAGGAAAAGGGAAAAAACCTCAACTTTATTATATTTGATTATTTTTTATTTAAGATTTATTGGTAATTTGCAGGAGTGGCAAAACCTTATTTACTTGGAGAAAGTGCCTATTTAAAATGAAAAAGTGACTGAATTCTAAACCAAAAAGTGATTAAAATGTACTAAAATTGACGTATGTGAGTTGAAAAAAATGCAGGAGAAATTTTTAATAATTCAATGAATTCAAGTTAAATTAAATATAAATTAAAAATTGCTATTGATTTGAGTAAAATTAAAATTTTACATAGAATATAATAAAAAAGATTATAATACAATTTTATGTAGAATGAAATAGAATAGAATTCAAGGGAATTTAAGACTTTCATGAAATGCATAAGAATCCGAGTGAATTAAACCAAATTAAACAAATTTACATATTTCCATCGATTGGAATAAAATTCATGTTTCTGTAAATGAAAAAATTAAAAAGAAAATATCAAGAATTAAATAGAATTTAAGTGAATTTAGAAGAATTCCAGAGACTTTGATTAATTTCTTAAAAATTTTAGTAAAATGCACAAAAATTTAGAAACCAAAAAATTTGCATCGAATTAAATAAAACAGTTGTGAACAGAATTAAATTCGAATTTAATAGAACTGGAAGGAATGAAAAAAAAATCTCCCTAATAGAATAGAATTTGAAATAAATTAATTTTCAATAAATAAAGGAATATTCAAATAGAATACTTAAATTCTTATCCATAGAAATTAAATTTCAACTAAAGTAATGAATCTTCAACCAAAAAAAGATGAATTCCGAACAAAAAATTAAAAAGTTTATATTAAAAAAAAATTATATTAATCAGAAAAAAGTCGAAATTAAGCAAACAACATTTTTTTTCCAAAAAAAAAAACTTAAATTTTCTTCAAAAGAAATGAATTTTCAACTATACCGTTAAAAATAATTTGCCAGTAGATTTCCAAAAGATTAAAATTTTTATCTGACGAGTCGAATTTGAAAGTAACAAAATGAAGTTATAACAAAAAATATAATAGTTCAGTTTTCAGTTGAAAAAAATAATTTCTAACCAGAAAAAAGGAGATTTGAACAGAATACCTGAATTTTCAACCGAAACCAATGAATTTTCAAAAAAAAAGATCAAATTTCAACTAAAATAATAATTAATAATAAATTTCCAGCGACAAATTAAATAGTTGATATTCACAAGAAAAAGATTTGAATATTAAAGGAAAAACAGTCAAATTTGAGCAAAAGAGACAAGTTTTAAATAAAATTCTCCACTTTGCACTTCAAAGATTGTAAAACTAAAATTTCTTTTTCAATAACATAGTTAAATTTTCATTAAAAGAAATGAATATGCAAGTAAAAAAATCAATTTATAATAAAAAAGGAAATAGGTCAATTTTCAGTCTAAAATATAGTTTTAAATAGGAAAAGGAGATTTGGAATACATTTTTTTTAAATTAGTTAAATTTTGAACCGAAAAATGATTTCTCAACAGAAGAAGAATAATTGCTAAGCATAATAATTAGCTTTCAATCAAAAGGGACGATGTTTGAATAAAATGGATTAATTTGCATCCAAATGGTTGATCTTTAAACTAAAAGAGGCAAATTTTTAACCAAAAATGACAGATTAAATTTTCAATTTATCAATTATATACGAAAAAAACAGATTTTCACCAAATTAGTTTATGTTAAACCAAAGGGATGAATCTTCAAGAAACAACATAAAATATAATAGTAGTTGATATATCGAACAAAAATATTTTTAATTAGAAGCCCTTGAATTCAACCGAAAAGGACGTATTTCAACAAATCATGTAATTTATCATACAAAAAAGAGCGGTTTTCACCCATAAATAAAAAAAAATAAAAATTTCAACTAAATAGAAGAAACATTAATTGGTAAAATAAAAATATTGAAAACAGGTACTATGAAACGTTCTTTCACTAAACAATACATTATTGTTTGTTAAATTCAGAACTATGCAAGAAGAATCGACAGTGCTTAAAATATTTAATTTTTAATTTTGAAACTGAATAATTGACACTTTGACTCTATTTTACAAATAAACTATAAACTTTTGTTAATATTTTGTACATAAAAGCTATTTTTCTATATTAAATTGAAATATTTCCAGAAATCGGCACCGAACATTTATACGTCTATTGTCAGTATGAGAGATGTCCCTAGAGCGCCCTATGTCTTTCGGACGTCTTCAGGATATCTTCAGGGCCGTGGACGTCTTAGAAACGTTGATTGGACTAACATTGGACGTCATAAGGAATTTCCAAGGACAATATTGAGATTTTCATGGGTTTGTGCACCCTCAGAGTCCAATCAACGTCTCCAAGACGTCTAATATCCTTAAGATGGCCTAAGGACGTCTTTAAGTCATAGAATGTTCTTGGAACATCTTTCTACTAACATTAGACGTCTTAAGAGCATCCCTAAGATATCCAAAGCACATGTTCCAAAAGATGTCTCAGGGATATTCCAAAGACGTCTTTGGGACATCCTCAACTTTTTTCCCATGCACTCTGGTGAGGGGTAAACTCCCTCATATTCTCTGAAATATTCTAAGAAATTCTTCTTTCTTAAGAAAGGTTTTGAAAGACAAAGAGGACAATAAATCTAAGATCTCGCCGCGATCCTCCCAGCGCATGGGCTCATTGACTGATTTTTCAAAGCGGATTAATTAAGGGAGCCTGGCCAAACGTTAATTAAAGCACTCGAGATCGAGTGTTATTAAAGGGTGTAGGAAGAAGTCTTTTTGCGCATGCCTCTAACAATGTGAAAGTATGGGTAAGAATAGGGCTTAAAACTCCAAGTGCGTCCTGCAGTAGGTACAAGCTGGGTGGGCAAAAGGCAGGCAATTTCTAACGACTGGAAAGATATGCAAATGTGACCGGGGGGGGGGGGGGGGGGGGGGGGGGGGTCGGTAATACCTATCTGCTGTGCCCGGGCGCAATAATCATTAAAAACTAAACCGTGCGAGGAAACTCTCCTCGGTCGCAGACCCTGTGCGAGAAACGCAACTTAGACTGGAGCTTAGGAACTTAACGCTTCTGCGCTTCGCGAAAAGGGAAAGCTTCGCCTAATTTCGTAGTCATGACGCACGGTGCTCGGTCGAATTAACCCGCCGAAGTTGATAAGAAACTTCAGTTCTAGTCTCGCCTTTCGGTTTTGATTCACTGTATTCATGTGCCAAGGAAAATCGTTTATCGTTTGTTTCTATTAAGGGGGGGGGGGGTGCTAATAAACTATTAAAGCCCCCCCCTCCCCCTATTTCACGAAGTAATTTAGACCATGGCCAAGGAGGAAAATCTTCTAAAAATGCGGGCCAGCGGAAGTGTATTACTCCGGCTTATATCGGATTACCCTCGATTAAATTTATATACAAAATTACTCTGGATTACCTATGATTACTCCAGGTTGCGCAGGATTATTCTAGGTTAACAAAAGATTACAATGGTTTACTACGAATAATTGAGACTTAAGCGAATTCTCAACGAATAATGAATGATTTTTATTGAAATTAATTACCTCTAAATTATAAATTAAAAGAGTCTACACCAAATAATTGATTTTTTAGAAGATTGACATTAAAATTTTCAATTAATGTTTTCATTTTAACAAATTTGTCAAACAGCTGGAGTCTACAAAAAAGATAGATTTTCAATCAAATAGTTTAATGCTTAACAAAAACAAGAATTTTGAACCAAATATTTGAATTTTCTAACTAAAAATATATATTCTTACCCAAAAACAAAACATTTAAATTTGCAGTTAAAAGAAATTATTTTTCAAACAAAAAAAGAATATTTAATTAAATAGGTTAATTTTGAACAAAATAAATACATTTTCAATTAAAATAATGCATCCACAACCGAAAAATAAAATCTACGAGAAAGACAAATTTACAAAACAATTAATAAATTTTTAAATAAATATTAGAAGTTCTAACTAAAAAATGCTAATCTTCTAAAAATAGATAAAGAATCTTAAACAATATTGTTATAGTTGCAACTTAGGAAATAAATTTTCAGCCGAAAATGGAATAGTAACATTTTTGGATTGAAAAAATGAATTTTCAACAGCATCGTTAAATTGGTAACAAAAGAAGTGAATTTTAAACTAAAAAATAAAACAGTTTGATCCCAAAATGGAATAGTTAAAAAAAATAATTAAGAAAAAAAAACAATTTTTAAATGGAATACTTTAATTTTCATCCATAGAAATGAACTTTCAACCAAAGTAATGATCCTTTAACCAAAAAAAGATAAATTTCCAACTAAAAATTAAATAGTTTATATTAAAAAAAAAGTTTTAAATATTAATTAAAAATCTGCTGAATTCAAGAAAAGAGACAAATTTAAAAGAAAATACTCAATTTTTAAGTTACGAAATTTGCGAAAAAGCAAATTTTTTAAATAAGAAAGTTAAATTTTCTGCAAAAGAAATGAATGTGTAACTAAAAAAATTAATTCGTAACAAAAAACGAAATTGCTCAGTTGTCAGTTGTAAAATAATTTTGAACCAGAAATATGGAGATTTGAACAAAATGCTTAAATGTTCATCTAAGGAACCCAATTTATAACTAAAACGATTAATTTGCCACAAAAATATATTAGTTCAGTTTCCAGTTAAAAAAAATTTCTTTTAAACAAAAAAGGAAATTTGACCGAAATAACAAATTTTTAAACGAAAGTAATGAATTTTCGAAGAAAAAATGAATTTTAAGCTAAAATATTTCTTTTTATATTCGCCAGAAAGGAAAAACGAATTTATTAAAAATTAGTGAAATTGTCAACCTAAACATAATTTTTCAACAAAGACATAATCTTAACCAAAAGCGAAATATTTACATTTGCAGTTAAGAGAAATGAGGTTTTCAACATAAAAAGAATTTTTGATAAAATAGGTTAATTTTTAGCAAAATAAATTAATTTTCAAACAAAAAGATTAATTTTCTAGAAAAAATGTATTTTTTGATAATATACAGAAATTTCCATCCAATTAATCGAATTTTTGGCTATAAAAGATAATATTAGAATAAAAAATAAAAAAGTTAAATTTGCATCAGAATTAATATTCAACCCAAAAAGACGAATTTGCAACAAAATTATTAAATTTGTAACAAACAAAAATAAAAAAGATTTGCAAAAGAATAATAACTTTCCCTGAAGAAAGACGAATTTATAACAAAATAAATAGATTTTTAAGAAGAAAAAATTTAAAAACCAATTCATTTTTAACTAAAATTAAGGATCTTGAACGAGAACACGAAACTTTCAAAAAAGCTCTTTATTCTTAATTTAATACTTTAACTCTAAAATTTCTGTATTTTGCAAAATCAGAAAATTTGCATTCTAAACCTTCTAAATTTTTTTTGTAAATAGAAAAAAAATTGTTATTCTTCTGATACCTTCTAAGCTTCACAAAAAACTTTCTTCTGAACTTTTTATTTAAAATTTATACTTCAGCGTCAAAAATTCAACTTTTTTAAAAAACTTTTTATTCTTGGTTTAAGAATTAATCTGTTTCAGCAGAAATTAAAGATTCGTCATTTTAGTTGTAAATTCATCTCCTTGGTAAAAATTTTAACTTTTTTTTGAAAATTGATATTTTTTTATTGTGAATACAGATACGCGGGTTGTAAATTCAACTCTTCTGGGTTAAAAATGTTACTTTTTTTAAAATTCTTTTTATTTCAATGAAAAATGTTCTGAAAATTTAACTTTGTAAATTTTACATTAAGATTGATCCTATTATTTGAAAATTAGTCTATTTGTTAAAATTTTAACTTTTCGTGTAAGGAATCTATTGCCTGCTGACAAATTCGCAATTTTTTGCTCCAAACTAGAACATTTGATTGAAAATGAAACTCTTTTTGTTTGAAGTATAATTTTCGTTGTTTAAAAATTGGACTATTTGGCTGAAAATGCATTGCGGTAGGTAGGGAAAAAATATTTTGATTAATATTTAAACTTTTTTAACGAGTCATGTTTGCTAGTCGAGAATTCACTAGCTTTGTTTAAAATTCGTTTTTTTTTTATTAGAAATTAATCTTAAATAGAATGAACACTACTTTTTTTGTTAAAATAAATTAAGAAAGTTAACATTGATTTATGTTAATCTGAAATAATATTGCTTTATTCCGTTTACAAAATATTTTACGTTACAAATATTATAAGATTAAGACGCTGCTCTTTAAATATTATTGGACATAAAAATGAACAAATTGGTCAGGAAAAAATCAGGGAAGAGTCAGATAATTTTAAAATTTGAGTTTCAGCCACGCTATCTTCTGAATGGAATTAAATTATTGTTTACTATTTTAGACAAAAATTAAAAAAAGAAGGAAAATAGAAATCCAGAATCCGTTCTCAGTATTACGACCGACGAATTTCCTAATTATAAGAAGTAAAAGTATTGAAACGGATTTCAATGATACAAAATGTATGTCAAGATCATTTTCTTTGATTCAATGTTTCAATCGACTGCAAAAAAAGAGCTAAAAAGTTTCCCGGAAAAAAATTTGAGTTATGAAAGAAAATGTTAGATTTTTTCTTAAAAAACCTTATTTTTTCCTAAACTCTTTTTATTTAATAAAATAATTTATTATTTGAGTAACGAGTGAAAAGACTCTTTAAAAAAGTTTAAAAAAGTTTAAAAAATTCTCTTTAAAATCCATATTTGTTGTTCTTCGTCGACAGGATACAAGATTTCACTTCTGAAAAAATTCCCGTTTCATAGTATCAAAACCAATAGTTTATAAACACAAAAATCTGTCAATAAAATAGCTATTAACACTTCATTAGATTCTGCAAGCAATATTTTTTCACACGTTATTTGACAAAGGGAGCTCACCTGGTAATTCATTGAAATTACCTTCGCGAGAAACCCTTTACATCAGCACGATAAAATGGGAAAATGCAGGTTATGGTCCCACACAAAATGGCCCGGAATTCAATAGCAACAAACTCCAGGGTATTATTTGGTAGTAAAATTTTATTTCGCAAACATTTATTGGTGCACTGCAAAGCCTAGTGCTTCTGCAGGCCGTTATTTGATAACGACAAATTATTGTTACGAGAAAAAATGGCGAGGCTAGAAGCCCAGGGTACCCCTAAGCCTAGGTCGGCTATCGGGCGACGAGTCCGAGCGATAATCTCTCCATTTTTCAGCGGATTTATATCTTTGATATTGACAATTCCATCGATTAGTATTTTTTTATTGGCTTTTTAAAGAATTTTATTATTTGCTTCACAAAACAAATCATTTACAATAGCCCTTAGAAAATAAAATGATCCCTTATGCATTCGCTTAATTGGAAATGTGAGATTCGTTACTCCGACACAATTAAAACGAACAAATGGTGCATATTCTCTAAGGGTATCAATTTTGAAAAAAATAATAGTTACATGTTGAATGAAAAATAGATACTTCTCCATTTGATTGGTACCGAATAATTGGTTACATGTAAAATTCTCTTTAATGCAATATTTTAAATAAAAAATGCTTAATTGGCTTCCACATTTTACATGACATAATTAATGAATTGCTTTTTCAACAATTAGTTGACGTTTCAAGCCAAAAAGATAAACTTTTCAGATTATAGTCGAATCTTCTACCGCAAAAGTTTAATTTTCGAGATAAAAAGTTCATACTAAGCCGAGAGAAATGAATTTTCAACCAAGGAGGATTATTTTTCAATCAATAAATATGACTTTTCTATTATAAAAGAGTAAGTTTCAATCCAAAATGACTAATTTTTACAAAAAACATAATTTTTTGGAAAAAGCCGACTTTCAAAAGATATTTTGAATTTTTAAAATAAATAATCTTTAAACAAAATAATTAATTTTTTAAACAAATAATTTAATTTTTAACCCCAAAGATAGAATTTTAAACGAAAGTATTATTTTTCAAAAACAGGACAATTTTTTATCTTTCTGCCATAAAAGATTAATTTTTAGTCCAAAAGGAGAAATTCTCTTTAAAAAAAGTTGAATTTTTACAAAAAAAAGACGACTTCTACATAATAGTTGGACTTTTAACAGGAAAATAAATCATTTACCATAATAGTTACATTTTGTTAACAAACAGCTGAATTCTCAATCTGCAAAGATACATTCTTAAACTAGATTATTTTATATAAATAAAGAAATTTTTAATTAAATAAATCAATTATAAACTCAAAAGTTTAATTTTCCAGTTAAAAATACAAAATTTTCAGAATAAAGTCAACATTTCATTCCGAACAGTTTAATTAAAAAAATAGCACATTTTAAATAAAAAATGACGAATTTTCGAAAAAAAGATTATTTTATACAACTAAAGGAATTTTTAAAAATATAAATAATCTGCAACCAATAGTTGAATTTACAAGCTGAAAGGACGAATTATCAAAAATGAAATCGGAATTACAACTCAAAAAGTTTAATTTCTTTTAAAAAATTTAATTTAAGCCAAGGACAGTATTTTTAACCAAAAAAGGTTGCCTACTTACCACAAAAGATTCACTTTAAATCCAAAAAGTTAAATTTTCTTCATTAAAGTTGAGATATTGTCCAAAGAAGACATCTTTAGTCAAAGAGTTCAATTTTTTGACAAATAATTGAATTTTTAACCCCAAAGATAAATTTTTAACCGAAAGGATTGCTTTCTACCAACAGACATAAATTTTTTTACCAATGTAATAGATTTTCAACTAAATACTAGAATTTTCAAATGTACCCGACGATTTAAAAAAAATAGAGTCGAATTTTCAAACCAGAAAGTTTAATTTTTGATTGAAATGTTTATTTTTAGCCGTAAAAGAATTTTGAACCAAGTAAGATCAATTTATAACCATGTTAGTTGATTATTCTTCCGTGAAACATTAATTTTTAGTTCAAAAGTACAAATTCTCCTTAAAAAAGTTAAATTCTTACCAAAAAAGACGACTCCTACATAATAATTGGATTTTTAACAGAAAAATTAATTGTAACGTGGAATGATAAATTTTTCAAACTAGAATATTTTATACCAATAAAGGACTTTTTAACTATATAAATAAATTTTATACCCAATCGTTTAATTTTTCAGATAAAAAGATGAATTTTGTAAAATCAAGTCAAAATTTTATCACGAAAAGTTGAATTAAAAAAATTCTTTTTTAGCCAAAAAAGATAAATTTTCAATCAAGAACGATGCTTTTTTTACCATAAGAGATTAGTTTTAAATTCAAAATTACGAATATTCCACAAAAAGATTATTTTATACAACTGAAGGACTGTTTGAAAACATAAATACTTTTTCAACCAATAGTTGAATTTTCATTCTGAAAGGACGAGTTTTTTAGAATAAAATGGGAATTTTAACTAAAAAAATTTAATTTCTTAAAAAAAATGTAATTTCAGCCGAGAAAGATATTTTGTAACCAAGAAAGGTTGCTTACTTATCATAAAAGATTAATTGTCAATCCAAAATGACGAATTTTTAACAAAAATATTATTTTCTACAACTAATGAAATTTAAAAAAATATAAATAATTATTTAACCAATAGTTGAATTTTCAAGCGAAAAGATTCAAGTTTTTAGAATGAAATCAAAATTTCAAATTAAAAAGTTTAATTTCTTTAAAAAAATGTACTTTCAGTCGAGAAAGATAATTTTTAACCAAGAAAGGTTGCTTAATTACTATTAAAGAATTTTTAACATAAAAAATAAATATTTAACTAAAAAATTATTTTCTACCATATAACAAATTTTTTATTAAATGCATACATTTTCAATCAAAGAGACGAATTTTCATACTGGAAAAATGAATTTTTCAGAAAAAAATACAATTTTCTAATTAAAAAGCTTAATTTTCGACCAAAAAAGTTCATTTTCAGCCGAAAAGGATGACTTTTCAAATAAAAAATGTAAATTTCTAAACAAGAAAGATGATTTTTCTCTCATAAAAGAGTAATTTTTAATCTAAAAGGATTAATTTTCAAGAAAAAAGTTTAATTTCTGACTAAAAAATGCGTCTCAAATAAAATAGTTGAATTAAAAAAAATGTTTAAACTTTTAAGAAAAATAAAATAGTTACATTTTCTACCAAATTGCTGAATTTCCATTAAAAATTTTTTTTTTTTAAATCGAACTATTAATTATTGAAGTTCCACAAAAAGGAAGATGTTTTAACAAAATAGTTGAATCCCTGAACAATAGATGAATTTTTAAAAATATAGTTAAGTTTTCAAGCTAAAAAGTCGAATATTCTTTAAAACTGTTCCTCTTGAACCGGAAAAGAAGAATTTTTAATGAGAAAGATCATTTTCAATCGAAGAAGATAAAACGTCAATCCAGCCGAACTGATTTAAAAAAATGGTTATATTTGAGACCAAAAAAACGACTTTTGCTGAGATACTTGAATTTTAAACAAAGTCCTTGAACTTTCAATAAAATAGTGTAATTGTTTGATAAATAGTTGAATTTTTAACCTAAACAAATAAATTTTCAATCAAGAAGATTAGTTTCCTACGAAAATTCGAATTCTTACAAAATATATAATTTTTCAAACAAATATTGTTGATTGAAACTTATAGTTAAAAATATTATTTTTCAGCGGAAAAACAAATTCTCAACTAATTGAATTTAACGAAAAAGGTCGAATTTGAACAAAATAGTTTGACCCTCATTTGAATGGATGAATTGTTAACATATAAGATTAACTTTATATCTAAGCAGTTGAATTTTCAACAAAAGTTCAAAGTTCAAAAAACTGCTTTAAACTTTTCAAGAATTTCAAATAGTTTAAGATGAAAAGTTGAATGTTTATAAAAAGTTGACCTATAAATCTGAAAAGAAGAATTTACGATAAGAAATAAATAAACAAATTTTCATCCAGTTTTAATTAAATAAAAAAGATGAATTCTTAACAGAATAGTTGTACCGTTGACCAATATGATAATTTGAAACAAAAATTTTAGGTAAAAAAATTTATGAACGACAAAAGCAACAATAAAAGAATTTCCATACAAATAGTTAAAGCTTACAGAAGATAGCTTAGTTCTTAAACAGAAATATAAATTTTTAACAAAAAATTCTAGTCGAATAGTTTAATTTGCTATCAGCTCGTGGAACTGGCAAAGCAAAAAGATAAATTTTTAGCAAAACAGCTAAGTTTAAATACATAAAATATAAATTTTCAAGAAAGTACTCTTTAACAAATCAAAATTTGTAAGAAATTTAAAAAATGTGTTACTTATGCACAAATTGGTATTTTGAAACGAAAATCATTAAATTTATATCCAATAATTTATTGTTCAAAATAATAAAATATGGAGGCCTAGACAACTTCGGATTGTGCTCGAGTCGGAAAATTGGTATTTTAAATTTAGAAAATGATGTTTAAGATTATCATTCAGTTATTAAATTTACTATTTTTTCATAAATTTTGATTTTCTTCCCTTTTTATACCGGAAATCAGTACTTTAAGTCAAAAAAATTCTTGAAATGGATTTATTAAACAGTTTCTAACAATTTTTGCTTAATCTCGTGTTGTTAAACAGAATTAGGTTTGGATTTCTAGGATTAAATAATTACTGAAACAGAGGGTAATTAAGCAAAATCTAAAAATTAATACGACTATACTTCCCCTAAGTTTAGGTAAAGTAGAATTTCGAGTTTCTGCTGTTGAAATATAATACACTAGCTGCCTTACTATTAAAATTTTGCAAATAAATGCATTCAGATAGTAATTAAAATATAATAAAAACAATGAAATTTCTTTAGAGGGATTACCTTCTCTTACGATCCGGGCTTACGTTGGCTTATGTATGGACCTTTATACGAGAATATTTGGTGTGGCCGTGTTCACTGCACCTGATCCTAGACGGATAAATTGACGTTATAATCCGCCATAACTCAGGATTATCGAAGTTCCACTCATATCTCCATAGAGGAAGGAACCGAGATCCGAGGCATGTAAAATTGTTCAATTTTTGTGCCAACATTGTTTACAGTAGTTACAACCTTCTTTAGTCAGACATCACCTTATTCAATAATAATAATAATAATAATAATAATAATAATAATAATAATAATAATATTAATAATCAGTTTGCCTCGGTGGCTCAGTTGGTTAGACACTTGGACTTCACTGCAGAGGTCCGGGGTTCGATCCCTGAGCTGGTACCTCTGGAAATTTTTCAATGTACGTTTACCGAGGTTCTGGTGGTTCGGAATTCACCTTAAGCTGTAGGTCCCCCCATCGTGTACTTGACTGCAACCCAGTCCGTCAATGATGGGGTAAAAACCAGGCTTTGTCCAATATGTCTGGGCAGACTGCTCTCACCAGATCACTTGATTACATTATAAAAATGCGTCCGTGACTGATATATACCGGGAGAGCCCCGTGCAAAATGATCAAATAAAAATCCAACTCTAACCAAAATACCTTCGACATATTGGGCAGTATAAGCCTGTGACAACATTTCGCCACAGAAATGTTTTTAAAATAATAAAGAGCCTCGGTGGCTCAGTTGGTTAGACACTCGGACTTCACCTCAGAGGTCCGGGGTTCGATCCCTGAGCCGGTACCTCTGGAAATTTTTGAATGTACCTTTACCGAGGTTCTGATGATTCGGAACCCACCTTAAGTTGTAGGTCCCCCCATCGTGTACTTGACTGCAACCCAGTCCGTCAATGATGGGGTAAAACCAGGCTTTGTCCAATATGTCGGGGCAGACTGCTCTCATCAGATCACTTGATTGCATTATAAAAATGCGTCCGTGACTGATGATATATACCGGGACAGCCCCGTGCAAAAATGATCAAATAAAAATCCATCTCTAACCAAAAATGCCTTCGACATGTTGGGCACTATAAGCCTGTGACAACATTTCAACACTGAAATGTTTTTTATAATAATAATAATTATTTTTGCACGGGGCTGTCCCGGTATATATCATCAGTCACGAACGCATTTTATAATGCAATCAAGTAATCTGATGAGAGCAGTCTGCCCAGACATATTGGACAAAGCCTGGTTTTTACCCCATCATTGACGGACTGGGTTGCAGTCAAGTACACGATGGAGGGACCTACAGCTTAAGGTGGGTTCCGAACCACCAGAACCTCGGTAAAGGTACATTGAAAAATTTCTAGAGGCACCGGCTCAGGGATCGAACCCCGGACCTCTAAGGTGAAGTCCGAGTGTCTAACCAACTGAGCCATCGAGGCTCAGTACCTTTACCGAGGCTCTGGTGGTTCGGAACCCACCTTAAGCTGTAGGTCCCCCCATCGTGTACTTGACTGCAACCCAGTCCCTCAATGATGGGGTAAAACCAGGCTTTGTCCAATATGTCTGGGCAAACTGATCTCATCAGATCACTTGATTGCATTATAAAAATGCGTCCGTGACTGATGATATATACCGGGACAGCCCCGTGCAAAAAAGATCAAATAAAAAATCCAACTCTAACCAAACAATGCCTTCGACATGTTGGGCAGTATAAGCCTGTGACAACATTTCAACACTGGAATGTTTTTTTTATAATAATAATTAGTAGAAAAGGAATGTTATAGTCTGACTCTTTTCGAAATTAAAATATCTTTTAAATTGATTTTAAAGTAAAATAAATTATGTATTTTTTAAATATGTTTCTTTAAATTAAGTAGGAAGACGTCAAGTAGAAAATGCAGTTTATGATCCGACAGTTCAGACAAATTGAGTTAAGAGAAATTCACGATTCTCAGAGTTTTGTATAAGTGCTAATATTAAACTTATTTTTCGTATAGTACATAGCATGCCCATTTTCCAAAATCTTGCAAGAATTCAACACAAAATACATTTAAGTAACAAAAGAAGATTATATTCAGCCAATAGGCATTCATTTTCAGGAAATTAAAATACTAACAGTAGAATTGATATAGTTTTAGTTTTTGCAGGACAAAATCTCATTTTCATAAAACCCAAACAAGGAAACTAATTTTATGAACCTTGAATAACTAAAATAATTTTTGAAAGCTGTGCTACATATTTGTCAATATTTTTGAATTTGTACAATCTTTCTACACAAAGTATATCTTTCAAATTATTGTAGATTTTTAAATTATATGAAAATGATATTTTATCATGAAAAACTGCAAATATTGAGATATTGAAATCATAAAATTTGTAATGAATTTAAATTCCCAAACAATAAAACTGCCAACACTTTATTTTATTATGGAATTAATAAATTCTAGATAATAGAATAATCCCAAAATAAAATTTACGACATTATAAAATATCAAACAATATAAAGTTGCTGATACAGGAAAATGTATCTGGCGGAAAAAATTAATTTTAGAGGTGTTTGCAAAAATCTGAAAAATACGAACGTTTGCTCTACAGAATCCTAGGTTAATGATTGATATATTTTAAATTTTACCCAGTTCATACGAAAAACAAAATAAATATTCTCATTTATGGACTGTTTTTGAATTTCAATTTCATTTCTTTTTCGACCCAAGCAGGCGAAGACATTATACATTATAGAAAAATTATCTATAATTTTCATTCATTTAATAAAATAATTCAAAATAAAAATAAAAATGACACCTACAATATACATACTGATGGTAAAAATTAAAGGGTCAAACAAATTTTCCGAAGTTTCAATGATTTTTCAGAATGCTGTACTAAGTGAAAAATAGTCGTATCAAGGTTATACAAAAAACATTTTAAAGCTTAAAGTTTCTAGTTTTAAGATTAGGACAATCTTAAGCGCAAAAAACGTGACGCTTTAATTTTTTTTAAAGTTAGACAGTATGCAACAAGAAGATGGTTTATGATATGAAAATGTAAGTTAGCAGGGTTTTTGGGGGTTAATCATCTGTAAAAGGCACACTCAACATTAGTCATTTCATGAAGATTTGAAATTGTTTGACCCTTTAATTTTTTCTAATTATGTATATATAATCAAATAGCACTATTGGCTTTATTTCACATTTCGGGTATTGAAACGAATTTTTAAAATAAAAATTGTTTAAACAACGTTAAAATCAACCTTTTCTAAACCATAATGTGTAGAAATATTTGAGGGAATTCTTAAGCCAATCAATCGTGTTTTGAAAAAGTGGTACTTACACATGGCTCTGCTTTTGTCACCTTAATTTTCGTCTGATCATAGATTTCATTTTTCTACTCA
This sequence comes from Belonocnema kinseyi, assembly GCF_010883055.1. Classification (NCBI taxonomy): domain Eukaryota; kingdom Metazoa; phylum Arthropoda; class Insecta; order Hymenoptera; family Cynipidae; genus Belonocnema; species Belonocnema kinseyi. The sequence continues at coordinate 144,143,554 of NC_046659.1, read as the reverse complement.
AAATCTTTCTATGGGAGCGTTGGCAAATTAGGTGGTAATTTTATATATTAGCCGTCAATCTATCAATGAATAATGAGCTGTTAAACATATTTGATGCAACTTTTAGAATAATTTCATTTTTGAGGACTCTAACTGATTTTTTATACTCTAGAACATTAAGATAATTTAAAGATTTTATTTTCTTCTGTTTTCAAGAAACTTCTCCTTTTTCTAGAGGTTTCGTTTTAATAAGAAAAAACTTAAGAAATTCCATTAAAAAATTTAACTTTTTTTGTACGAAAGTTACATTTGTTTGCCAAAAATTAAATTATTATATCTGATGTTTTAAATTCATCCTTTTTAGTAAAAAATTCTATTATTTGAATTAATATTCAATTATTTTGTTAAAAAGGAATGTTTTTTTAAATAATTTATCTTTTTCTGAAGAAAGTTTATTTTGTCGCTTTACTTGAAAATTCACTTTTTTAGTAAGTAAAATTGAAATTTTTTTTTTAATATTAACTATTAAATATTTTGTTGAGAATTTTCTGTTTGTTGAAATATCAACTACTTAGTTTAAAGAAACACCAGTTTGTAAAAGACATTTTTTTCGGTTAATGCTTCAGTATTTTGTTTGAAAATTTAACTATTTGGTTGTAAATTAAAATATAAACTATTTACTCGAAAAATTATAATATTCTCTTAAAAATGTATCATCTTGGTCTATTTGGTTAGAAAATTCATAATTTAGTTTGAAGCTTCAACTACTTTGGCCAATATTTATTTTGCTTTAGATCTATATGATTGATAATTATTTTTTGCTTAAAAAATTGTTAACATAAAATTTAGCTGCTGCATTTTTAGTTGGAACTCATATTTTTAGATTAACTGTTAACTATTTGGTTGGAGATTTATATATTTTGTCAAAAATTTGTCTTTGGTAGAAGCTTGATCTTGGTTAAAAATTCATCTTTGTAGGATAGAAAATCAGCTATTTGGTAAGAAGTTAAACTATTTTGTTAAATTCTTCTTCTTTTGTCAAAAACTCAACTGCTATATTCAAATTTCGTACTTTTGAATAGCTAAATTCATATTTGGCGTTAAAAAATTCAGCTTTCTTTATTAAAAACTGCTCTCTTTTCTCTAAAAGTTAATATTTTACTAAAAATTATATTTTTCGGATTGAAAATATAAATATCTTCTAAAAAAGTTGTCGTTTTGTCTCAAACAATTAAATATTGGTTTTAAAATGCGAGGACTAAATTTTAGTTTCGATAAAGTTGGTCTTTAATGTATCAAAAAATTAAAATTTTGTTTTTTGATGAGAGACTGACAAATAAACGCTCCCTATTTAGTTAAAGAAAAGTATGAAGAAATGTTGCGACTTGGTTTGCTTTCGGATACACTTCATTTATATTAAATACTTTCAATTTTCGACTTGTCTGGGAATAACCTTCCATTTCTACTTGCCGCAATTCAATGTGAGCACAGTTCATGATCCGTGTCTGACTATAATCTGTCGTTTCTACTGGACTTTCTCGTGTTCTGCAATTCTCTACTTTAAATCAACTTATAATTTTATTTTTATTTTTTCTTCTATACAGCAAGGATGAAGAGTAAGTACAAAATGCATTTCCTGTGATTTTTCCTGCATTGTTCCAGCATCTCTATCTTTTGCGTAAAAATCGGTGCGGCTCTCGACGGCTATCTCATGTTTTAGCAATTGTATGCTATCTCTCCGAGGATCATTGCACCCCTGCGAGCCTCTTATGTACAGTAAACTCGAGGGGTGTTTTTGGGGTGGCGTGGCCCGACAGAACGAGTCTGGCAGCCCCCGCAGACGACAGCCGCGAATACCACCAGAGAGCATTGGTGCGTCGCGCCGCTTGGTTTGTCTCATTGTTACGAACAACCCCTAAGAGAGATACAAGCGCCTTCTGCGTCTGGCGTTTATGACGCCGCCGCGAGTTAAGATCTCGTTACAAAGCCGAATAAGAGACAAATCCACCCATCCTCTAAAAAGAAAATCTACCTCTTTTCTACCAAGGAAAATCAACTTTTCACTAGAGAATGCGATAGGGAAGTTGTTTCTTAGGGTCCTTTAAAAAGGCATGGGAATATTTAATATTTGATTTTTTATGCAAATCATTCGAAAATTTTCAAATTATCAAAAAATAAATGATTGTTTGTTGTTGTTGACAAAAATGATATTTAGAGGTTTCGCGAGCTCCATGAAGTTTAAAATGTATTTTCCAAAAGGAAAAAAGAAGTTTCAGCACATTTTATGTAGAATCGTCAAGATTTGGTGAATTAAATTAAAAGTCAACATTTTTTTTCACAATCAGACTTAGAATGCGAATCAAAACTTGTTTTTCAATAAGTGAATCTCACAAGTGAAAAATTTGGTTTTGCGAGCTTTTGGTGCTCGGCTTGCATTATATACAATCTTTTCATTACATATCGTGTTTAATGAATGCGATACAACAAATTAATAATAATTTCCTTGAGAAATTATCTTTTCTAAATTGCATTAATTATACCTTATTTTGAGTGACAACTGGACAAAATGTACAATATTCAAAGAAAAACAAGAAATTTCTAGCATTTTTTGAAAAAAATATTTAAAATTATATAAAATTGATTATATAATCTTTTTATTAAGTTAAATTGATTAATAGCTCACTTTTATGTAAGACTTGTAAATAAGTTTAAAAATTTGAAAAAAGCCGCCACTTATTAATTCTGTTCTAAGAAAAAATTTCTATAAACAATAAAAAATTCAGTAGTAGTAATAAAAATCATAATTAGCGCAAAAAAGTTTCTATGAAAGAGACTTACATATATAGCAGATATTTTGAATGCAAGGCTTGATTAGTACCCTATTCCTAATTTTGAACAAGGAAGGTTGAGCTTCAGCTTAAATAATCTAGTATTGACGATTCTAAATGAAATTTTGTATGAATGTGCTTGTGAGAAAGCTATTTTGAAAAAAATTATGAACCAAAAAAAAACTAAAAATGTGTTATCAATTACTTTTTAATAGGACGCTTAGTTTTTGTTTTATTCCTGAAAAATAAAATTAAAACTGTAAAATTTAAATTTTCTGACAAATGAAGCAAACTAAAAGAGAAATGCATACAAAAAGTTGTTCAACCAAAAACGAAACTTTGAAAAAATAATTCTTTTATTGGGTACATTGTTTTTGTTTTCTTCGCAAAAAAGAGTAATAAAAAAAGAAAAATTAAATTTAAAGAAAACGACAGTAGGTTTTTTCTTAATTAAAAAAAAACTAACATTAAAAACATACAAATAAAATGTTTAAAAAAACAATACAAAAGACCGAAAAAAACTAAGAACAAAAAAGTTTACAAAACCTACAAATTTGTTATAAATGTTTTTTATAACAATAAAAATAAAAAAAATCACTTAATAAAAAAATATTAAATGAATTATGAAAAATAAAATTGGTACCTTATTTTGCAACATCTGAATAAGCATATTCGTCCTGAGATCTAAAAATAAATATAAAATTCATTTTATAGGGAAAGAAATTCTTATTAGTATAAAATCGAGTGTGAAACACGAAATACGTGATGAGGATGTGTCAGTTAAAGCCGAAGGTGCTTTAACAAAAGAGAAGTCACAATCACCAAATTACAGTTGTCGATGCAGAAACTCTTGCATTTTGGATTTGATTTTCGTTGTTTAATCTGTTCGTCGTATTTTTTTCAACGCGGGATAGTGAGGAAGAATGAAGGAAGAGGATGTGGGGAAGTAATAGGAAATTAGGAGAGATTAGATAGGAAATTATGAAGGGGCAGGAACGGGACGTAAGGAATGGGGAAGTAGGGGAGTAAAGGGAAATGAGGAAAGGGGAAGTACGGGGTAATGCAGTAAAAGGAAGAAGGGATAATTAAAATTGGAGAGACAGGGGAAATTAAAGAATAGGGGTAGGGGAAGTGAGGGGAATGAGTGAAATGAAAGTTGATACTGGCAGGCGAAATAAGGAAAAATTAGAGCAAGGAAATAAGGGCAATAAGAGGAAAAGGGAAATAGCACATAGCGGATTATATAGGTGAATTCAGGGTTGGGAAGTAAGGGAGAGAAAATAGGAAAAATAGGCGAAATGGGGGAAATATGGAAAATGAGGGCCCAATAGGGAATACAAGTGTGAAGTAAGAAAATTTGTGAAGAGGAAAAGTAGAATAATTAAGAAAAGGATATTAGTATGAGCAAAGGGCAGGGAACTAGGGAAAGTAAGAGGTAGTTAGGGGGTACGAAAAGTTAGGAGAAATGATGATAGGGGAAGTATTGGAAGAAGTGAACTGTGGAGAAGTACCAAAAGCCAGAAAGGGGAATTAGTGGAAGTAAAGGAAGGGTAAAAAGGAGAGGTCAGGGAATGTAAATTAGGTGAAGTGATGGGAAATTATGGGGTAAGGTGTGTAGTGGGCAGGTTTTGTAGAGAGAAATTAGGAGTAGGGTATTAGAGAAAGTGAGGGGTAATTAGGGAAGGGGGGTATAAGGGGAACAGTGTAAGCTTATTCCTTTATTTTTCATACAAAAAGTTATACTGCTGAAAATGTTCAGTTTTGCAAATTACTTTCCTTTCACTTTTTATTTCAATAATCACTTATTCTGAAAAAACTAACATCTCTAATCTACAATTATTTATTCAAGCTAATCCTAACATACGCGCTCTTCACACGAATAGATTATGAATGCAAAATTGGCAGCATTTAAGACTCGGTCATAAATACAGTTTAGAGTTTGCGTCATGGGATTCATGAAACATGATGGAAAAAATCTCTTCCTCAAACACACGAATCGTCGAAATTTACTGCCTTACCTTTCGGATAAAAGTGACACATTTTAATCGGATTTGCAAGCACAGACTTTACGGAAGGATGTTGTTAACAAATTTTTTTTTTCAACCATCAATTACCGCCTTTTGTCAGAAAGAGGATTAACTACTAAAATCTCGATTAAAAAAAATGAAAAAGCAAAATTTGAATTAATGATGACATATTTACATAAATAAATTTTTAGTTTTATCGCACATGAGAAAATAAATCTATTTTTTGTACTAAAATTTCTTTTCCACTCAACGGTCTTCTGACTTACGTCTCATGCTTAAAAAACTATTATTGTATATATTCATTGAATTTTTTAATTTTTTAAAATAATTTTCTTTTCACGTAATTTAACCTATTCCTAGCTTTTTAAATAGGGATTATGTCATTTTAATACAATATATGATATTTTGTGATAAATTTGAGAATTAATTGGAGATTAATATTTGTTTATGGCAGAATTCATTACGGAACGATATTTTAAATACTTCTGATTTATAACATTTTAAATTTTACCGAAATTATCTTGAGACCTTTTGTTTTTAATCCTTTTATTCTTTATTTCAAAAAAATATCCATGGAGAAATATATTTCATTTTATTGAGTCATCGATAAGACGTTTTTCGGCCTCATCGCAAAGTGTGATAAAATCAAAACATAAATTAAAATTAACCAATTTCACGTTCTATTTCTAGTACATAAAGTAACTTTAAGTTAACTAAAAAATAACTCTTTTACTTAATTTATTTTATTATTTAAAAAACAAAATAACTCAGATGTTAACTCATAAAAATTTAATTTAAGAAGATTTAGAAATTAGTGAAAATAAATAAAAAATAAATAATATAGTTTTTCAGTGAACAACAATATACATTTAGAAAAAAATTCCGAACTATACAAGCAGGAACAAAATAATTACTTGTTTTCTTGATTTTACATTAATCAGCTATTAAAAATAATTTTTTATAATAATTTCAATGTTATTCCCCCGTTTCACAACAGTATGCAGGCCATAACTTTCAACTCATAAAATAGATGAAAATACTATTTGAATGAATGTACAATAGAACACCTAAATGGGAATTTAAAAAAATACAAAATAATGTTCACACCGAAAATACTATTTAAAAAAATTTAGTTGCAAATTAAGTACCTTGTTAGAAATTCAACTTTTTAGTTAACATTTTGTCTTTTTGGCTTGAAAATGGCATAAAATTCAACTAATTCTTTAAAAATCAACATTTTTGTTGAAAAGTTATCTATTTTGTTTCATATTCGCTTTTCTTGTAAAAAATTGAAATATTTTGGGAGAATCATCCCTTTTTCTACCTGAATATATAATTTTTTAATAAAATACACGAATTTCCATCCGAATATTTGAATTTTCACATCGAACATATTAATTTTCAAGAAAAAAGTTAATTTTCTATGAATTAGTTGAATTTTCGACCATTTTCAAACTAAAAGGACGATTTTTCAACAAAAGAGTTAAATGAAAAAAATAATATTATGAATCTGGAACCAAACAAATCAATTTTTAAGAAAGTATTTCAACTCTTAACCTAGTAGTTTAATTTCTAATTCGAAAAGACGAATAAAAAAAAAACTGAAACCTTTACACAAATTTGTTTGATAGAAGAGATGCACTTTCAAACCAATTTTAGTTGAAAAATTATCTCTTCAACTATTTGGTTAAAAATTAAGTTTTTTGTTGAAAATTTAACTCTTTTGTTAAAAATCTATGTTTAGGTTTAAAAATGGTAGAAAATTCAACTTTGTTGAATTTGAGTATTAACATTTGCAAACCAAAAACAATGCTTTTGAAAAAGAGGTGAACTCTCAAGCTAAAATGATGCATTTTAAACAAAAATATTAGTTACTTTTCAACCAACTATGCAATAATACTTTCTGCCAAAATAGCTAAATTTTTAACAAAATACAAAAAGTTCGAACCAAAATAAACCATTTTACAACGCAAAATATAAATTGATTTTAAACAATTTTTAGTTAACATCAAAGACTGTTGAATTTAAGAAAAAGGACGAATTTTCTACTAAAATAGTTAATTCTTTAACCAAAAAAGATAAGATTATTCTAACAAAAAGATATAAATTTTGAAGAGAAAAAGACCGAATTTTGATCCAAGAAAGGAACAAATTTTCCACTATAATGGTAAATTTTAAAATCAAAAATATTAATTTTCTGAAAAACAAATTTAATTTTTGAACGAAAATACTGAATTTTCCATTTAAAAAATTACTTTTTAGCCAAATGTTCAAACTTTCTAATAATTTATATGAATTTTAAACCAAGTAGTTAAATATGTATTCAAAATAGATGAGTTTTTAACGAAAATGATAATAGTTGATAATAATTTAAACCAAGAAAGATTTAAATTTATAATCAATCACAGTATAATTTTACCAAAAATACGAATTTTCAACAAAATGCAGAAAGTAAGTTCAAAGTAACAAAAATTAAAGTTCCATGTTCCTAAAAAAATCTTAACTAAGTTACGTAACATGTTATTTTAAAAATAGTAACAAAATTACCCTAAAAGTTACATATAACTTAACTTTTCTGTAAATTAGTTACTTGTATTAAGTTACTGCCCAACACTGCTTTCGAAGCTTTTGAACTAATTTAGGTAATAGCAACATTTTGTTACCAAAATAATACCATACTGTGCTGCATTGTGAATTATTTTATCGAATATGAAACGGCATTATTCATAATTAACAATGCATCTCGAAAACAATGCGAGTTCTGTAAATTGATTTTTGAAACAGGTATACAGACAGGGAAGTCTATTAATAACTCGCGTAATTTATCTTTCATTATTTGATATACCTTGGAAATCGGCTTTATTCAGTTGTTTCGAAACTTGGTATTCTGACACTTATTATGTATTAATGAATAAATGAACTTAATTAACAATTTGATTCGACAAGCTGAATTCGCAGCGGTTCTTATTTCAAATTGGTTTAGCATGAATATTATATTTATTATTTATATGAAAAGACTGCTGCTAATAGAAATTGCTTAACTTAATGATTTCAAATAAAAAGTTACATTATTTATAACTTTCAGAGTGATTTGGTTGTTATTTTAAAAATGAACTTTATAACTTTACTTTTTTACAATTTTCGTGGTAACTTGGAACTTTAATTTTTATTACTTTGAAGTTACTTTTTCTTGCGTATATTGTCGAGGTTTCTGTGCCAGTTATGGGTAGAAAATTAATTTATTTTGGTTGGAGATTCATGTATTTTGTTGAAATAATATCAACTAATATATTGTTCGTTTAAAATTTATTTATTTTTCATGAAACTTTTACAACTCGTTTAAAAATTCATGTATTTTGGTTAAAAGTTCAATTATTTTGATAAAAAGTAACTTTTTTGTTAATAATTCATTATTTTGGGTTAGAAAATAAAACTGTTTTGTTAAAATTTCGTCTTTTTGGTATAAAATTTCACAATTTAGTGAAAAATTTGATTTTATCTTGATTCGAAATTCGACCTTTTTCGGTTAAAAATTTGCCTCTTCTGAAGAAAAAATCTCATCTCGTCCAATTTGTTGAAATAACTCAGATTTATGTTTAAAATGCATCCTTTTGGTATGAAAATTCAACTCTTGCTTAAAAGTTTTTTTTTTTTGGTTTCGTTTGAAAATAAATCTTTTTTAATACAAAAAAATCAGATATTTTGTTGTTTGATTCAAGTTCGTTTCTTCAGTAGAGTATTTAAATATTTTGGTATAAAATTCAAATATTTAGTTAAAATTTAATTTTTTTGGGCACTTAAATTCTTTCGTTAAAAATTTTTCTTTTTCGCTTGAAAATGGTAGGAAACTGCAAATTAACCTTTTTGTTAAAAATTAATATTCTCGGTATGAAAATTCAACCCTTTGGATGAAAATTGATGTTTTTTTTTTAAATTAACGATTTAGGTAGAAAGTCCAACTATTTAATTAACAAGTAACTTTTTTGTTTAATTTCTTAGCTTAAAGGATGAGTTTTTAACAAAAAAGTTACTTTCAAACCAAACAGTTGGAGTTCGTACCTAAAAAGAAATTTTTTTAAAAAACACATGAATTTTCATCCAAAAATTTTTATTTTCATTCCTTATATATTAATTTTTAACGAATTAGTAGAATTTTTTTCCATTATCTAACCAAAAGTTAATTTTTAAACAGAAGAGTAATTTTTTACCTAAAAAAATAATTTCTAACAAAAATTCTGTAGAGAAATCAGCTAATTTGTTAAAAATTCGTATTTTCTATTTGAAAATTTAACTATTTGGTTGGAAACTAAGCTATTTTCTTAAAAATTTAGTTGTTTGATTTAAGATTCGTAATATTAGTTCAAAATTCATCTGTTAAAAAAAAAATTTCAGCTAAATTGTTTAATTTTCCTTTACAAAAGATAAATTTTCAACCACAAATGGAATTTTTCAATTTGCATTTAAAAAGATGGATTTTCAACCAAAAACAGAGTAAACGTTTGAAAAAATATTTTCATTTTTAAGCAAAGTTATGAATTTTCAACTTAAGTTATGAATCTTAAACTAAAAAATTATAATTTTTGACAGATTAGTTTAACTTGCAATCCAGTAGTTGAGCATTCACCCAAAAGCATAAAATTTTGCCAGATTTTACCAAGAATCTTAATTTTCTACCGAAAAATATGAATTTTCAACAAACTTATAATTTTTTAACCAAATAACTGAATTTTTAACTGAAAAATATTAATTTTCAATCTAAAATAGAATAGTGAAAATTTCAGTTAAAAATATAATTTTCACTTGAGGAAAAAATGCATTTTTTACGAAATAATTGAATTTTTAACCAAAGAAAAGAATTTGCAAGAAAAATTAATAATCATCGAACAAAAAGACGAAATTTCAATAAAAGTGTTAAATTCTTTACCAAGAAAGATTTTCAAGCCAAAAAAGAGACTAAAAAAAAACTAAAAATCTTAACTATATCGTCAAATTTTCAAACAATTACTTGAATCTTTATTTAAAAAAGATCAATTTCCAACAAAACATAGAATAGTTAAGTTTTCATCTAAACTGATAAATTAAAAGAAATTTTTGCAAAAAATAGGTTCATTTTTCAACGAAGGTGTGAATTTTTAACAAAAATGATGAAGCTTTGAAAATTTTTTTTTATGAATTGGCTTAATTCGCTACCAAGTAGTTGATATTTAAATTAGTAAATATGAATTCTTATCAACAAATGTTATACAGTTGATATTTTCCCTAAAAAAAGGTGTTATCATGAAATCTAAAACAGACTAATTTAACCAAAAAATACTAATTTTTAAGAAAATAGTGCAATCCTTCACCAAAGTAGATTGATTTTCAACCAAAAAAGATACAATTTTAACGCAGATGGATTTTTTTTTAAATACAACAAAAAATTCCTGATAAGAAAATACAACCTTTCACCAAGGATTATTTTCTGGGTAAAAAAATCAAATGTCATTTCAAAATGATGAAGCTTCAATTAAAAAGTTGAATTTTTAAGCAAGTAGATTAGTTTTCAACTAAAAAGATAAACTTTCTAATATAAAAGCAAAAGTGTCAATCAGCAAGTTCAAACTTTAACAAAAAATTTCAATAGTCAACCGAATGTGAAACATTTAAATCTTAAGTTAAAGAATTAATTTTTAACCAAATAAAATTTTAACTAAATTAATCAATTTTTAAGACAAAATGATGTGTTTTGTACAAAAAGAGTTTAATTTTTCATCGCACAATATAAAATCTTTAAAAAAAAGTTTATTTATAAACTAATATTTTGTTTTCACCTAAATTTTTGAATGTTTTTAACAATAAAAATTTTTTTAAATACGCTTTAATTTTGAGCTAAAAGGGATGACTTTTTAACAAAATTGTTAAAAAATTAACAAAATAATACAATTTTAAATAAAATAATAGACGTTTTTTACAAAAATATGAATTCTCAATGAAAAATATGGTTTTGCCTCATATACCTTTCAATCAAACGGAAATAACTGTTAACTAAAAATAGTTGGATTTTCTGATTAGGTTTAGTTAATTCAGTTCTTATTCAAGAAAAAATTAACAAAATCCAAGAATCGAGATTGAAAAAACAGAAAATTAAATATAAACAATTTTAAACCACGTGTTTTAAAAATAATTTAGTTCAATACGCAAATCAAAATTTTATTATTTTCTCTGTATTTCCAGCTTTGGCACTTTGGTGATAGTAGTTTTATTCTAACCCATTTATTTCAACTTTTTTTAAACTTATTTTATTCTATATTTTTATTCTTTCTTTTAATATTTTTCATTTATTTGTACAATAATTTCCAGGGTGTTTTATGTTAGTAAATGTGAATTTGATAAATTTTAAATAAATGTCAAAAGCTTGAAAAAAGAATGAAACTTTTTTAAGGAAGTCCTTGATGCTCTGCAAACAAATCTTGAAGCGAGTCGTGAGCTTTGCTGCTTTATCGCCTGCGAATTCAATGGATAACGGCCACTTTCAACGGGTATGGGACTGGGGAAATGTTTCCACAACAGTTGCTTCAAATTTTCAAACATTCGCGAGAAACTCTCTTTGGGGTAGCGAATTCAAGACCGAATTGTAAACTTGAAAATAAAACAAATTTTCTTAAATAAATATAAAAATAAATAATAAATATTATAAAGATAATAAATAAATAACTAATATTATTTTCTCAACCCAAGTAATTAATTAATTAATTTCTGATGTTATATATTGGCGATTACTAGTCAAATAATTTTTCTAGAGAAACGAGAAAAAATCTGCCTGAGCCCGGATTTGAGCCGGGAACGTTACTTTCCACGATTAGAGCATTAACCAATGACGCCAGCGGGGCTTCAGAAGATAGTTTCTCGTTTATCCTGCATCTAATTAATTAGTTAATTAATTGATAGTCTTAGTCGTACTAATAAAGGCAATTGATAAATTATATTCAGATTCTGTAAATCTATTTACACTATATTTCGAAACTATGTGCTGAAGTCTGGTAGTGTAATCGGTTAATGCTCGGCTCGTGAATAGTGGCGTTCCCGGTTCAAATCCGTCCTAAGAAAGATTTTTATTCGTCTTTCCAGAAAATTATTTCACCAGAAATCTGCAATATCTGGCATCAAAAATTAATTTATCCAATACACGATACTTTTATTTATCATATATTATATAAATAACAAAAATTAGTTTGCTTTTCCCACAGCAAATGCTTTCTTGGACTTTGAGTTTTTTTAGCCTGACAAAATTATACAAAATAATATTTACAGAGTGAAAAAGGAAATTTAAAAATTTAAATCCTTCCAATGTGGAACAGTTCTTCATTTGGCGCTTTAATTTATAGTTTATAAACCAAAAATTTTTTTGATTTTAAAAGCAAAAAGCAGTTTCAGAAGAATTTTGTCAAAGATTCTGGATGATAAAAAAAGGATTGCAAAATTTTTTACTGACGCATTTTTAAAATCAAAGAATAGCATGCACATTTTTGATTTAAAGAAAATGGTTAAAAATTCGAAGGCTTTTAAACATTTTAAAAACTACCGAAACACCTTTTTATAGACAAACTTTAAGGAAACTTCGTTCTCTTATTTTTTAATTAAGCTTACAATTTCTTAAATAGATAAACAGTTTTTAGTCAATCTTCATTTATGAACAATAAATTTTGTAATTCCAATTCATAATTATATTCCTTAAATGCGGAATTATAAAATAGTTTTATTTTTGAGGATTAGAAAATAAATAGTTCAACTTCAAAAGTTTAAATTCAAAAAATTTTTTTTTTTTTTAATTTCATCATGCTTAAAAAGAAATAAAGCTGAAAAATTCAAAATATAAGGAATTCATTGTTAATCATTAGAATTGATCTGCATATAAAAAACATTAAAAATTACATAATTTGAAACCATAAACATACCAAATTCATAGATCGTTAATTTTTAAGCCTAAACAAACAAGACTTTTACATTGTCAATATTCAAAATTAAATTTATTAACAAAATCTTAAAATGACATATATATCATTTACATCAAATATAAAAAAATTAAAGATATGCAATGCTACATATATTTTCGAAATACAAGAATTTTAAATTCGAACTTTTCACAATTGCAGAAATTTGCATTCTAAATCTGCCAAATTGCAGACTCGAAGTGTATTTAATTTTGAAAATTTAGCATTCTGTATATCGACAGAAATTTTCCGTAATATAAAATCCTCAAATTTGAATAATTCAAAATTTTGTTTCTTATTTATCCAGAATATTATTTATTTATTCCTAGTAGAATAATCCAATATTTTTGTAAAAGAACCTTTTTTAATATTGATAATTTTTACAATTATTGCATGAATTTAAAATAAGAATATTAAAAAAAAAGAAAACGTGCATTTTTCTTATAAATATTAAGAGCGTCCCCAAAATTGAATTTGTAATTTTAAAACATTAGAAAGAAACTTCGAGATGGATTAATTATATTTAAAAAAATAAATCATATCTATTGAACAATTATTTTTGGAAATTTTCTGTCAGCAGTTTTATTATTTGAGAACTTTGTGATTTTACAGAATAGTGAGGAGTTTTATTATTCGGAAATTTTCCAATGAGGCATTTCCAAATTTGGGAAATTTTATAATTTAGGGAATATTATGATTTGCGCATTTCATTTTTTGGGATTTTCCAGTCGTCGCTAAAAATTTTGTTTGAACATAATTTATAAAATTATAAAATTCGGCAATATTATAAACTGTCGGGAATGTTATTATTTGGATTTGAACAAATTCGGTAATATTATAAACTGTTGAGGAATTTTACTAGCCACAAGTTTTCCAATTCGGCATTTTTATATTTCGGTAATTTGATAATTTCGGGAATACTTTTATTCAGGGACTTTCGAATGCGGAAATTTTATTTTTCATGAGTTCTTAGTCTCTCCGAAAAATCTTGGCTGAAACTATCATTCAAATTTTATTGTCAGAAATTTGCGAATATTTTTATTCGGATATTTTTCAACTCGGTAATTTTTGTTGGTAATTTTTTCATTCGGAAACTTTCAAAGTCAGTAATATTACAAACAGTCGAAAATGTTCCAATTCGATAATATTATAAAATTTGCCAGAATATTTTTATCCGAAAATTTTGAAATTCAATAATATTAAAAACTTATGAGGAATTTCGTTATTTGCGACTTTTTCAGTTCGATATTGCAGTGATTCGGAAATTTAATAATATCAGGAATTTCGAATTAATTTAATTGTTTAAATTAAAAAATTAACTCGTTTGCAAATTTTATAATTTGGGAATTTTCTGACAGGGATTTAATCATTGGGGAATTTTTCAATTTGTAAATTTAAATTTTTAGGACATCAGTCGTCCCGAAAAAATTTATCTGAAATTTTTTTTTTCAATTGTGTAAATTTGCAAATTTGTTTGATTGAATATTTTATAATTATATAATATTCAAATTCAGGATTTTTTGTTGACTCTCAGTCGTCTTGAAAATTTTTTGCTGAAGGCAATTTTTTTAATTGTTTCAACGTGGGAATTTTCTTGTTCAAGTGCTTTATATTTCGGCAATTTTCTGACGGCATTTTTATTATTTTTGTATTTCCCAATTCGATATTATTATAAACTTTTTGTGAATTTCATTTCCCGCGAATTTGGAAATTTGATAATATCAAAAACTGTTGAGGAATTTCATTATTGGGGACTTTTCCAATTCTGGATTTGTATATTTCGGCAATTTGATCATTTCCGGAATAATGTTATTCGGGAAATTTTCAATTTCGGGAATTTTTGTTTGAGGACTTTTGATTCGTTTCGAATTTTCGGACGGTAATTTGATTAATGTTCGGGAATTTTTCAATTCGACAATTTTATTTTTTAGGACTTTTCAATCGTCCCGGAAAATGTTTGGTGAAAAAGATTTTTATAATTAATAAAATTTGCGAATTTGTTGTTGTTTGCGTATTCTATAAGCTATTATATTATAAACTCTTCAGGAATGTTATTATTCGGGATTCTTTAATTTGGAAATTTTAGAGTTTCGTGAATTTTATGTTTCAGGATTTTTCAGTTCTCTCAAGTTTTTGCCTGAATAGGTATAATTTAAAACACAAAATCGCAACGACTAATAAACTTGATGCCAATGTTTATCTTAGTCATTACTCTTAAATGTATAAAATATTATCAAGCATTATTCGCATTGTTCGGATTTTGTGACCACGTAAAGTCCCCTTCCTGCAAGGGGATGCTAGTTGTATAAACTCGACCCAAATGACTGTAGTTAGACATTTTATGGAAGATCTTCTAAATTCAAGTTAATATTTCCTCAAAATGTATCTGCTCTTGGGAAACAAGCTTTCACAAGATTTAATTAAATTATTCAAATGTTGAATAAATTAATTACTTTCAAAATTGGTAAAATTGTCTTTCATTCAATATTTAATTAAAAATCTAGTTTAGCGTCTTTAGTAAGAGATCATCCATAAACTATGTTACTAATTTAAAGGGGGAGGAGACTCGTTCAAAATTACAATTAGTATCAAGTTTGGTGAGGAAGGTGCAGTGAAAGTATCTTATGATTTTTTTGTTGTTAAGAATTCCAATATTTGTTAAAAATTGATCTTTTTTTTGAAAATCTCTTTGGTCTTAAATTTAACTGTTTTTTTTAATTCGTTTCTTTTTTGTTTGGAAAATTACCTTTTTTAACTGCTTCGATCTTATTTAATATTCGTCTTTTTTCGCGTGCAATTGCTTTTGATATAAAATAAAATCTCTTTTGGTTTAAATATCATTAATTGCACTTTACGTTAAGAATTGTTTTTTTTGTAAGTTCTACTAGCTGTTTGAGATTAAACTACTTTCTGAAAAATTAATTTCTTTCTAAAAATTCTACATTTTATCAGAAAATTCACCGTTAAAGCAAAAAATATAAACAGTTTTTCAAATTGAATTTGGTCGGAATTATACTCCATTATTGATTGAAAATTAATATTTTTGGTTAAAAATTGATCTTCACTGTCTTTTTGGACAGAAAATTCGCCTTTTTGGATATGAAACTAATTGTCTTTTTCAAAAATTCATCTTTTTGACTGCCCATTCAAATATTATGTTAAAAGCTTGTCTTCGTAAGTAAAATTTTACTAAAAGGAAATTTTTCTTTCTTTAGTGTCGGGTGGAAAATTATTCATTTTTGTGTAAAAATCATGTATATTATTAAAAATTCGTCTTTTGGTAATCGGTAATAATTTTGACTGGTAAAAATTTCAATTCTTCAATTAATTAATTTTTTAGACTCAAAATTAAACTATTTCATTTTTTCTTAAAAACATATGCTTTGTTTTAATATTCAACTCTTTGGAATAAAATTTAACTATTTTGATGAAAATTTCAACTAATTGTTTTGGATATACAATTCATTTGAGTTGAGGTAAATTGATGTCTTTTGTTCAAAATTCGTCCTTTTTAATTAATTTTACTACTAGAAAATTTTTTTCTTTGTGCTGAAAGTTAACTTTATTTAGCTGAAAATCTAAATTTTATTTTTGATTGAAAGCTAATGTATTTTTGTGATATTTAACTATTTGGTTGACATCTTAACTATTTTGTTAGAAAGTTAAAAAATTTTGTTTTGGATGAGACATTCAGATTATATGTTGGAAATTCATAAATTCATTTCGAATTTTTAAAAATCCATTTAGCTGATAGACAAATAGTTTTTTGTTGTTAGAAATTAAATAAAATAAATTTATCTGATAGACAAATAGTTTTTTGTTGTTAGAAATTAAATTTTAAAGTTGAAATAATACTTTTACATTTTTTGTTAAAATTATATGTTTTTTTTTTTAATTTGATCATTTTGATAAAAATTTAACGACTTTAATTGAAAATGCTACTATTTGATTTTAAGCGAAAAGTTCCATTGTTTTATCAAAAATGTACTTGTTATTTAAAATCGATTGTAGCGGGTGGAAAATTGAACTATTTTGTGAAAATTTCATGTATTTTGGAAAAAAATCATCTTTTTTTTCAAAAATTCGTCTTTCCGAGGAGAAAATTAATCTTGTTTTTTTAAATGTTATTTTGTTTGAGGATTAAACTATTTTGTTAAAAATTGAAGTTTTTTAGTCAAACTCAGCTATTCGGCAAACTCGTTTTCTTATGTTGCAAAATAATTTTTTAAACTGAAATTGTAACTATTCCACTTGTGGTTAGAAAATTATATTTTTCAGTTATGAATTCGGCTATTTGGTTGAATATGATTATGTTATTTAAAAAATAAAAACTTTAATAGAAAATGCAACTAATTGATTTTTCGTCTAAAATTGAATTATTTCATCAGAAATTCCTATTTTTAATTGAAATAAACTTGTAGAACATTCTTTTTTTGTTTGAAAATTAATATTTTCCCAACTGAAAATGTTACTATTCCATTTTTGGTTGAAAACAATTTCTTTGAGAGTTCAAGTATTTAGTTAAAAATTAACAAATGGGTAGAAAATGTATTTTTTTGCAAAATTTGTTTTTTTTATGTTCGAAATTAATTTTTTTGAAACTAAATTGTAGCTCTTCCTTTTTTGTTAAAAACTTATATTTTAAGTTAAAAATTCAACTATTGGGTGGAAAATCCAGCGTTCTTGATTAAAAATTACATTCTTGGTGAAAATTCATCATTTTAAGTTTAAATTAAGAAATTTGGCTGAATTATCTTTTTCAGTTTGAAAAATTAACTATTTTATTGAAAACTTGCCTTTAGGATTGAAACTTAGGATATTCATTATTTCGATTCCCAGCGGAGCGAAATAAGAAAATCTTTTTTCAGAGAAAACTTAATTGAAATTTGTTTTAATTCATAGCTCCATCTAGTCTGTAAAGACGTCAGGAAATTCTGTCATTCTCTGATGATGATACACATTCCTTCAAAAATTTGACTTGTATTACCTTTCATAATAATGCGTGTATTTACGACGTTGAAGTTTGCCACAGATATGGATTTCAAAGTTGTATAATTAATATAAAAAAAACTAAGAGTCACATCGAAAAAGTAAAAATACCCCTCGATTCGTCTCGGAAATATCTCAACGTTAATTTTTTGTTTTTTTGTTTAAACAATTTTTTAAACAATTACGCTATTGGTTATTTTTCTGCAATTGTTATAAACAAAGTGTGCATCGGATCGAAAAATCAAGTGCACCAATGCATTCCTCTCGAAAAAATCTAGATGTGCATTTTTTTGTTTTTTTCGTTAACCTATTTTTTAAACAATTAGAGCATTTGTTGTTCAGCGCTGTGTTGCCCCGTGCCTGTAGATATGGATTTCAAAGTTGTGTAATTAATATAAAAAAAACTAAGAGTCACACCGAAAAAGTAAAAACTCCTCTCGATTCTTCTCAAAAATATCTCGATGTGCATATTTTGTTTTTTTGTTTAAACAATTTTTTAAACAATTACGCTATTTGTTATTTTTCTGCAATTGTTATAAACAAAGTGTGCATCGGATCGAAAAATCAAGTGCACCAATGCATTCCTCTCGAAAAAATCTAGATGTGCATTTTTTTGTTTTTTCGTAAACTCATTTTTTAAGCAATTAGAGCATTTGTTGTTCAGCGCTGTGTTGCTCCGTGCCCGTAGATATGGATTTCAAAGTTGTGTAATTAATATAAAAAAACTAAGAGTCATACCGAAAAAGTAAAAACTCCTCTCGATTCGTCTCGAAAATATCTCGATGTGCATATTTTGTTTTTTTTGTTAACAATTTTTTAAACAATTACGCTATTTGTTATTTTTCTGCAATTGTTATAAACAAAGTGTGCATCGGATCGAAAAATCAAGTGCACCAATGCATTCCTCTCGAAAAAATCTAGATGTTCATTTTTTTGTTTTTTCGTAAACTCATTTTTTAAACAATTAGAGCATTTGTTGTTCAGCGCTGTGTTGCTCCGTGCCCGTAGATATGGATTTCAAAGTTGTGTAATTAATATAAAAAAAACTAAGAGTCACATAGAAAAAGTAAAAACACCTCTCAATTCGTCTCGGAAAAATCTCGATGTGCATTTTTTGTTTTTTTTGTTTAAATCACCTAACCGGGAATCGGAAGTTCAGTTGTTTGATTCCCAGCAGAGAGAAAGAAGATCTTTCTTCAGAAAAAAATTAAAATTCTTTTCATGACTAGCTTCATCTATTCTGTAATGACGTCAAGAAATTCTGTAATTTTCTGATGATAATATAGATTTCTTGAAAAACTTGACTTTTCGATCAATCTAGTAGCTTAACGGGAAATCACTCAACCGGCGATTTTTTTTAGGAAATGAACTATACTTAGTTCAAAATTGTTATTGTTGACTATTTTGTTACAAATTTGTTTATTTTGTTTTCGACGAAAAGGGCGGAAGGGGGCAGGAAGAAACATAAAAAATTGGTAAAGTAGTTCATGGATGATTCCGAACATACTTTAGCGTTATTTACGTCTGATAGTAAAACAATATATTGGGCAATTATGACGATAAAAATGTAAGTAGACATCGATAGGAAAGAGTGGTTGAACAAAATGTAATTTTATTGAATCGTAAAGATAGTTGAGTCGCAAGTGGCGACAGGAAAGTTTTAGCTCGTCATTCGAATCCGTCGAAGCGTTCAGTCCAAATTCCTCATTCGTTTCCTGGAGGTGGTTTAGTCTATAAACTATTACCAATTTAACGTTGCTTTTTATTACTCGAATCCGGAGATTCTCTTTAGCTTGAGAGCCTTCCATATCAGAGGAAACACTGGGGAATAAGGGCCGTAAACGAAATTATTTGTAATAATAAATTTTCCCGAGACGAATCACAGCGGAGAATTCATCCCCTTTGCTTCTTCGTACTTTGAAAAAGTCGCGTTATAAGAAAACTTTATTGGCAACTGAATCAGGTAAATAATTTCTGAAAAACGGGAATATTTTTAATTTGAAAATTTAATTTATTAATTCTGCCGACGGTAAATATGGCTTACAAAAATTTGGGTTTATTGATAAATATTTTTAATTCAAACTAACTAACTTATTGCACTTCGTGATAACATTTATTCGTGACAGTTACTGAACATTGTCGATAGAAGAGACCATTTTTAATGAAATTTTTTAATGATAAAATTAATTATAAAAAACTGTGCTCGAAATTAAATAAATCTTGAAAATAGTAATTTTTTCTATATTTTTAAATAATAATATCATTCCTTGATCTCTTAGAACCCCTTTAAATATTCTCCTAGGGTTAACCTTAATTTAAAAAAAAATTTAAGCGGTTTGGAAATTTTTTCATCTTAGAAAATCTCAGTTTCTAAAACATTTAACGATTTGGTTAAACTTTGGTAAACTTTAGTCAACTTTGAACTATTTCAATAGATGTTGAAAAGAATAGTTACAAGAATTTTGAAATGTTTGAAAATATTTTTAAAATTGTCAAAGGAAATTTAAAAAATACCTTGTTAGGATTTGTTCAGGTTATAAATATTCAAGTCTTTAAGAAAAAATGTAGGAGTTTGCAAATGACTTTAAAACTAATTTTAAATTTAAAAACGTTTAAACAAAATTCAAATGACTTTCTTAAATTTCAAAACATAATGCAAACAATTTTAAAGCCAAGTTTTTTAATAATGATAGGTTAAAAAATTCTAGAAAATATTTGAGTAAGTTTTGAATGTATTTAGAAGTTCTTAAAGGTTTTAAAAATTATTTAAAACTTAAAAAGATTTAAAAAGAATTTCAAGTAAAATAAATATTTTAAAAACTTTTTTTTAACTTTATTTTAAAAACTTTTAGACATAGAAGTGAAAAAAAGAAAATAATTAACAATTTTATCAAATTAAAAAAATGTGTACATTTTTAAACTTTGAATAAACTTTTTTAAAGGTTTACAAGAATTTTTGAGAATTAAAAAAATAAAAAATAAAGAAAAGATTCGAAAACATTTAAAATTATTTTTAAAATTTTGAAAAATTGTGCAGGTTTAGGAGGTACTTAGAAGTTCTAAAATGATTTTAAGTAATTTAAAACTAATTGATAGAATTAGATTTCAATAAGCTTTTTAAAATTTAACAAGGTTTTTTGAAAAAAAAACGTATTCTGAAATACTTTTAGACAATGTTTATAATTGTGCAGAATTTTAAGAAAAACATAAATCATTTCAAGGGAAGTTTAAAAAGTTAAAAAAATTTGAAAAGATTCCAATATCATTTTGAATTTGAAAATATTTTAAATAATTTAAGACAAAATGTCGATTTTTTTAAGTTAAAAAAAATGTAGAAGCCTTCGAAGAATTTTGAATGGTCTTAAGACAATAAAACTGATTTTCTGAAGATTCCTGAATAATTTTATATAGACTTTCTATTGCAAGACGTTCATTCTGAAAGTTAAGGTTAGGTTTCAAGAAAATGAAAATTTTTCTTAAGGATTCTGGATAAATTTAAAATGATTCCTTTTTTTAATTATATTGAGAGAAAATATTTGGAAATATTTTTAAAATTGCATAAATAAAATTATGATACTTTGAGGAAAACTTGATTATTTTTGCAGAATTTTCTTTACAATGTAGAAAAAATTCCAATCATTTCAAAAGATATTTGCGTCCACTGAAAAATACCCAAAAATAAAAATAGCTTCATTGTAAAATTCCCGAGTTGAAGAGTTCTCGAATAATAAGGTTGTTAAAATTATGAAATAAATTATAAAAAAATAAAAATCCCTTATTTAAAAATTCTAGAACCTAAGCAATTAAAGAACTTGTTTCTAAGACATATTTTTCATTTATTAAAAATAAAAAAATTAAATCATTTTGCTAAATAAATTTTGTTTTAAAACATCAAATTAAAAAAAAATTATTGTTTGAACTTAAACTAGAATGTGTGTAGTCGTCCCGAAAAACGTAATAACGTTTTCCGAACACATTGTGCAGGATTATTATTTAAAATTCAAAATATAATTTTTTTAAACTTTAAACCTAAAAAAAAAAATTTATCTGGAAAAATAATTGATAAAGTAAAGTCATGTAAAGTAAAAAAATCGGTGTAAAATTTTGTTGATTCATCTTTAAAACATCTTAAATCTTTAAAAATTATCTTGAATTTTCTCAAAAATCTTGTAAAATTAATATTTATATAACTTTAAAAACAAACTTATGATACCTATTTCCTTATTCTCCAATCTCAGAATTATATTTTAGAACTAATGATGTGTTCAAAAAGATTTAACAGAAAAATATTTATTCGAAATTATTATTCTTTATAAAAAATGACCCTCCACCCCTTAAGCCAGAGAAAAACATTGATCGATGATTTTAGCTTTACAAATAAAGTTGAAATGAAGGGAGGATAGGTCGTAGGGGATTTTTCGATTTAAAGTGGACTTTAAATTAGTTTTTGTCTTTCGTGCGATTAACCTTAAGAGTAAAATTGCTTCGTGCGTGCCAACCATTATTTCGAAAGGGAAATGGCTGACCCTTGGACTCGACAAGTCCGACGAGGGGTGAAAGTTACTCCATGATCTCTGGTCCTGATTAAAGTAACCGCACTTGCTTTCGTACACACTTCACTTAAACGAGGCTGCGACCCTGTAAATAAATTTGCGTTCGTTCGATAATGTTAATCACTACGTGTGTTAAAATGCCAGCGAAAAATTCTATTTGAAGAAACAATCTAAAAAGTAATTTGCTTAATGAATAATTAATGATTTTAGACTATTTTTCGGTGATCGATCAGTTAATCGTTTAAATACTGCAAATAATTTCTACGTGTAACCGCTTAATTATTTAACCTGGAGAAAAGTTCATTCGGTTAAACTTTTCATGGCTCCTTTTCTCTTTATTCCAATTTTTTTTATTCCAATGTCAACTGAATTAATAGAGTCCGACAAGAAAATCCAGTTATATTTTGATGAGCTAATTATTTTTAGTTGAAACTCGTGATATTATATATTCTGTTTGAATAAACTTTTTTGTTAACAATTCGACTGTTTTATTAGAAATTCATTTCTGTGCGCAGAACTCTAAACATTTTTGTTTAAAAATATAACTGTTCAGTTGCAAATTTTATTCTTTCGATGAAACTCCTTTTTTTTAGTTTAAAAATGATATTTCTGTTTTAAATATTTTTTTTCGTTGAAAATTGA
Source organism: Belonocnema kinseyi (assembly GCF_010883055.1). NCBI lineage: Eukaryota > Metazoa > Arthropoda > Insecta > Hymenoptera > Cynipidae > Belonocnema > Belonocnema kinseyi. The sequence continues at coordinate 144,120,566 of NC_046659.1, read as the reverse complement.
ACTCTTGTAGTTGATAAATTAATCATTTGGTTGAGAATTTATATTTTTTGGTTGAAAATTCAACTACTGGGTTAAATATTCAACCAGTCGGTTGAAAAGTCCCTTTTTTTTAAATTCAAAAATCTTAGTGCAATTTTCTTTCCTTCTTCACTGATAAATGTTTTTAGTTTAAAACTCAAGTGTTTTTTTCGATCCAATAATTTTCATAAAATTCTACAATTTTATTAGAATTGCCGTGCAAATTTTGTTTTCTTTTTGACTGAAAAATCTTTGTTGGATGGAGATTCAATTATTTTGACAGAAATTTCATACTTTTCAGTTTAGAAAAATTTTTGTTTAAAAATCAATCGGTTTTGGTTGATATTTCATCAATATCCAGAATTCCTCTTTTCTGTTGAAGTAAAAATTTATTTACAAAAAAATTATTGTAAGAATATCAACAAGTGACGTTTTTTAAAATTTATTTTCTAGTCGTTGAATATTTTGTTTTTTATCTTTTGTTTCAACATTTCTCCATTTTAGTTGAAAATTAAAGTACTTGGTTAAATGTAAACCCAAATTTTTAAAAATAAAAATGATTATTTTAGCAGAAAATTGATTTGTTTGGTTGAAAATTTATTATTTTTGTGGAAAATACGCTATTCTTTTGTTAAAAATTAATCTTTTTTATTTTATCTTTAACTACTTGGTTTCAAGATCAACCAGTTTGTTAAACGTGAATTTTTTTGGTGGAAGATTCATCTCTAAGGTTTGAAATAATTTGGCTTGCGTAAAAATCTAGTTATTTGATTTTTAGTTGAAAATTAATCTTTTTTAGTTAACTTGGCAATATTTTCAGATGTCTTGAAATTTTTAGAACACCTGAAGTAAATGAAATATTTTTGAATTCTTACAATTTGTTTTCCTATGAATCTTTTAAAGTTTGTAGCAATCCCACAATCTTCCGTTATATACTAATAACTTTCAAAATCCATTGTAAATGGTAAAATCTTTGAAATCCTCTGAAATCAAGTAAAATCCTGTATAAATACTAAAAACCCTTGAACCCTGTTGAAATATTGTAAATTCTTTGGTTAAAAAATTAGAATACTTACTAAATTTATTGTAATTTTTCAAAATAACTTGTAATCTTACAAAGCATTTAATTCCTTTTAAAATCCTATCCTTTCTGTTAAATCTTCGGAAATATAATATCATTTGAAATTTCATACAAATTTTCTATTCACATGAAATTTTCCATTATCTGAAAGCTCTAAGATATTTGCAAATTCCTTAAAATCTATAAAAGTTTGTTATAAGTTTATAAAACATTTCAGTTTTTTTTTAAATTTTATAAATGACGTAAATATTATAAGATTCTTTGAAATTTGTTAAGACCGTTAAAACTACTTGAAATGTTCAAAATCTTTCGAAATTCCTTACAATCAAGAATCTAAAGTCAAAATTCAAAAATTCACAATGTCAAATTCTTTATTCCAAACAAAAAATTTAAATAATTGTGCTGCAACTTGAAAATAGGTCATCATTTTTTTTGGATCTGGGGCTTTTTATTTTGCTAAATAATAATTTGAAGTCAAATTAAAAAAATTTAAAAACTTAAAATAGTGGATTAAAAAAGTGAATCAGAAAATATTTTTAAAATTTTGGAAATTCAAAGTAGCGAATCAAATAATGGCGGAAATTTTTTTAGAAATGAATCCCGTAGATTCAGAAGTAATTTTTAAGGGTTTGTTGGTCGCTGATTACAAATATGAAGTAAAATTAAAAAATTCAAATATCTGATCCAATTTCACGGGTACAAAATTAAAAAATAGGCCCCGTGGCTTCAAAATGGGTTCTCAAGAATAATTTTAGGTCTGATTACGAATCTATAGTCGGAATTTAAATTTAAAAATGACGGACCTAATTTGGCATAACATTTATTTTAAATACGCTCTGTGACTTCAGAATGGGTTCTCAGGTGTTTTTTGGATCGTTGATTACGAATTTGAAGTTGAAAATTAAAAATTAAGCATGGTCGATTTTCTACGGTGGCCAAAAATAAAAAGTGGGTCTCGTGTATAAAAATAGGATATCAGGACATTTTGGTGTTGTTCATTACGAATTAAAAGTTAAAATTAAAAAATTAACAATGGCAGATTAAATATGGCAGACAAAATGTTTAGACATAAGTGTTGTATCCGCGATTTTGAATTTTTGAATTTTTACTCCTGATGCGTCATCCTTGACTCAAAAAAAATCGTGTATAAAATTTTAGATAACAATTCCATAATATCCCTTGTTTCAAGATCCTATAAATTCCTGTAAATTCTGGTGAAATCCCTCAAATATCCATAATACAATTCTAAATCCCATAAATTATCTTGAAATTCGTTTTTTTTCTCAAAATATTTGAAACCTTTGAAAAGTTAAAAATTTTCTGAAATCAGATGAAAATTCTTGAAAATTTTCAAAATTCTTTAAATCACTTGAAATATTTAAAAATAATCTATAAGGCTCAATACCATCTGAGATCCTTTTGCATTCCTGAAATTGGAAGAGATACTCAAAGAACCTCTTGGAATCTGTTAAAATCTAAAAATATTTGTAAAGACTAATTAAAAAAATAATTGCATCGGCAATGAATTTAAGCCAATAGTGGGATTGGTGTAATTTTTCCAAACTAGTGACAAAATATTTGCGTCGTTAAAAAAAAGTTCAATAATGGTCAATAGTTGCGTGAGTCCGAGGCCAGTTACTTCAATAAATAATTTAGGAACTAGGGAAAATTGAGATGAGAAAAAGTAGAAGCCCTGAGAAACCAAACCCCTCCGACATCAATAAACGCGAATAATACAATTGGCCTTTAGGGAATTGAGTGGAGTAGTGGGGCGGTTAAAAATTAATTATCGCAATAAAAGTTAATCTTTCCAGTTTGTAAAGCGACTCCCTTCGATTCGGCAAGTCACGGGTAATCGTGGGTAATTAAAATAAAAATTATATCAGCACGGTTCTATTTTTTTCGCTCTTTTCTCTTAGCCACTCGGTCTCGTTTTCTACTTTTCTCCTTCTCAGCATCGCAGGAGGAGATATTGATAAAGGATTATTGAAAAAAAATTCTGGCTAGAAGGTGAGCAGAAAAATTAAAAAGAGCTTATAAGGATTATTCATTTATGGGGTAGATTGGATTTAAGAATTATTTTGGGGGGACCACCCTACATACGGTAGATATTGATCCTACAGTTTTTAATTATTTATTTAAATTAATAATTTATGTGAAATAATTATTTCTGTGTCATTAATAGTTAAGAGAAGATATGCTTTACTATATTTATATTATAATTTATTATTTTACTTTTATCTGTGCTTATAATTAATGAATATCTACTAGGGTGGTCTCCCCCAATGTGAGATAAATTAAATAGAAATACGTTAGAAAAAGCTCAATCGACAATTTGAGGAAAGGCTTTACGTCTGTAAGGAATGACAATGTTTTTAATTTATTGGTTCTTCAATTTATTAAAATTTTTTTTTTCTCATTTATTGAATATTACTACATTGAATTTAATATGAAACGCTTAAGATTTAAAGACGAAATAAATTTCATTATGAACCAAATAGTTGAAGTTTAATTAAAAATAGACAAATTTCCTATGAAATAGTGGCATTTTTATGATAAAAAGTCGAAAGTTTTAGATAGTAGTTGTTTTTCAAAATAGCAAACACTACTTTTTTCTAAGTCTTTCCGCTTTAAGAAAATGCATGAATCATCAAGCAAAATAATTATATTTTTGGTAGAATCCTTGAACCTTTAACATTTAAGTTAAATTTTTGAAAAATTTGTTCATTTTGACCTAAATTAATAATGTCAACTAAATTGTTGATTTTGCAAACAAAAAAATTAAAATCTATAGAAAAAAGTTGAATTAGTGAACAAAAAATATTAACTTTCAACCAAGAAAGTAGTTCTCTACAAAAAATTGGAATGTTCTACGAAAGGTAGCATATTTTTAACCCCAAAAGATCAATTTTTAATAAAAAAAGTTTTATTTTTAAGCCGGAAGGATGAATCATCTATAGCAGAGATAAAATTTTAATCCAAAAATATGAATTTTTACCCAAAAAGGCAATTTTAGACCAAATAGTTGACGTCAAACTAAAAACGATATATATTGAACCAAATGTAAACTATTTCGATTTGAACTTGAAAAATTAATTTTGCACAAAAAATAAGGAAAACAACAAATTTTCTTAAAAATAGTTAAATTGTCAATTGAAGAAATTAAGGTTCAACTAATAAAATAAATTCTTTATAAAATTCATGAATTTACAAACAAATAGTTGATTTTTCAACTAAAAAAGTTTCAATATAAATAAAAAATAAATACCAAAATAAAGAGAAAAATTAATTTGCAACCAAAATAAATCAATTTTCAACAAAATAGTTTAATCGTCAACAAATGAATGTTAAACAATATAGTGTAACTTTTAAACAAGTAGACGACTTTTCAATAACAAGAAATTTAATAAAAAATTCAATAGTTTAACTTTTGACGAAAGTTTATCCATTTTAACTAGAAATAGAACCCTTGAATTATCAGCTGAAAAAATTAATTAAAAAAAAAGCTTTTCATCAAAAGGGCTTTGTCATCAAATAATCAAATGAATTTTGCAGAAAGTAGTTTAGCTTTTAACCAAGTAGATGTAGTTTTAAGGAATAATTTAAAAATTGGATTTTCAATTAGAAACATCTATTTTCTCCCAAAAACAGATTATTTAAATCTTGAGCTAAGGAAACATATTTTCAACTTGATAAAAAATTTCAAAATAGTTGTTTGATCTTTAAGTCTTCAACTATTTTTGATTGATTTAAAACGTCTTCAATTCCTAAACATATTTTTAACTCACTCGAATTTTTTTCAAATTAAAAACTGTCATATATAATGTAAAAAGTTGCGTTAAAATCTTCTTAATTTTCTCAGGAATTAAACAAAAATTGCTCATTCTCTTAAAGCCTTTAGAAATTCTTTTAAAGCTTCTATAGCTTCATTTAAAATCTTTAAAAATCTAAAGTTTTAAAAACTTTTTACAGTTAAAAAATCTTTTTAATCTCTTTAAATCTTCTAAATATTCCTTAAATGTACATATTTCTTAATATTTTTCATCTTAACAAATTGAAACACTTTTTTTTAAACATTCTACACTTTTTTTCGTAAATTTAGGAATTCGTTGAAAATGTTTTAAAACCTTTTTTATTTGTTACCTGAAGTCCATTTTAAAAAATAAATAACTTATAAAATATTGAATCTTTTAAAGTTTTTCACATTTTTCCTAACTTGTTTTTAATTTTGCAAAATTGAAAAAATTGCCGTTAAATCCTTTAGATTCTTATTTGAAAAATTTAGAAATGTTTAAAAATATTACAAATTATTTCAAAATGATCTTATAAAATTTATTTTCAGAATATAAAGTTAATTCTATTTTTGCGAGGACCCTAAAAAAATATTGCTCATTTTCGAAAAACCTTACAAAATTCTTGAAAAATCTTTACAAGTTATAATTATTTTTTAAATGCTTTTAAAACTTCTTAATTTCTCTGAAACTTACTGCACTTTTTTCGAACATTACGTAATGTAACAAAATTTTGTTTATAATTTTTGCAATCCTTTTGAATTTCGTCTTAGAATTTAATAAAAACTAATTATTTGAGATTTTCCCGTGGATCTTAAGATTTTTTTCATTATCTTAAAACCGTGCAAAATTCAGTTTCCCAAAAATCTTTTTTCATCATTAAAAATTAAATAAATTTTCTTAAAGCTTTCTGTATTATTTTCATTATACAGTTAAGAATTCTCTAAACTTAAAGTTATTATTGTAAATTAAAACCTAAAGAATTTAAATTTTTGCAGAAATCTTAAAAAACGTAATCTCCTCAAATCTTTCATAATTATTTAAAAGCTTCTAATTTTTCTCCGAACTCTTCAAAATAGGTTCTTGTTATATTTTAATTTTTTTATCTCTTTAAAAATGTAAGTATCAAACAAATTATTGTTTAGTAGTATAATATTAGGAACAGAATAATTTACCATAATCAACGAAGCGTTTACAATTGGAATGTTTGTTTTATTAACAAGGTAAGGAATATTTGAAAATAAATTTGTTGATGACGTTAAATCATTTTTTAAGAAATTTTAGCACACAAAACTGACATTACAGATAATTTATAATTCTTTATTAATAAATAAACAAACAGAAAACAGTCACTTAAAGCTCTGTTCATGCAGTGTCAAAATCAATCAGGAAGAATATTTAAAGGAAAATTTGGGAATTTTACAAAATTACAACATTTTGGAAAAAATTTAAATATAGATAACAGTGAGAGCTATTTATACATTTTCAAAAAATTAAAAAACAACTTGAAATTCGTGAAGATTAAAAATTTTGTTTCTGAATGTAGATTTTTGAGAATTTCGAAAAAAAGCTTTTCAAGTACTTTGGTAGATTTCAAGAAAATACAATTTTTAATTAAAATTCCAAACATTTTCAACTAAAAATCTTTTTGAAACATTTAAAAAGATTTCCAATTATTTAAAAAAATAATCTTGAGAAATTTTGGGCAAATTTTGTTTAAATATGAATTATAGAAGAAATTCGAATAATTTTATAAGATATATACAACGGTCAAAAGTTTCGGACAGATTAGTAAAAAATTTAATTGAAAAAAAAAAATTTCAAAAAATGACTCCGCTGAAAATTTTAAATAATTTTTTATTTTGAAAAATTAATTTTAAGATAATAGAGAACTAGAGGATTTTAAATACATTTTTTTAAATTTGCGGAATTAAAAAAATTTTAAATATATTTAAAACAGAGTGTAGATTTCTGCAACAAAAAATTTAGAAACATCTCAAGAATGATAAAAGGTTGTAAAATAATAACAAAATTTCTGCTAGGTTCCTTGGAAATTTAAAAGTTTTTCTTATTTTGAAAACTTCATTTCAAGAGAATATTTAAAAAGATTAAAAATAATTTAAAAATATTTTAAAACTATCAGAAAGATATTGAGGTAATACAGTAGTTTTAATTGATTTTTTTTGATGAGTACAAAATTAGAAGGTATTTAGGACACAAAATGTCTTTAGATTAAATTTCTTACATTTTTAAAGAGATAAGAAAAATTAGATTATGGGCAAAAACTTATTTTGAAGAATTCAGAAAAAAATTAGAAGCTTTTTAGTAATCATAAAAGATTTAAGAAGAATGCATTTTTTTAAAGATATCTGTAAAAATTTAAATAGCTTAGGTTTTTAATTTTAAAAAATTTGAAGTTTAGAGGATTTTAATATTTGTAATAAGAGCAATATGGAAGGCTTTGAGAAAATTTCTTCAATGTTTAAGGATAAAAAAAGATTCTTGGAAAGCTTAATTCTGCACAGTTTCAAGATAATAAAAAATGTTCTTCAGATTCATGAGGAAATTCAAAATGATTTTTCTTTGATAAAATCTAAGAGAAAATTAAAAAAGATTACAAAATGCTTCTAATTATATCCTAGAATGCTACAAAAGTGTGTAAAATATTTTACAGCAAAACTTAGAAATTTTTCCATATAACGTAATGTTTGAAAAAATTGCCGTGAGTTTCAGAAAAATTTAGAAGTTTTGAAACGTTTCAAAAATAATTCAAACTTGTAACCATTTTTTGGAGATTTTTCTAAGGCTTGTTGTAAATGAAAAGCATTTTTTTAATGTCCTCGAAAAAATCGAAGTTATGTTCAGACAAATTAATATTATGAGAATATTTGAAAATATTGTTCAAGAGAATATTTAAGAAGACTTGAAATAGTTTAAAAATATTTTTAAAATATCAAAAAAGAATCTGAACAATTTTAAGGAACTTTTTAAAGTTGTGTATTGATTTTTTCAGAAGAACAAACAATTAGAAGGTTTTTAGGACTTTTTGAAAGGTTTCAAGAGGATAAAAAGTTTCTTAAATTTCATAATTTTTGTAATTTTATATTTATCTTTTTAGAAGAAAAAACACTTAGAAGGTTTTTAGCACCTTTTAAAAGGTTTTAAAAGAATAAAAAATATCTTAGTATTCGTAACTTTTGTAATTTTGCATTTATTTTTTTAGAAGAACAAATAATTAGAAATTTCTAGGACTTTTAAAAAGTTTTTCATTGATTTTTTAAGAAGAACAAACAATTAGAAGGTTTTTAGGAATTTTTAATAGGTTTCAAGAGGATTAAAAATTTCTTAAGATTCGTAATTTTTGTAATTTTGCATTTATCCTTTTAGAAGAGAAAACACTTATAAGGTTTTTAGGATCTTTTAAAAGGTTTTAAAGAGATAAAAAATTTCTTAGTATTAGTAACTTTTGTAATTTTGCATTAATTTTTTTAGAAGCACAAATAATTAGAAAATTTTAGGACTTCTGAAAAGGTTTTAAGAGGATAAAAAATTTCTTGAGAGAACGCTCGCTTAGTAGAAGTTTTCTTGTGTATGAAGAAACGTAAGATAGCTGCCGAGCTTTAAAGCAACGAAGCACCCTCTATCGTGCACAGTTTTTAATTTATCGATTGAGACGCCAGTGTTCTCGAGCTGCCGTCGTTTGTGGCGCGGCTGGTTCATTAGAGGCTCTTAATTAACTTGCGGCGCGCACGCGACTTTACACAATGGAGACTATATCCTGTGCAAGCTTACGCCATTCAATTACATGTTAATAATATACGCCTAGTTACATTGGCCCCATTCCAGAGAAATATTGCCAATCGAATCCGCTTTCAAACTTGATAGAACCTTCGAATCCTTAATGAGAATTATCCTTGCTGACAACAATGAGTATGTATATAGCACCCTCGGAAATTATCTACACGGTTAGATTCAGCGATGGTAAAAAATCACTACTGACTGATGATGTACATTTTTATAAATTAAGAACTTTATGATAATTTTCGAAAAATTCATATTTTGTTGATTAATATATGATTTTTCGAAAACAAATTTCATAAACAAATACATTATTCGGACATTTGTCGGCAGAAAAATTCGGGTTTTTCAATTTCAGTCTTTTACTTGGGAACTTTATTAGAATTTCAGCAACACTCACTATAAAATGATAAAATTTATGGTTTGTTTAAACAAATTTAATTAACAAATTCCCCCGTCACAAAGTCTGACATCGCAAAAAAACGAATAGTGCCGACCACAGACTCATGAATAATGCATTTATTTGTTAAATTTGTTTGTGAAAATCACAAAATTTATCAAATCATCATGAATTTTGACGAATTTATTATTAAGATTAAAATGAAAAGTCTGACATCTAAACAAAACAGGATTTTTCTGTCGACAGATGCCCCAGTAATGCATTTGTTTTAAAAGATCACAGAATTTATCAAAAATTACTAAATTTGCTGTAGTTTTCATAAAGCTCATACTTGAAAAAGCTTATATAGAAAAAAAAGAATTTTTTCTGTCGGCAAATACCTGATTATTGTGGTTGTTTAAAAAAATTATATGATTGATGAAAAAATTATGAATTTCGCTGAAGTTATCCTGAACTTCCTAATTAAAAAAGTTGACATAGAAAAACACGAGTTTTTCTGTTGACAAATGTTTGAATAATGCATTTGTTTATCCAATTTGTTTAAAATTTCATAAGAAAAATCAACAAATCATCACAAATTTCCTAATTAAAAAAAAGTTTACATCGAAAACAACGAATACTTCTACCGAAAAATGCCTGATTACTGCATTTGTAGGTTAACTTTATTCATAATATAAGCAATTATAATCATAAGAGAAATTTTTCTTTTATAATATTTTGTCCATTCAAATTTCTTGTCTAATATTGGAATATCCTTAACTAATGTTGCTTAATGCAACTAAAGCAATTTTTCTGTTATTGACGAGCACCGAGAACGTCAAATAGAAAATGGCTATTTTATCTTCAAATTTCTTAATTTATAAAAAAATTGAAACACTAATTCAGAAATCAGGCTCGATAATTCTTTTAGCTCTACGTTATTTTAAAATACTGTGAAATAGTTTAATGAAAATATGTAATTTTTTATTTCACATTATTTTTTTGTGATGTCAAAGTTTTAATGTTAGATTCTTCAAGAAAATTTAAAAAGTTGTTATGATAAGCTAGTAGGGTATTCAAAAAGCAAAATTTTTCTTCTCTTGGCTGTTTTTCACATCGTGTATTTATCTTAAAATGTTAATTTACATGTATTTTTTAAAATGCTGTAAATGCTATAATTCTAGTAAATTTTGCTTTTATAAAAAAAGTAGTTAGAATAAATTGCTTGCCTTTGAAAATATTATAAACGTACCTAATGAAAATTATTGAATTTTGAAAAAAGTGGTCTAAAAAATATTCAGAATGTGCTCACTTTTTGAATTTTTATCCAAAATGGCTCCCTAACAAATATTGACCTTCATTATAAGATACTAAAAGAGTTTACGAAAGGAAAATCCAATCAGTCAATTCTTTCGAAATTTATAGTGCCAAATAAAAAAAAAACAATCCACGAACGAACAGACAGGCAGGCAGACTGACAGACACATTCGTAAGAATCCGTTTTTCGGATTCAGAGGGTCTCAAAAACTGGACATTTGACAAAAACTGGGGGGTCAAATTTTACATGAATCTAATACCTTCTCTGATGAGAATATTAAAATTATTCGCAACGAATTGTTATATTAAAACGTTGTTGTACTTAAAAAATGTTGTTTTAAATTTTCTAAATTGTGTATGTTATTTAGGAGTTTTTTACAAATTTATTTTTAAATTTATGGTTATATTTTATGCTTTCAAAATCTTTAAACCCTCGTAAAAATACCTTTAAAATTATTTGAGTTTCCTCTTAAAGCCTTTCAGAAGTGTTAAAGAGCTTTAAAACACTCAAAATTAATTTTTTTTTGTTTAAGACCTCTAGATTCTTTTTTAACATATTTTCAAATCACTATAACTTAAAATTAATTGTTTAAAAATAAATCCCAAATCAAAATAGAGCAGACTTATTTTAGTAAAATAATCATTTTCTATTTATTCCATGGCTTATGGCTTGAAATTTAATATTCAAATTGATTACGAATACAAAATTATTGACTATAACTTAAAATGTAAGAACTCAATTACACTTGAAACATCTTCATTTGACAACAAATTATTATAAGAAGAATATCTGATACTTGGGTTTTTCCCATGTGAAAATTATTGTTAATTTCATTAAGTGAAGCTGGTTGTGAGAAGAAAAATCATTGACATCCCCGTTATTTTTTCAGTTAAGAAATAACATTAAATTCCGTCCAAGTTACTTGATTTATTTATTGTTCCGGGAATAAGAAAAAAAATTGCTCGAAAAGCAGACATAGATTTTATTCTAAAATATCACAATTAAAAGCCGTTTCAGGTCTAAAAATTAAGTTTGTTACTCAAAAATTTTCTCAGATGCTAAATTGAAGTCTCAAAAATTCCTATACCCAGAAGAATTATTTTCTATTCATTAAAGAATGAGCCCTAAGTTAAAAAAATTTAGGATTTTGTTTGGGTTAGAATATAATAATATATAATTTAATTAGAATAAATGGCGTAAAATGATCCCTGAGAATTTTTTACTTGAATAATATGTACCAAGTTTCCTAAAAAATATAAAGAAAATATTTGCCATAAAATATACATTAAATATAATGTACCTGGATGATAAAGAAGAATATAGATATTAGAAATGCGCAAAAATACAAATTTCTTATACTTAAGGATTCTTGTAGTACTTTGAAATATATTTTTACCTATCACTGATCTAAAAAATATGTCAGTTAATTTTTTTAACTCAGCTTTTACTTGCTGAAAATAAAATTTCGTATAAGATGATATTTAAAATTGAAAAATTTTTTTGTTTCAAGGTAGAAATATTGTAAATGGTTGCCTTTTGGAGTAATATCAATATTGTAGAAGAAATCCTATGTAATCTAAGGAAAAAATATTTAGGGGTAAAATTGAGGGCTTCTTCCTCAATAAATAACAATTCTTTTCTAACCGTGAAAGAATTTTTTTGTTAAAAATTTGTATTTAAAAGAAAATTTAAAATAAGAAAAATTGTTATTAGGCCGAAAATGACATATTGGAAATTTTAATGCATTTGTCGTGCCAGAAGTCAGATATCTAAAAAATATTTTTTTTATGATTTAAAAAATCAAAATATTATAACTGATCTCATTTTAAATAATAAACATTAGTTTTTTTGAAAAGCGTTATAAATCACAACAAAAAAAAAACATTCTTTTTAACAATGTCTTTTGCAATTGAATATTTTCGGACCGTTTCTTCTTACCAGTCTTTGAAAAATGATTGCATTTAACAAAATGAGCGCTTATTTTTCAAGGAAAACATTCACCACGAATCTATTTCTTCCAATTTTGAAAGTAAATTTCTCTATGTCTAGAATCGTTAGAACAATTTTTGGTAAGAAAACATTTTTTTAACATATAATTATTTTTTAAGAGCATTCATTCATTTTTAAAATTAGAAACACCAGAATTTCAGAGAATGTCTTCTTTTGGCACATCTACTCTTTTCTAATGAAAGGAATTAATCAGAGTATTTTTTCAATACAACGAAATTTAAAGGGTGTCTTTTGCAAAATCTTAATCTTAATTATTATTTTAAAACTTATTATGATAAATTTGCGCAGAAAATCATGTTTCATCACAGTAAACCCCAGGAATAAATTTTATCTTTCAAAAAGATAAAAACGTTGTATCACGTTTATCTGAAGAAAGATCAAATTTATCTGAAAAAAAGATCAAGTTTATCTGACGTAAATTTTTGTTGACATAGGTTATGTGTCAGACGGCTGCGTCTATTTTCACCGAAAAAATGTCCTTCATCAATTTAAAAATCCTCGCGGTATTCAATTTAAAATATTCTCACTTTATTTTACTAATTTTAAACCAAAAAATCACTCACCTACACTTACTGAATACACAGTCTGCACTTTGGTTAGTTTATACCAAATAGTGTTTGCTTACAATTTTTGAAGTCTGCATCAGGGTCGATAGAAAACTTAAAAAATAAATTTTATCTTTTGTCAGATAAACGTGACGCAACGTTTTTATATTTTTGAACGATAACATTTATTTCTGCGGTTTACTGCGATGTTGTTCTAAAATACTTTAAAAAAGTTAAATTAAATAATTCCAACTTTTTAATTTTCTCCCTTGTATATCTTAAACACCATAAAAAGAAGGATATAATTTTTTTTAAATTGCAATTGAGGAAAAGCAGGCATTAAGGAGAATATTTTTTTGATCAATTCATGTTTGCATCCAGCGATGATTGCTGAGGGGATGGCAGCCAATAGCATCCGAGAGTTGCCGTAGCATCCTTCCCTTATCCTGTCCGCTACATAAAACCATGTAATTAGCTATACACCCCTTGTTCGTATTACCCTGTCAGTAGTGTGGTGCACTTTAGAGGTACGAGCCGGGCGAAGGGTAGTGAGAGGGTACGGGGGGTATGAAGTACCCGCTAATTAATACCCCTAATTGCGTCGACCCCAGCATACAAGCAGCGCCAGGGACGTGTAGCTCGGGAATCGTATTCAATGTTCGACATTTCACTTATCTCCTATCTCGAGCCAAAGAATTTTATTCCATTTATATCGTCATTACATCTTCCGAACCCATTCAAATGACTAACGAAGTATGCGTCATTATGCAACCTTCATTGAGAGAATTTTTATTTATAGCCTTTTCACGAGTACAGAAAATTTCAGTGGAAACGGAAGTTAATTTTCCGACATTATTAATAAATTAGAATATTTTTTTTTTAAGTCTCAAGACTTTTGCAATAAATAAAAAAATCATACTCTTTATTTAATAATTTTCAATTATGGAGAGAGATGTATGAATTTACTCATTGCGAGGTATGTAAGTAGAAAATGAATAACATATTCATACACTATATCATATTTAGGAAAAAGCAAATTATGGCGAGGAATATGAAAAAATATATTTCCTTAAATCAAAATTCTTTATATGACATATTTATAAATGTAAAAAAATTTACTTTGCGTGTATTCGAAGATTATAAAAAGGGACGGGAAGTTTTGTTCAGACATGATGTATAAATTATAATATTTTTTAAATGGCTTAACGTTATCTGTGGCAAATAAAAAAAATCATACTCTTTATTTAATAATTTTTAATTATGGAGAAAGTTGTATGAATTTACTCATTGCGAGGTATATAAGTAGAAAAGGAATAACATATTCAGACACTTCATAATATTTCAAAAAATGAAAATTATAGTGAGGCATATAAAGAAATATTCCTTTAACTTAAAACTCTTTGTATGAAATACTTTTAAATTTAAAAAAAATTGATTTTTAATTGTTTTCGAAAATTATACGTGGAGAATGGAAGTTATGGCCAGGCATCATGGATGAATTTGTATGTTTTTTAAAAGACACTTTTATAAGAAAAAGGTCATTATAAGTAATAAACAATTCCTAATTATTGTCAGGGTTGGGTGATTGTATGAATAATGACATAAATAGAAAAAGAGAGTTATAACAAGACGTTATACAATAGGACGTTTCGAGAAATAAGGAACGGTTTTGGAGAGCGTATTATATAACGAAATATTGATTTACATTATATACGATACATTGAATAATATTTTGCCGTTCAAAAAATACGTAACGCC
>NC_046659.1:144094028-144105858 GCF_010883055.1 Belonocnema kinseyi | reverse complement strand
TAACGCTGCAGAGGTATATTTTTAAATATAAAATTGCGCATAAAATACCATGCTTGATATTGAAAATAGTAAATTTATTTAAGTTTTAAGTAGAATGTCCATGATCCCTCAAGAGTATGTAATTAATCTTTCGAATAAAGGGGTTTAAAGAAATAAGTAAGCTATCAATAATGTATAATTTATTACACTGATAAAAAAATATATATGTCAGAAATAATCATATACTTTTTAAGGTTGAAAATTAATCTTATTTTTAACAAGACTTTTTCTTGTTTGTTGAATTTACTGTGACAAAAATAGCTATACAAAACATAGGGGTGTCAGAAATATTCAAAAAATAGTTATCCATTTGGAAACGGCCCTTAAATAATTATAAATTGAAAATAATAATATTTATAAAAATTAAAAAATTTAAAGTATACACAAATTTGGCTGAAAAGTATTATGGGGGATCATTAATTTAGTGAAAAAGCGGATAAAAGTACATTTGAAATTGATATTTGTTCTTTGAGGACAATGATAAGTACTAACGAAAATTTTTGTTTGGAGAATAAAAGTAAATTAGAATATTTTGTAAAAAGTTTGAAAACCTTTTTTAATCAATAAAGTAATTATATTGCTCATTTAGTAGCTGCTAATTGTGCACAGAGCTGATTGAAATGATGAATTGTGGGATAAGTATAAAAGGGAAGTCGTAACCAGACATTATATAATACTTCATTCAAGGATAAAAGGAACGTTATGGTGAGTCGTATTATACAATAAGGAAATATTTATCTAACAAGTTAAAACTCTTTAAATTAATTATTTACAAAAAAAGAGAAAGTTTTCTAGAGGGGAAAAAAGTAATGTAATTTATAGTTTTTGAATTGAAAACTAAATTAAATGCTTCGAAGTCAGAGCGTTTAAAATAAAAATAAAATATAAATACAAAACGTTCAAATTGTGATCTTGACATTTTTTGTACTCAGACCGTTAACAATGTTAATTATTTTAAGTAAATTTGAATCGTTTAAAAATTACAATTTCCATTGTAATAGAAAATTAAAGTTTGGAAAAGGTGACACAATCCGCAACTTTTCAATTTTAAATCGTCCCATGTTCAGAATTATTATGCATTCTTGAAATTTAATAAATTAATATTTTTGAATTTCAAATAATCATAATCAAGATATTATATTGAAAATTATAATCAAAGAAAGAATACGGAACCTTTAATTAAACAATTATAAATTTAAGAAATTTGTGAACAATATTCCTCTGGGATTTGCAATACGTCACAAATCAGAGTTTTGGTCATTTAAAGTTGATTTGCAATTTATTTTGATGAAATGACATCTATTCTAAGTACAAACGAGATGTTACGACCAGACATCACTAATAGTAAATTAATTTGTTTAAGGTTTAGAATTTTTATGATAAATACATGAATTACATTGCTCGTTATATGATTGTTAAGGAGCAGAACCTATGTAGTTAGCCAGTTTATATTAGAAAATACATTGTTTTTCAGATTCTTGAATTGAAAGAATTTCAAACTGGAAGCATTAAAATAAAAATATTGTTGCTGAAATAAAATAAATGACAAGTCATAAATTACAAAAAGAAAAAAAAAACATCTTCTGAACAAGGAAATTTTCTTTCTTATGATGAAGTTTATTTTCTGAAGATTTTTCATTTCTGTTGCAATCGATTTTATTCAATATTGAAGATTGTAAGTGGAAATCGAAAGTTAAGTTCGGACGTTAACGGAAGATATTTCCTTCAAGGGGAAGAGGAACGCTACATACAGACATTCTATTGTTTTTCTAAAGAAAAGAGGAATCCTGTACTCAGCTAGCATATATCAGGGAAATTTTTTTTTATATCTCGTTATATTGTACAATTTGAAATTATAACCATAAAAAGAATAATAGTGCGGTTGACATATAATAGCTTGCAAATCAGAAATAAAAAATGTAATTATTCTAGGTAAGGAGATGTTGTTTCTTATATTGATATTTATTTTCTAAAGATATAAAATTTCTCTGGCAATTAAATTTGATGCGTTATGGAAGGGGATAAGTAGAAACAGAAAGTTATAACCAGACAATATTTTTTGAGAAAAGTATGTTAAGAGGAAGATGAACGCTATATTCATGTAGTTTATATTATTCGATTCAAGAGAAGGAGAATGCTACATTCAGACTGTCTATATTATAAAATACGGTTATTTAAATGAAAAATATTTAAGTTCAGCAATTTTAAGGACAAACATTATAGACTCTTGTTTGTTAACATATAATAGGTTACATATCATACATTTTTCAAATTAGAAGCATTCCAGGTAAAGATATTTTCTTTCTTATGCTGTAATTTATTTTCTAAAGAGAGTTTCAATTTCTGCTGCAATAGATTTTGGGTCGTTGTCGATATATGGGTTATTACGACGTGAAAATGATGCAAAGCGACGAAAGTTTCTTAACATTGGACACGCGTGTTCCTAATGCAGGCACTGAAACCCTTCGCCAGAAACCATGGTAATATATTTCAGAATCGAGGCACAAAGGTTGGTATCATACACCCTCAAGTTTTCACTTTTCTGTACATACACAGAACGGCACATATCGACGCAGTTCTAAGTTATGACACTATCGTGGCAACATGTCGCAGACGTGTTCTACAAACTTTTCAATGTCGATATACACTTTCGTGCCGCCCTTTTACGAGACGTTCAAAAGGACCTTTGACGCTTATTTCCTTTTTTCCTTGGAAAATAAGTAATATTTGCAATATTTTCCGCTGCACACACAACCTGGTGTTTGATTTATATTTTCTTCTTTTACCTTGGAATTTAGGAAGTATTTCTAATCCAGCGTGAAAAGTTTGGCACATTTGGATTGATAGAATAGTTAATTTATAATTAGTGATTTAAAATGACTATTTCTTTTAACGAGTTACTTTTTTGCTAACAATAGTAGTGACACAGGTAATTTTCTGCAAAATTAATGAATTGGTAACTATTTACATTTTTCGGTAGCAGCAACTATATTAACAGTTATTTTATTAGTTACCTTTTTCGTTCAAAAAATTCTAAAGCATTCAATTTTTGTCCAGATAAAAATTAAAAACAGCTGTCTTCTTCATTTTATTTATCATTTATATTCAATCGCAAAGACACTCGAAAACCTGGAAATAAAAGTACTTGGTTTTTTTGATTCTGCTTATAAATAAACAATAACAATGTAGTATTTAAAAATATCTTCAGGAATACTTTTCAGCAAATAAGATGACGAAGGAAAATTCTAATTGAAAATAACCTTACATCTCAATATTGTGTCACGAACCCTGTTTATAGAATAATTTATCGCAATCTTTTTATTAATTCCGTGATCAAATGTCATTTATATATTGATTCGAACCCGGTTCAGTGAAAAAAATTCCGTTTCATACTACCGTTTTTCATTTTTTAAATCAAATTTGTTTGAAACAATTAAATGTATTAATTAGCAAATCATTTGTATTATGTAAGTCCGAATGAGTTTATTCTAGATATGAAATACTTGAAATATTAGGACTTTGTTTTTTATTTTAAAAAGTTTATTATGGTAACACTCAATAAAACTATTTTTATTTCTTTATATTTCAGAAATTTTAAATGTTAGCCAGTTATCTAAGCGTAAGCAATTTTAAATAAGAGGCTCTCAGAAATTACATATTGGACTAAAATGTTGATAATTATAAAATTTTAATAGAAAATTTAAAAAAATTTATTTTTATTTCAAGAATCTTGAAAATAATAAATGATTTAAGATGTTGGTTTATAAATATTTTCCACTTAAAAAAATTTAAAAAGGGAAAATTTCAGAACGTTACAAATGAAATATTTTCAGATTTAAATGCTAAAAAAATTTATAATTAAATAATTAAACGAAATTAATATTGAATGATTACTAATTAAAAGTGTTTCAAATGGAATAATTCAAGTTTTTAAACTTTTTAATTTAATTCATTTTTATAAAGATTTAAATAAAATTGGAGAATTTGAAATAAAAAAGTAAATGAAAAGTTTTAAAGTCGAAGTTTCTAAAATTATAGTTCTTTTTATTGTTATAAAAAATTGATCAAATTAATTTTTTTTCAAAAGGGGCCTTGAATGCGATGGGGGTCAAATGCATCAATTTTTATGTTAAATACGTTAAAATTGATGCCTCAAATTTTTTGATGATCAAAAATATATTAACCGGTCTTAAGTTTAAGTTTCAATAATTAATTTTTTTAGCAACTAAAAATTTCAAATTTAAAGATATTAGATTACAAATTACTGTTAAATTATTCCAATTTTCAAAATTTCATAGAACTCAGCTTTTCTCGAATTTTCTTATTTATTGAAATAAGTTTGGAATTTTCATTATATTGGAACAAGTCTGAAGAAAAAATAATTCAATTTTTTAAAGACAATTATTTAAATCTTTTTATTCTGAAAGCTTAAATTTGAGTATTTATTGTCTTAATTTTATATTGTTCTCAATTCATTCTGAGGGAATTTCATACAAAATTGCTTAATTACATATCCTTTACCCAAAAAATTGTGCAAACTATAATTCTTTCAATTTAATAATTTACAATCTGGAAGTATTAAAGCAGATAATTTTGTACTTTTTGAATTGAAAACAAGCAATTCCGAATATTTAAATCTCACACTAAATAAATTCAAAACTGGCTTTCAAGGCTATCAATTTGTGAAATTCATATAAAATATTTTAGGATCAAAATTGTTGCAATATGAAAAACAATAAATATTAGGGCAGCTCAAATAAAATTAAATTTGCTTTCATTTGCGGGCTCACCTTTCAAAAAACTTCCATTAGGTAAAAAAATTAATGTGAATTATTAAAAATTTTTTTTCAACCTGGTGCTCTTAAATTACATGCCGGTTACACCAACCCTTAATGTAAAAAAGCCGTATTTTCTTGAAACTCTGAAAAACAAAAAATGTCTTAAAATCTTCCGGCTTCTCTTTTACAATTTTCGAAATGTTTTATTTTTTTAATTTTATCCAAAGCGTAAAATAATCTTCGCTTTTCTTTTTTTTGAGGGGAAAAACAGAAAAAAAGCTTTTTTTTTTAGACGGAAATGGAAACATTTTTTGGTGTTTGCCCGAATTTAATCCTTAGATTCTTGGTTGTAATTTCACGAATCCTTCACATTAATGATTGACGTTTGCTATATTTCTATTGAACACAAAGCCTGATATTTGATTTATATTTTCCCCTTTGGACTTAAAATTTACGAAGCATTGCTAATTCGGCGTGAGCATTTTTAGTCCGCTAGAATATTTTTTTGAAAATTATTTTTTCTACAATCAAAATGTATTTATTTTAATGCGGAAATAGTGAAAAAACAACTTTTGCTTGGCAAAAGTTTTGTACATTTTATTTTTTCGTTTGTACCCTGTTTGTTTTCCGGCTAGGGGAAAATCCAAATTTCGCACTATCCCCCCGGAATTCAAATTTTTCTTTTTGGCTGACTTTTATACTCGTGTGTAACTTTTGTACGTTTAACATTCGTGTATGTGCCCTTTTGGTAGTCTGACCACTGAATGTCTAAAGGAATATTAAAATTTGATGTCATCCCCCCTGAAATCAATTTCGCCCCTAATTTCGTAACCAGGAGGGTAAAGACCAAAATATTGTATGTAAAAACAGTACAAACGTATGTAAAAAGAAAACTTAAAATGTGAACTTCGGGGGGGCCAACTTCACGGGGGTTGCTTGGCAAACGGAAATAATGCTGAAACTAGTAGTAACTGGCAACATATGCTCAGACAGGGACCGGTGCGAACGCGAGCATATATATTAGAGCACGACACCATGGTTTTCCGGCGGGGCGGTTAACCGCACTCGTTAACCGCCCCATAACACGTTACCTCTCGGCAAATTGCGTGCACATACACGGTCTTTCCACTGTGTGTATAATAATGTTCGCAATTGAAAGTTCTCAAACGCTATTCTTGTGATACCCCTGATACTTCCACGACAAGTTTACTCGTTAATGACTCAACGAAATCCCTTTATTCTTATTGAAATTAAATAAAAGCATCCGAAATTAACTAAATATTACCAAGTTTCAGTGATAAATTGTTTAATCTTATTCCTATAATGTATTCTATTTTAGATTAATTCTCGAAACTATCTGGAAACTACTCGAAACAATTTGTAACTATTGTTGTCGAGAAACTGACGTTTGTGATTGGGATGAAGCTTTCGTTTATTTTTTGTGCTTAAAATAGACATTTATGTATTTAATTTATTATGAGTTTAAGAAAAATAATATAGAATCTAAGGAGGCATAACGAACAATTAGCTCTACATGAACTAAATTCCAGCCAAAAACTACATTTTCCATATTTAAACTACCCTATAAATTTTGCAAACTAGAATTAATATTCTAAAATATTAGCGAAGAAATATTTTCAATCCTTATTGATTTTTAAGAACCAGTAACTTTCAGTTTCAACATTTTTGGTAATCACTTTTAGAGGCTGAAGAAATTCTTTTTTAGTTATAATGAAGCAAATATATGAAAAAATCACTTTATTCATTACTATTGAAATTTGAAAATCTGCATATAATGTAATAGGTTGTCTTGAAAATTTAAAAATAAAATGTTTTAAACGTATTTTAATGTCCAAGCAAAAAACGGCTACTGGATGAAATTTTTAAAATTTTCAAAAAAATAATATATAATTCTACGACTGAAATAAATATGAATTTTGAACGAAGAAAATGAACTTTCAACAACGAAGGTGAACTTTTCACCCAGTAGTTTTATTTTTAAACAAGAAAGTGAATTTTCAAATTTATTTATATATATATTCAACTTTAATACTTGAATTTTCTCCTAAAAGGTGGAATTTTCAATCAAGGAAATTAATTTTCTGCTTCAAAGCCAGTTTTTCAATAAAAAACAGAAACTTTCAACGATATAGTTAAATTTCTAATTAAAAGATATATTTTCATCAAACAGTTGAATGTTGAACTTAAAAAGATCAATTTTCAACTAAAAATATCGTTCAATTATTAGTATGAATGTTTTTTCGACAAAAGTGATGGAATTTCCGCTAAAATTATAAAATTTTAACTAAAATGATTAATCTTTAAATGAAATAGTTGAATTTTCAACCAAAAAGTAAATTTTTAACTTAGAAGCTGAACTTTTACGAAAAATGAGGAATTTTCATCGAGATGCTTGGATTTTGAACTAAAAAAAAATTCACTTAAAAATTGAATATTTAAATTTTCAATAAAAAAATTAATGTTCGATCAAAAAGACGCGGTTTCTTTTTGAATGATGGAATATTTCATTGATATAGTTATATTTTAAGTTAAATAAAAATGAATTCTAAACTAGGAAGATTAACTCCTTTAAAAAAAGATGAATTTTCAAAAAAACCAAAAAAGGTTTTCAGTTTTGTCACAAATAGTTAAATTCAACAAAAAATACGAGTTTTGAACGTGATTTCAATTTCAAACTGATGAAGATTTTTCAGTTAAAACACAGAAAAATGACAAACAATTTGTTGAACTTTCAAGCAAAAACCTGATTTTCCAAAAAATAAGATACTTTTACGTCAAAAAGAACAGATTACCAACCGAAAACGATCAACTTTTAATCGGTAATAAATCAATAAGTTTTTTAGTTTAAACAATCAATTTTTTTTAAATTTCAGCAAAATTGTTAACTACCCTGAAAAAAAAGCTCTCCGAATTTTAGGTTTTCTGCGTAGGGTTATAAGAGGCAGAGAATTGAACGCGTTAGTGTAAATACGTTTTTATTTCTTAAAATTTTCATTCTTGATCCACAGAATTAGATATGTTTTACGAAATTTATCAAATAAGGAATGCGCCTGCGTAGCGCGGTTTTGCAACATTCCAAATTATTAAAAAGCGCATGGTGCCATTTTTTATTAGATCTCGAAACTATCTCCCAACTACTCGAAGCAATTTAAAACTGTTGTTGCCAGTGAAGCTGTTCAGTTCAACAAACGTAACATGAAATCTAAGTAGTGGACGTTTTTTGAAATAAAATTTTCAAATTAGAATTTCAAAGAAAAAGATTTGAATATGTACCGTTTAAAAGATCCAATTTTTAATTGGAAAAAATTAGCAAGAAGACCTTAAAAGCTTTTAAGAAAACAACAAACTTTTTTATAAATTACTGAGAAAATGTTTATTGACGTTTTATCTAAAAAAATTAATTTTAAGTGAGAATTTAAAATGCTTTCTAAACGTTTCAAAAAATTTCTACAAATGTAAAAAAATGGGAAGTGTAAGGATATATTTTTTAATATTAAAAGCCATTTCAACATTTCAGAAGTAACTTCAGTCAGTACAAAAGAAATTTAGTTTAAAAACTTTCTCTTAAAGTTTATTTTGTTATCAAAATCATTCATCCCCTCAAGTTATAATTTGGTTAACATTTTTTTTTTCTTAATTAAAAAGCTTTTTTTAGTTGAACTATTTGGTCGATCATTCGTTTTTCTGGTTTGAAGATTTATTTACCTTGATTGAAGATTCAACTCTTTAGTTGAAAATTCCTCTTTTTTTAAACGCCACTGGTTAAACATAATCTTTTTAAAACCTAATCGCATTATAATATGACATGTAAGACTTGATATTTATCCTAAAAATATTTTAATTCTCAATACACTACTGTTAAATTAAACTAAAAAGAAGGAACAAATTTTCAACAAACAAGTTGAATTTTCAATTAAGAAAGATTTTTCAATTGACAAAGAAAAAAAATCTCATTAAAGATAATGAAGTTTTAAGTCATAAAGAGGGCTTGAAAAAACGAGAATTCACATAATAAAAATAATTATGCATTTTTATAAAAATAATTGCATTTTTGACTAAAAAAGACAATGCATGATACAGTTATTAATTTTTTTTATATCAAATAATAGAATTTTCAACTGAAAAAGATCGAATATAGCAAGAATGGAGAAGTTACATTTTTACTATCAAAAAATTTTCAACCCAAAGAAGGAGTACTTGTTCTTTAATTGGTTAAACTTTTGACGAAAAAAATGAAATATTATTTAAAATTATGCATCTCCAAGCAAAAGAATGAAATTGTAGCCAAATAGTTTAATTTTTAACCCAGACAAGGGATTTTCCATTACAAATGTTATAGAAATACTTTTTTTATTGAAGGAAATAAATATTTCAACCATATGGTAGATTACAACAATCATTAAACGTAAGCAATTAAAAACAATCAAATCTGGATTATATTTGAAAATATAAAAAAAAACCACAAAAAATGTAGATGTTTAAAGATTTCGAAATAAGATTTTCAATTCTGATAGAAACTGTTATATACTTTGTTGACAATTTATATTTAGGGTAAAAATTTACCTTAATTATTTACAAAAATTAGTCATATAATTTTTATTACTTTTTCCATTAGTTGCTTTTTGGTAGTTGTATTCCCAAAAATCAGGTCTACTGTCTCCAATTTTCACAATAAATATTAATATTTAGAAGCAGTCGAGGGTTAGAGAATCTTTTGACGACAAAAATAAGCCATATACCATTAAAATTAAACGATTCTTTAAACTCTGTAATATGTGATTACGAGAAAAAATTCCATTGAAAAAAAATCTCCATGTTTTGAGACCCCCTAAGTCAGGAAAAACGATTTTTACGAAGGTGTCTGTCTGTGATTTAATTTTTGTTTAAATCAAAATAGCCTTACGATTTTTTATTATTTCCTTTTTTTCTTTTCTGTTTCGAATTAGTAGAAAAAATTGATAAACTGGAATAAGAGAAACCTTAAAATCTTTACAATTGTGAAGAGCAAGTGGTTGGTGAAGAAATGGAAGCGAAGTTAGATAAAGAAAGGGGAGGGGAATTAGGGAAAATGGGGAGAAATGATAGAAGCGTAAGTAGAGAAAATAATGGGAGAGGAAAGTAGGGGAAAATAATGGGAGGGGAAAGTAGGTGAAATTAGCGGAGAAGGCGTATGATAAATGAGGGGGGGGGGTTTAGTTGGGAATAAAAAGTAGGGGACGTCGTGGAATTGATAGGAGCGGAGCTAGGAGAAGTGAGAGGAAATTGTAAGAGGGGAAGTAAGTGAAGAGGAAGTAGGAAAAGCGAGGGGTAATGCATTGAGGGAGAAGTATAGGAAAGGATAGAAAATTAGGTGGGACGAAGTAGTGTAAGTGAAGAGAGAGAAAGTAGAGGAAGTGATGGGAATTGATCGGAGAGAAATTGTGAAACCTGGAGAGGAAGAATAGTGGAAGTGATGAGATGGGAAATAAATGGAGTAAGGGGAAATTAGGATGGGGGAATAGGGTAAATGAGGGGAGGGCTAGCAGGGTAGTAAGGGTGAGTAGGGGAGGGGAAATAAGAAATAGATAAGGGAAATTAGGAAATTGGGAGAGTGGGAAGAGGAGGGAAAAGTTTAGGAAGTATGTTGAGTATGAAAAAGAAAGTATGGTAGGGGAGGTTTAAATGACTCAATTAAAATTTTATCGCAATTTAAAAGAACTCATTTCTCCCTCTAAGATTATAAATATTCGTAAATCGCACAAAAAATGGCAATGGTAATTAGAAAAATCCGGGTTTGGTTATTTTTCACTTTAAAACACATACTTCTTTAGTCAGCTAATACTGAGAAATGAATCTGTCATGTGCTGATCTGCATGATTTGAAAAGGATTCTGTTTGAAGCGAAATTTTGTGAATTGAAATTTCCATTTTGCAGACAGTGATTACGAGTTATCGGGAAGTTGAGGAACGGGAAGAATTGTTCAGCGCAGTTTTGTGATCGGGTTAGATATTCATGTATTTAAATTTATTTATTGGTAGGATTTTTGCCCTCGATACGCCCCATTCTCATCCCAGGAAACCACCGTTAAACCTTCGGTCCCTCGACAACCCCTTCTGGGTAATTTTCTCGCTTAAAGAGATCTCGGCCAATTACACGGGACGTCCGCAAGCGTTGAATTTTAATTGGAAAAGAAAAAGTACAAATTCTCCTTTCTCTTCTCTCCTCTCACTAAGCTCCTCTGGTACAATCTGAGAAGTACCGGCAATTGGAGTTTGAGCTCAATAAAAGTCCGGAATTTATTCGATTTATTTTAATGTGATGAATTTTTTAGGCAAATCGATGGCATTCTCTGTTCGTAGTTATTATTATACAGCCTCGAGTTGGCAAGTGGATCGTAATAAACGGGCCATCCTTATGCTTAATTGGGTTAATCTATAGAGATTAATTATCACGAGACGCTCGGAATGGCGAATTAGCTCGACGCTGAATTTGGCTCTGGTAATTCTGCGGTTTCAGATTTTCTGATAAATCCCCGGACAACTCACAGTCTCCACGTTAATTGCTGCGCGTCCGTTATGCGCTAAGGCAGATAGTGGGGCAAAAAAATGTCCATGGACAAATCGAATTTCAGAAGACAACTATCATCCTATTTTAACTTTTTAAAAATAAAAGCTGATTATATTTTGCATCAATCTGTCCTTACTAATTTTTTAATTTTTGCTTATTTATTGTTTTATTTGATATCAAATATGAAAAACAAATTTCAACATTTGAAGTATACCGATTTAAAACAAATGTTTTTATTCCATCAAGAAACCTACAAAACTAAAAGAAACTATACAAAAATTACTAATATACAAATAAAAATGTTTGTTTGAACCATAAAAATCTTTTGGACCTAAACAGATTATTAATTCGTTATAACGTCAAGCCAATGTTCTTTTGATTCATATAAATTTTTGGTTACCTTAAATAAATCTATTATTTAAATTGAGTAAAGTTCGTCTTTACAT
>NC_046659.1:144087089-144093928 GCF_010883055.1 Belonocnema kinseyi | reverse complement strand
GGTCCATTTTTCAAGTACTTTTAAGTTTTACAGTAAATCCGAACATTTATAATAACACAACACTGAAGAAAAGCACAATGCCATACAATCCATCAGATCAATCACAGGATCAATTAATTTAGATTTTAGCTTAGTACCCTAGGAATTATAGGTTAGTACACTTTGTATAGTGTTTTTTGTTTGAATAAAATAAATATTTTAAATAATTTCGAATGAATAGAATTTAAACAAATGCATTGTTTCATAAAAGCAAATTTTCTGTTTAAATTAAACGAATTGTACCAGACAAATTATTTGTTTGAATCAATACGGCAAAAATGTTCCATTTCTTGAAGTTAAATAAAACTTTTTATAACTAAAGTAAAAAAATTGTTTGATTTAATGATATGAAATGAAGCAAATTCAGTTGTTCGATTTAAATTAAAAAAATTCTGAGGTAAGCAATACAAATGTCAAAAAATGTATTGAATTTGTTCCAAACAAATAAGTGAATCAAAATGGTTTTGTGGGAATATGTAGTGATTCGTCACTTGGTTCGCACTAAATTTGAACAATTCATGGACCAAAATAGATTTTTAGTTAAATTAATATATGTTCATAAATAATTTGTTATTTTAAAAGCAATTTTTATAAACAAATATCAATATCAAGTATTTTTGATAAAATAAATAAAGTTTTATACAGGGAATCGATCATATATTATCCAAAAATAAAACCTTAGTATCATATTTGGTCACCAAATAAAAGTTAATAATTATTTAAACTAGCCTAATTAACAAATGCACTATTTAACTATTTTTGGAGGCACAAACCTAACTTTTTGATGCAATTAACTGTAAATAACTAACTTCTAAACACAGAAAAAACAGAAGATAAACTTTACATCGATTTACGACGAAAGATTCTCTGCCACAGAAATTAACTTCATAGGATAAACTTTACACAAATATCGGTTTAACTTTCTTTTGTTTTTCCATGAGAAACACATGTTTTTCGAAAGACGCGAAGTTGCCTAAACAAAACTTTATCGCTCTAAAAAATTTCTTGCAACAAATTTTATTCTTAGTTTTTTCTGTAAATATTTAAGAACATTTTAATGATAGTAAACAATTAATTATTGTAACAACCGATTGTACAAATAAATTTTTACTATTTTATGTATTTATAAATAAAATACCTCTTTTTAACGAAATTAACAGTTAATTATTTATCAATGATTTTTTGCTAAGAATTTGCTAGAATTTTTTTTATAGTTTAATAACCTGTCAACCCGTGAAATACATTTAACAATCTTATGCCATATATCATGTATGGCTACGTTAATTATATTGTTAATAAAAATAATATTAGTGAATAGTTATCGAACTATTTGAAAAATTTATAAAAATGTACTATTAACAGTTGATTACACACCCAAGAAACAAGTTTAAATGCTGAAAAATAGCCAAATAAAGCATTTTCTAGTTAAGTTTGGTTAAACAATTATCAGATGTCATCCATTTATACCCAAAAATTATTGTTGAATAACTTGATGTTAATTCCGTGAAAAAAGCGGTATTTTATTTATGCATACATAAAATGATAAAAAATTGTTTCAAAAATTGTTGTTTGCAAAAACAACTTTATTTATTCCATAAGATATACCTGAAACGGGTATTTGTTTATAAAAATTGCTTATAAAATAACAAGTTATTTATTAACTTTTATTAATTTAACTAAAAAACTTTTTTGTCCAAAAAGTAAAGTGATGAATCTCCGCCAATCCCCTCGAAACCAGTTTTATTCACTTATTTGTTTATAGCAAATTCAATAAACCTTTTAAGATTTGAATCCTCAATGGAAATCTTTTTTAAATAGTTGATTTCATTCTTCGAGGTATTATTGATTGAATTAAAGCATTTTTCAAAAACCGGTATACTTCAAGAGTTCCATTTTTTCCGTTTTTGTTCTTAAATAAACAAACATTTAAATATAGGTCATTAGAGTTCAATGCGAAATTTTATTAGTAATGATTTACAAAAATGTTAAAATCGGATGATAATTGTCTTCTGAAAATCAAGTTGTCCACGGACGTTTCTTTGCACCACTCTGCCGCGTGATGACGACTTAAAAATTTGTTTAGAATGATACGAGTAGTCTGAGCGAAGAGACCACGTGCATATTCTGAAAAAGAATCTTGAACAAAAGGTCATTTTAATTTTTAATGGTTTTAGGTTCAAGAGGGGCCAATAAAGTATGGTCCAAATTTATACATGTGGAAAGTCGACTCATAAAAAGAATTTTGGTACTTTTGTCAAATCGTCCCATTTCCTTTCCAAAATGTATTTCTTTAAATTCTTTAATAATAATTGTTCTTCATTTCTGATGAGATGATTCCTGTTGTGATAGGATAAGATGGGATGGGTTGGTATGGGTTGGAATGTAATGGAATGGGATGGAATGGAATGGGATAAGCTGGGATGGGATGGAACGGAACAAGATGGGATTGGATGGGATGGGATAGGATGGGATGGGATGGGATGGGATGGGATGGGATGGGATGGGATGGGATGGGATGGGATGGGATGGGAAGTAAGAAGGGCAGGGATTGATCAGGGACCAATCCACGACAATTACTAAATTTTCGAAGTTAAATAAAATCTATATTGAATATAATGCGGAATATATTTTTGGTGAGCATGTTGCCTCGCCTACTTTGAATAATATTTGTTAATTCCACTCACAATAAGTAAATACTTATTTCAGCATTTTTAGAACAAATTTAATTGGGAATTATTCAAATCTGAATTTTGAAATTGTTTTCACTTAAAATTTTCAAATAAATTTGGCTTAATTTCTTGAAATATATTTGATCGAGATTCGCGCCGTTCTTGCGTTTTCTACTTCATGAAGGGATGAGTGCTGCCACTTTACGGAGAAAGCTGAGACCATCTAGCAACTCCTCATACTCTTCAAGATTCCTTTAATCAATCTTCAGCTTTCTGCTACTGTTTTCGAATAGCTTTAGGACGAGAGAAACTCTGTTCTATTTTAAAAAATGTAAAAATTAGTTTTTTATGGGTTAGCTATCAGGGTTTTATGTAAACCTTCAGAGAATAAATTCTAAAATATTTATTCACGATTTTTATGTTCCATTTTTTGAAATAATCATAATTATGTTTATCTGCACATATTCTGCGGGAACAACGATTTAATTAATTTCCTGTAAATTGATCTTTATATAAACTTTCTTTGAAAATTCAAAATTGTGTAGTCAAAAAAATGGTAATATTAAAACTTTTTTATACCGAAACTTTTTTTTATATTCATATGATTTTGAGTAAATTTAAATCCGTTCAAAATTTCAGATTGTTTATTATACGTTTCAAAATACAATAATTCATTTGTCAATTGTCAAATTAAAGCGTATGACAGCCAGAAATTAAAAATTTAACGTTCCGTATGAAAATTTAGAACTATGAAGTTGGAATCATTTAAAATTAATAAAATTATTACATCACTGAGGTATAAATGACCGATAATTCAATTTTCATCTATTTTCATTTCAAGCAACACAATTTTTAAATTTTCCTTTTCAAAATGTTCAATGTTCAAGACTTCACTCAGAGCTTTTTTGTTTATGGAGTTTTTAGCTAAAAACCAGAAATACATACAATATCACATTAGATAATAAAAATTAAAGAAATTACACCAAATAAAATCGGTATCTTTACAATGCTTGAAATTTTACAATAATAATTCTTTCAATTTAAAACAGTTTTTTAAGTTAAGGGCGAAATGTTTAATATTTAAGAACATTCTATAATAAAAAATAAAATGAAATAAAGTTTTTAATGCCTAGATCGAAATTCTTTTTATTTTGAAGCCTAAATTTACAATATTGTCCTAATTTTTAATTATTTTTTAATGATCGTAGAGCGACTGAATTCAAGATTTTTTAAATAGCTAATTGTTCAAACTTAAAAATCACTTATTATAAAACTCAGTACCAAAACTTGCCTGGACAATTGTTTAAATTCAGAAGTTTTAATAGTTGAATTGTCTAGGAATTTTTCAAACTCAAATATCAACTGCGAGATTGAGATATTTAAAATTAAAAAATATAATGTTCTATCAAGTGATGTTTAAAACGATTAGATATATTTTTTGACTAAAAAATGTGATTTCTTTTAAAAATGAATAATTTTCTTTTTGATCGTTTAAATTTGAATAATCTTAACTATTGTTAACCTTGAAAGTTGTATTCTTTTATAAACTTTGAAAATTATATGACTAGAAAAGAATAATATCTTTTAAACTAGAACCAGCCATAGGGTTGATTTTAATTTATGAATTTAGGATGGCTCATTATTTTTAATTTAAATTATATGTATATTAAGTTGTGCATGATATAAAAAATAGGGAGAATAAAATCAAATAGTTGAAATGGTTTTCTGAGTGGTCGGAATTAAAGTTCTTTTCGGATGGAAATTAGAAAAAAATGGATGATCTTAAGGGGGGTCAAAAAATGCATTAACAAATTTTTTTTTGGATTTTTATGTATATCCCTCGAAATCTATTTGAGTCCATAAGTACAAATATTGGATGTGCGAGTTTTTTCAGCTAATTATGATTTCTTGCTATTTGTTAATGGAACTTATTTCTCTACTACACGCAATACTACGTTTTGTTCATAATTAGACATTTCCATACATTTAAACAATTTATTATTGTTTTTAACAATTTTTCCAGAATAGAGATAGAAAGCAGCGGTTTTTTAAAAAAAAATCCACTTTTTTAAAAAATTGTTAATTAAACGTCGATAATAGTTGTTTATTTTTATTAAAAATAATTGTTTTAACAATTGTTTAAAAATATTTTTACTATTTGCCTAGTAATAACTTGCAGTGACTTTATATTTAATTAAATGTAGCGCAAATAATTGTTAAAAAAATTGTTGTTTTTAAGCATGCTCTTTTATATTAATGCCACATAGATGCGGGTATTTTCTAATCTATAACTTGTCGTCCACTTTTCACTGAGTAAGTTAATAATTAATACAATTTACAAATTAGTTGTTTCAATAATTTATAATTGTTTATAACTATATTCTCCTAGATGAGCGCTACGAAGCTTTGGTTTTTTCTGAAATATCTTTCTTTTCTGTGAATGTACTTCTTCTGTAATAAAAAAGATATTTCAAACATTCCTTAAATTTATAGATGGATCATATTGAATGTAACATTTCCTTGAAGTGGTTTCTGCAAGCCTTTTTTGTTTAAATTAATATGCATTATTGGCTCCTAACTTGCATTACTTATTAAATTATTAAGTAAAAAGTTTACAAAAAGTTAAAAAAATTAGGGATACCGTTACTTTTTAGAAATTATCGAAGGAAAGATAATTATAAACAATAATCATTTTTTTAGACAAGTATGTTTGTTAACTCGCTAAAATTATTATTGTATTGAGAAAGTTAAAAGTTGACAAAAAGTGGAAACTGTAAGAAAAAGCCGCAAATATCCGGCATTACTTTAAGGGAACATAGTTTTCAACAATAATTTCTTTAAACAATTATTAGAATAATATTCAATTGTCAGAATAAATTATGCAAATATATAATTATTAGTATAAGATTGTATATGTATAATGTATTAAAAACGATATAAATCTGAAAAATGTCAAAAAATCACAATTGACGACCAAAACTCGCAAAGCACATTTTTTTTTACTTATGGGGGTTTTTTGGGAGCCTACAAAATAAATTGATGGGCATGATATTTAAAAAGTCATATTTTATTCATATTTAATGATTAATTGTAAAGAGTAAATGTTAGTTTTCATTGCGAATAAATTGATATTGACTATTCTAAATAAAATGTACAAGAACATATTTTCGTCCATGGGAAACAGTGTTAAACTTCAAGGGGCTTGCGCCACCACTAAATATCACTTATCTCTAATAACACGTGTGGATTTGAACAAAATTCTTGATAGCATGTGATTATGCTCAGGTTAAAGAAAAGAAGGGTAATACACTAATTTTAAGTAGAAAGTATAGTTCATGGCCAGACATTCTGTATAAAGAACTTCTGTATGCCCCACAGTGGGGCAAAAAAGTAACCGTCATGGCCAATTTCTAATTTTTGTTCAATTTTTTGTTTATTTAAAACAAACAAAAAATTTAGATTTTCGATATATACCGGTTTTAAAAAAAATGCTCTGATTTAATATTAAATACCTAGAATCCTGAAAGCAACTATCCAAATAAGATGTCCAATATAGCAAATTTTAAAAGCAAATTTTATGTACAAATTTCCATACCAGGTATTTTTCATGGAATATATCAAGTTTTTTATATGGAATTAATCTCATATTACTTGGAAACAAAACCTAAGTATCAGATTTGATCATCAAATAAAAAAAATAATTGTTTAAACTACCTTAGTCAAAGAATACACTATTGGGCTATTTTTGGAGGTGCAAAGTTGATTTTTTCGATGAATTTAACTGTAAACAACTAACTTCTAAATTTGTAAGAACGCTTTGAAAACAAAGTTTTCTCGGCTAACGATAGTGTCTTTAGTGCCGATATTCATTCTTTCGGGATTTAAGTGTATCACATGCAGTTTCGACGATATCAGTAAAACAGAAAATGTTTTTTTTCTGAATTTGTTTGATTTCATAATAATATCCCCACCTGTGAATTACTTGTACAGTTTTATATTACGTACTGTATATATCTCCGTAGATTAAATTATTAATAACAATTTTCAAAAAAAAACAAAAACAAGTTTTTTGTTGCGTGAAAGGTCTTTTAGGGTCTTGTATATAATATACTACAATATGGGGGGGGGGGG
>NC_046659.1:144077138-144087079 GCF_010883055.1 Belonocnema kinseyi | reverse complement strand
GCGGAAAAAATGTTAAAATTTTTATTTCGATCCCAACGCCTCTCAAGTATGCCCCGACCATTTTACAGTACTTGAAACTTTAAATGTTTTTTTCTCGAAACAACTTTTTTGTAACTGGCCAAAAAAATAACTCGCACAAATCCCTATCGATCGATCTGAAAATTTTAAAATATTTTCGAAATTGCTTTCTCCAGTGACGTACGTATGATTTTTTTTTATATTGCATATTTTTTAACGTTCTCATCATTTATGTTCAAGAAAGTATTAGAATTGTCCAAAATTTGACAGCACAGTTTTTCAGCGGATCTCCACGTTTAGAGATCCCCTCAATCTGAAAACCAAGTGTTTATTATGGCGTCTGTCTGTTTGTCTATCCGTCCGGCCGTTCGACCATAAACACGATAACTCTCGAAAAATTGAGCAGTTCAAATCGATCTTTGGCAGAGTTTTGTCAAGTCCTATAAGGAAGCACTAGACTTATTTCGATGAAAAGAAAATTCTCAGATTTAAGGCAATTTAAAAATTTTTGAAATCAACCGAAAAAAGTCAAACAACGCACGATATAAAAAAAATTAAGATATGAAAACCACTGCTTTTTAAAAGCCGTGCCAGATTATCATAACAAATTTTTGGATTTTCTTGGAAAATCGAAAATTTAAATTTTGATTGCACAAAAAAAAATCAAAAATCAAAAATTCAATTTTGTGTTCAAACTTGATAGGATACGATAAAAGATGAATTAACAATAATTTTTATATGTCAAAAAAGACCTACAATTTTGTTGAAAATCGCTTCTTGATAGGACAATAATTAATACCTTACTATCATAAAAATGTTTGAAAAAATTTAGAAGTCAGTTACTCACAGTTAATTGCATCGAAAAAATCAAGTTTGTACCTTCAGAAATAGCCAAATAGTGCATTTCTCAATTAAGGTAGTTTAAACAATTATTAATTTTTAATGGTTAGCCAAACATTATACATAGGTTTTATTTGCAAGTAATCTGTGATGGACATTATAATGAAACTTTATTTATTCCATCAAAAATACCTTATATGAATATTTGTTTATAAAAATGTATTTTAAAACAATAAATTATTTATTAAATATTCTTGATTCAACGATAAAATTCTTTTTGTTCATAAATTGTTAAAATTTAGTTCCCATTAAAGGATAAATATCCGCTAATCCACATTAAACCATTTTCATTCACTAATTTGTTTATAACAAATTCAATAAATCTTTTAACATTTGCATTGCTATTGGAAATCTTTTCTGGATAGTTTCTTTGCGGTTTCTAGGTATTTTTGATAGAATCAAAGCATTTTTTGAAAACCGGTATTTTTCAAAAGTAAATTTGGTTTATTTTTGTCATTGAACAAACAAAAAAATAACCAGAAGTGTAAAAAGCGGCCATAACTGTTCGATGCCCAATTTTACTAGCTTTCATTTAAAATAAATTTTTTATCAGAAAATAGTTGTCTTCTAAAAATTGTTTTTTTTTTTGTCGCACTGTGTGCCCTTTTATATTTTTTAATGCGCCCATTCCAGTACGTAATACTAAAGTTTAACGATCACACGTATATAGCCTTGCCTACACGTGCAGAGCTGAGAAAGCTAATAAGTATCGAGAAACACGATCCGGGCGTAACTTTTTAAGAACTCGCAGGAGAGACTGGGGGTTAGTTTTCACGGGACTTAAGAAGTGAAGTTCGAAAGGGGTTGGAGAGGGAGGAATAGAACCGAATCGGGGGACAAGTTGAAGCAAAGGTGTTTTTCACTTGAGAGGGTACTGGTCTCGCTGACGACGAGCGTAGTTTATGAACACGCCTCACATAAATTGTCGTGGCTCTTTAAGAAATTGGAAAGGCGCGAGAGCAGAAACAGCTTGCGTCGAGTGGCTTAAGAACTTTTTGAAGACCACACTAAAAGCGACAATTGGCCGGACTGCTGTGAAAAGAATGGAAGAGAAATGAACAGAAACAAAACTCCAGGAAATCAAGGACTTTTTTGTATTTTTTGTTGTTTTCGAGACTCTAAGATATTATTTAATACATATATATTTGAAAAGAAAAATATTTATTATTAGAAAACTGCGACTTTATAATGAATC
Organism: Belonocnema kinseyi; assembly: GCF_010883055.1. NCBI lineage: Eukaryota > Metazoa > Arthropoda > Insecta > Hymenoptera > Cynipidae > Belonocnema > Belonocnema kinseyi. Next base: position 144,084,966 of record NC_046659.1, on the reverse strand, counting down.
GAAGACTCGATAAAGAGCAGTTGGTCATAATTTTAGTTTTCTTAATTCAGACATCTCGGTCTTAAATGCTCTAAAAACAGAGGAAATAAAGTGATTCTCACAAAAAAAGCTGACTTTTAAATACGAAAAGATAAATTTTCAAGAGAGAAATTAACCTAAATCCGGAAAAGACGACTTATTTAAGAAACAGTTGAACAAACCAGTTTAAAGTAGTTGAATTTTTAAATTAAAAAGAGGAATTAATTTAGATGAAAAATATATTTTCAAAATTAATTTTTTAAACAGTGAGACAGGTTTTCTGTCTGAACAGTTGAACTTTTGATAAAAAAACGATGACTTTTTACCAAGTTTTTTATTCTTTTTGGAAGACAATAGAATTTTCGACCAAGAAAGATAAACAAATCCATCAAAATAAATTATTTAACCAACTGCAGAAATTTTTAACAAAAAATTACACTTGAACAAAGAATAGTTGTATTTTTAGGCAAACAGTTGAACCTTTATCCTCAACAGACCATTTTTTTAGGTCAATTGAATTTTTAAGAAAGAAAGAAAAAATTGCAACAGAAATAATGAATTTTTAACAAAAAACTGTTTTTTTGACAAATATTTTAATTTTTCATTTTAAAAAATTGCAATTCAATTAAAAAAGATAAACTTTTAACGGAAAATGTAATAGTGGGAATTTTAACCTGATAGGATTGAATTTAAAAAAAGTTGAATTCAAACAAAAGGAAATTTTAAAAAATAGGTAACTCCTCATCCAAAACAGAGTATCTTCTAACCAAATAGATCTACTTTCTATGAAAAAAGATTACATTTTTACTATAAAGGATGGACTTTCAAACCAAAAAGACCAATTTTCAAGAAAACTTGAATTTATTGAATCGCCAAACTTTCATAAAAAAAGAAAGACCTTGATTGTAACACAAAAAAGTTGCACGATAAAAATAGTGGAAGTATTGACCTGAAATGATAAATTAGAAAAAAAATAATTTTTAAATCAAAGAGATGAAGTTTTGAATAAAATAATGAACTCTTAACCAAAACAAATTTTTTTAAATACTCAAATTCTGAAACAAATATAAGAATTTTCAAATAAAATAACGATTTTCCATAAAATTATTTCAAATTTTAACCAGTAGTAGGATTATTATTAGTAGTAGTAGTAGTAGAAGTTTAACCAAATAGTTGACTTTTTAACCAAAGAAGAAAAATTTTTTTAAAAATACTTGAATTGTTATCCAAAATAAAATAAGTTTCGACTATTTAGTTTTACTTTCAATCAAAAAAGAGATAAAATTACTAACAAAATGGATAGATTTTGAAACCAAAAAGATAAATTTTCAAAAAGATTTGAGTTTTCAACAAGGAAATATGTTTAGTAGAGAGATAAAAAAATGATTACCAGAATTTTAAAATGGTATTTACAAAATGATTATTTTCAACGTAAAATTAATTCGTTAAATTTTAAACTAAAAATGATTAATTTTCAGGTAATAATCAAATGCTTATATTTTCACTTGAGAAAATTAATTCGCAGCAAGGAAATTAACTTTTAATACATTAGTTCAAATTTTAACCAGATAGTCAAATTTTAAACATAAAGGTTATTTGACTACCAAAAAAGACAAACTTTCAACAAAATAGATGAATTTTCAACACAAAATTAAACTGTTTAATTTTAAGCTAGAAAAATCAGTTTTTTGACGAATTATATAAATTTATGACGAAAAAGTGAAATTTTGAACCAGAAAAATTAAATTTAAACAACCACAAATTATCACTTAAATTTTGGCTTACAACAATAATTTTTAATAAAAAAATATGCTTCAACAAAGAAATGAAATTCCGACCGAAAATATTAATTTTCTACCAAAAAATAATAATTTCGAACAAAACACATGAATTTTAAACCACAAAATTCCATTTTTAATGGCATTTTCAACCCATTAGTTGCATTTTGATCCAAAGAGTTTATATCGCTTAAAAAAAATGTTCTACAAAATAGATGAATTTCCAACTAAAAAATACAGATTTTCAATGCAGACTGGTTTAATTTTTAAATGGAGAAATCAATTTTTTTAACAAACAGAAAAAATTTTCAATTAGAAAGATTAAATGTATGTGAACGAGAAAAAAAGCAAAATGTCGGCGAAAAATGCAATAGTTCCATGTTTACCCAAAAAAAAGTTTTAATAAAAAAACTAAGTGTTTACAGAACAAAAGTTTCTAGAAAATTACATGAATTTTTAACCAGAAGGATTACTTTTCTACCAGAAAACACCGTTGGTTAACAAAATAGATGAATTGTTATATAAGAGCATCAATTTTTAACATAAAATATAGTGGATTCATTTTCACTCAGAGAAATAAATTTTTAAGCTAATAATATAAATTTTCAACCATATAAATGCATTTGATAGAAAAATGTCGACTAGTTTTAATGAATATTTATATTATTAGTTAAATAAATTATTTCTCCAAGCAAAAATTAATTTATAATATTTTGATCCTCAAAGTTTAATTTATTAACAAAAATATATATTGTTCATAAAATGCATAATATTTCAAACCAAATAGTTATACTTTTCACTGCAGAAGATAAATGTGAAACTAATGATAGAATAGTTCACTTTTCAGCTAAAAAAATAATTAAATTTTTTAAAAATAAAATCTTTCAATTGTAAGAAAGTGGTTCTACTTAGTGGACCTTTTTTGTAATAAAACTGTTGTTAGTGATAAAAAATGGAAAAACTTATCAAGGGAAAAGAGTGTCAGTTCTGAAAATCCATTATGCAAAGTCATTTTATGCAAAGTCAGATTTGTTCATTCGGGTGCTGATGAAATAGGATTTTTTTTAATTTTTAAGTTCCAAACGGTGGGTGTTTTTACAACGTTAATACGTTCTTAGCCCGACCCGCAAGAAAAAAAATAGCATTCAAGACCGGTGGGACGAATTTTCCGGGGCAGGTAATCTTCGCCAGACAAGATATTACATTTGAATAAATGTCACCGCCGATAACGGGCGAGCAAATACGTTATCGAAGAGCCGCTTGGTAAACATCCCGCGGGAAATATTTGCTAATATCGATCATATCGTCATTAATAGTATATGGCTCTTTGCGGCAGTTTCGAGCCTCATCTCCCCCTTCATTCAGAATTTCCCTGCTCGATCCAAAGACACGTTACACTCCTCGCAACTGTCTAGCGATCGGGGCTTGTCATGAATTCCAAATTTAATCGAATTGCATTACAGATAGAGAAGGCCGTATCTGGATCCAGTAAAAAGGAGATTAAGCTTTCATTCCCTTCTAAATAATGATAGAGATTCAATACATAAATAAAAATGAGGAAATAAATAGGGGACAATAATAATGAAGAATGGACAATAGGGTGGAATAAAGATGTATTGGAAAAATTTTTTCTTCGAATTCTTATGCAATTCACACGGAATTTTCTTCGAATCCACAAAAAAATTAGTCGACTTTTTAAAAATAAATATAGCAGAATATAAAAAAATATTACTTTTTAATTATCATCTGATTATTTTGTCTTATAACGATATTTAAAGTTGCCACATATGTGGATTTGAGACTTGTGTAATAAATTTAAAAAAAAACACTTAGAGTCATATCGAAAAAATAAAAACAACTCAAATCTGGATGTTTTCGAGAGGAATTCAATGGTACACTTTGTTTTCTGATCCGACGCTTAGTTTGTTCATAAAAATTGCAGAAATATAACAAATAATATCATTTTTTATCTAATTTTGTAAACGAACAAAAAATGCACACCGAGATATTTCCGAGACGAATCCAGAAATGTTTTTACTTTTTTGGGAAGACTCATAGTTTTTTTATTAATTAAAAAAGTTTTAAATTTACACATACAGGCATATAGCTACTGTACGCTTAGCAACAAATGAGTTAAAAAAAATGGTTTTAAGAAAAAAAAATCAAATCTAGATATTTTCGAGAGAAATGCAATGGTGCACGTGGTTTTTTAATCCGTCGCTCAGTTGGATAATAACAATTTCAGAAACATAACAAACAATGAACTTCTTTAACAAATTATTTAAACAAAAAAAAATGCACATCGAAATATTTCCAAAACAAATCTAAAGGTGTTCTTACGTTTTCGGTATGACTATTATTTTTTAAAATTAATTACAAAAGTTTTAAATCCACATCTACAGGCAGATAGCTACTGTAAGCTTAGTCACAAATGGGTTATTAAAAAAAAGGTTTTGAAGAAAAAGAAATCAGATCTAGATGTTTTTGAGAAGAAATTGTTTAAACAAACAAAAAATACACACAGTGATATTTCTGAGACGACTACAGAGGTGTTTTTTCGAAACGACTCATAGTTTGTTGATACAAATTTCAGAAAAGTAACGAAAAATGTAATTTTTGAACAAATTGTTTAAACAAACTGAAAATGAACACCGAGATATTTCTGAGACGAATCCAGAGGTGCTTCTACTTTTTCGGTTTGACTTTTAGTTTTTTATTGATTACAAAAGTGTTGAATCCATATCTATACACACACAGCTACTCTACGCTTTGCAACAAATGAATTTAACAAACTGTTTAAACAAAAGAATGTAAGCCGAAATATTTTCAAAACGAATCTAAGGGTGTTCCTACTTTTTCGGTATGACTATTATTTTAAAAAATTAATTACAAAAGTTCTAAATCCACATCTACAGGCACACAGCTACTGTAAGCTGTAATTTTTTAACAAATTGTTTAAGCGAAGAAAGAATGAACACCGATATACTTCCCAGACGAATCCAGAAATATTTTTTACTTTTTCGGTATGACTCTTAGTTTTTTTATTGATTACAAAAGTTTTAAAAAAAATGGTTTAAAGAAAAACGAAAAATCAAATCTAGATATTTTCGAAAGGAATGCAATGGTGCACGTGATTTTTTGATCCGATGCTCAGTTTGTTCATGAAAATTTCAGAAACATCATAAATAATGTAATTTTTAACAAATTGTTTAAATAAACAAAAACTGCACACAACGATATGTTCGAGATGAATCCAAGGGTGTTATTACTTTTTCCATATGACTCTTAGTTTAAAAAAAATAATTACACAAGTTTTAAATCCTCATCTGTGTTAAACTTTAATGTTGTATTTTATGGGGTCCCCAAAAAATCACCCATAAGTATAAAAATGTTTTTTTTTCTGATTTTGCTTATAATTATGATTTTTTTGCTTTTTTTAACAATGCAGATGAGCAATAACAAATTTTTCTTTTACGCTTTGCAAAAGAATTCATTTTGCAATTTAAAACAAAATTTTCACAAGTGATTTACAAGCCTAGTCCTTCAACCTAATAAAAATTCTTATATTCTTTGACTTTGTCTCTTGTGTAAGACAGCTTCTTTTAATTAATTTTTTTCAAACGTTGGGAAAAGAACAAAAATAAGTCACTTAAAATAATACTATACTATTAAAGAAGTATTCTTGTCGAGGTTCACTTATTATTTGTTTATAACTGAAAAGCTATAGCAAAACTAGAGAAATTACTTTCAGAAAAGATAATTGAAAAAATAAGCAGTTGTTTCAACAACTATGTTTGTTAACTTGCATTATTTATTATTTCACTAAGAAAAAAGTAGATAAAAGATCAGAAATTTCAGATGAAACAACTTTTTAGGATTGATAAAGAAGAAGATAATTATCAACAATAGTATTTTGTTTAAATAATTAGTTTTGCTGAATTGAATTATATATTTATTCACCTAAAGTGGAAAGTCGACAAACATTTGAAAATTTCTGAAAAACCCGAAAGTTTCTAGCATCATTTCAATTCGATTATTTTTGTTACTCTGATTGTAGATTGAATTAAAAGTGAAAAGCATTTTTGAAAAACTGCAATTTTCTGGCATTGTTCCAGGGGATTATTATTGAAAATATTAATAGATTAGTTGAGCAATTATTTTTGTTAACGTGAGTAAAATTTCTGAAAAACCCGTGACTTTCTGACTCTATTCTAAAAGAAAATTGCTGAAAATAATAATAAATATTTTAATAATTTGTGTGAGCATCCAATTATCAGTACAACGTTGTAACAGTCTTTTGTTTTTCAATTTCTTTTGGTACCTTTTGACGTTTTTACACAAATATTTCATTTTTATTTTTATAAGTGAAACCAAAACTAGGCGCCCCAACAGAAATTTCTTTATAAAAAATTTGTAGCTCTTTTTTGGGTTAACAATTTTTGTAAAATTAATTTTTTTTTTGTAAAACCAAAATTTGAAGTTTTGATTTTTCAACAAAATGCACTGATAATTTTCTTTTTATTGAAATAATTTATTAAGATAAATTGTTTCGCTTTCTGACTATTACCAATAGCTTGTCCGCAAAGTGGAATTTTTCATTACTTTTTTTTGCAGTAAAAAAATAAATTTTGAATTTAAAAAAAATTCAACTTTTATGATAGTTTTGGAAGGTCTTCAAAAAACCTTTCCTTATGAAAAATATAATATAAATTAAATTTTCAACTAAAAAGGATAAATAATTAATAATAAATGAAATTGATCATTAGTAAGTTAAAAACTTAAAGTTTAAAAAATTTTGCAAACAAAATTGTTAAATTTTCGAACCAAAAAATAAATTTTCCATTAAAATGATGAATTTTTAATTAAATAAAAAAATATTTAATAAAGAAGCTTAAATTTTGAGTGAAAAGTTGAATTTAAAACAAAAATTAAACAGTTGAACTTTACTAGAAAAATAAATTTTTAACAAAAAAACAACAACTAATTATTCACACAAATCTAAACACAAAATTAGTTTTCATTTTATTTGTTTAAATCTATACGAAATAGTTGATTTCTAACTAAAATATACTAAATTTCAAACCAAACTGAAATAGTTCAACTTTCAGTGCAAAATTTTAATTTAAAACCGAAACAAACCTAATTGGGAAAAAATAAACTATTTTTCATTTAACATAAATATGTCTTTTTGATAGTAATACCAAGTTTTACATTTTTTTATAATATTCATATTTTTTCCTTTAAAAATGAAACACTTCATAGACATTTGAAGACATCTTGTAGAAACTCATTCTTTTTACTGAGTTTAAGGAAACAAGATAAATTTTCATGCAAATAAATTAACTTTTAACTAAAAGAGAATAATTGTGCTAAAAAATGTCTTAAACAAAAGAAAGTAATTCAATCATATTGTTGAATATACAAGCAGGAAATACCAATTTTCTACAAAATAGTTAAATCTTCAACCAGAAAAATAAGAATTTACAACAACACTGTTGATTTTCAAAAAACGTCAATTTTTGAGTTAATATAATAAAAAATTAATACTTTCAAACGTGATATAATCAAATTTCTTAACGTCAATATTTTGTGTGAACACATGATACACATAATTTTTTTCGTTCGAAATACGACATGTAGGAATTTACTTATAATGATTGTTTAAAAAAATGGTAGTTATTTCAGAAATTTATATTATCATCAAAGAATAACAAAAATTCTTAACCTATTTTCAGACTAGATGGAAATATGAATTAAAAATTGTTTACACTAAATTTTTGTTTGAGAAAAAATCTTCTTTGCTTCACTGATAATCGACCTATAGAACTTCCGACTGCCGGTCGTGTGCTTTTCCCTCAAGCTACTAGAGAAGTCGAAAGGAGGATCTGTTTGCAGAAATAAGCGAATTATTTTTTCAGATGTTACAAATAAAAGTTTTCAAGAAATCTGTATTCTTATTAGAGAATAACAGAAATTCTTACTTAAATTTAATTAATTAATTAAGTAGCTTAAGGGAAAAGCACCCCCCCCCC
>NC_046659.1:144071608-144077038 GCF_010883055.1 Belonocnema kinseyi | reverse complement strand
CCCCTTCTTCTACGATAAGAAGGGGGACCGGGCAACGATAGCAGGAAGAATCGGGACCTCAGTTATAACTCAACCTCTACCGAGTTGAGTCGTACTTCTCTTTAAAGTGAATAAATATGTATAAATTGAATCACTGTGTTTCATTTAATGTAAGTGGTGAATAGTGAGTTTAGTGCTTTAAATAAAAGTTTCATTTATTACTCGACAAAACATGCTCCTTCGTGCCGGATTACCAACATTTACGAACATCACAACGCAGTATCGATGCATGAAAATTCGTTAAATATCTTTCAGCTTCTATAATCTACTGTATAACAGGTGAGCTTGTTCAAAAACTACTCATTTATTTCCTTTAATCGGCAACGATGGGAAACGAGCAGCTTGTTATTCTAAACAAAAAGAAGGGTACTATCAAGGGTCAAATAGCTAATTTTAAAAACTTCTTGGCCAAATATCGTGAAGAAGAACCGGATGCAATAAAATTAGGTTTACATTTGCAAAGATTAAAAAATACTTTTGAAAAGTTTGACGATATACAGGATCAAATCGAGTTGTTAGACACAGAGACCTCCCATATCGATCTTGTCCTCGACCATTATGCCATTCAGGATGATTATCTTAAATTGTGGCGGACGGTCAACGCCTTTTAGCATCAACGCAACCCGCAGATCAATCTACAGGTACCATACATCGTACTTTGGACGTTCAACAGACAAAGCGCAGGGTAAAGTTGCCACTGGCTACATTGCCAACCTTTAGCGGTCGTTATGAAGAGTGGCTTAATTTCAGGGATTCCTTTATATCCTTGATACATGATCAAACGGATTTAACTAATCTAGAAAAACTCCAAGAAAAGCAAACCTCCGAAGGTTTAATAAAGTTAGCTGAAGATGCACAACAACACATGTTATCACTAGCTTCATTAGGCGTAAAGATCTCAGAAGAAATTTTAGTTCAAAACATTGAAGAAAAATTGCATAAAACGACATTAGAAAAATGGGACGAAACCCTAAAGCGAAACGAATTCCCTAAACTCGACGATATGTTGGAATTCTTATACAGAACAGCCACTCGTTTATCTCAGTGCGAATCTCAGAATAAAAGTCTCAGCAAAGACACAAGTAGCACACCAGGTAGTTCTGGAAACCAAAGGAACGCAAAAACAGCTTTCCTAACATCGACTATAAAACCATGCCCGGCTTGTAGATGCAAGACTCACCCTCTTTTTCGATGTGAGAAATTCCGCAGTTTTTCAATTCCGACAAGAATTCAAGTTGTGCAAGATGCCTCACTTTGTCCAAATTGTATTCGATTTAATCACAAATTAGAGGAATATAAATTCGGTAATTGCATGATTTGCAACAAAAAACATAACACTCTCTTGCATCTTGAGCCTTCATTCTTTAAGTCATAGCTCACAAGACCCACAGGAAACAGTGGTCGATACATCTCATTAACGACAAAAATTCCAATGAATCAATTAATAACAAGCGCAGTCCTTTATTCATTGGATAAAGAAAGACGACCGATACGATGTCAAGCTCTTCTTGACACCTGCTCATCTGCTAACTTCATAACGGAGAAATTAGCCACAGCACTACGATTGCCAAAGAAGAGATGTTCTGTTCCTGTGGGTGCATTAAATAACCTAACAAAAGTCGCTAAAGCTGTAGTCAAAATAACAATTCGTTCTTTACATAGCAGTTATGAAAGACCACTTAACTTCCTCACGATTCCACAGATAGCTGAATTAGTACCAAATGATATCATTCCTCGGGAAGTCATCAAAATACCTCCGAATATACAACTGGCTGATCCAACATTTCATTTGCCATCAAAAGTGGACATGCTTCTTGGATCTGGACGATCGTTATCCATGTTTTGTGGGGGTCAAATCATATTATCTGATCGGGCTGGCGATTTAATTTTACAAAAAACTGAACTAGGATGGATCGCAGGTGGAAATGTTAATTCCATGTCTCTCACAATATCACGCGCGATAAAATGCAATTTTGCGGAGCTTAGATCGGATATTTCTAAATTTTGGGAATTGGAAGAGGGTTTCAGTCAAATACATCTTTCTCCTGAAGAGATTGCATGTGAAGAACATTTTCGTATTCACAAAACTCGTAATAATTTAGGTCGATGCATAGTAGCATTACTATTTCGACAAAATCATGAGAGATTAGGAGAATCACGATCCGTAGCCTTAAAACGCCTTAATAGTCTCGAACGAAGATTTAAACATCAACCCGAACTGAGAAGTCAATATTCGGATATCATTGAAGAATATTTAACACTCGGTCACATTTCGCCAATTCAAGATCAAGGGGAATTTGGTTTTTATTTACCACATCATGCGGTATTTAAGGAAGATAGTTCAACAACAAGGGTCAGAGTAGTCTTCGATGGTTCAGCAAAATCAGAATCCGGTTTTTCGTTAAACAATACATTAATGGTAGGACCCACATTACAAGATGACATACTATCGCACATACTTCGATTCAGGTTCCACATATTTGTACTGAAAGGCGATATTGAAAAAATATATCGACAATTCGAGATTCGAGACGAAGACAGAAGGTTTCAAAGAATTCTGTGGCGGCGCGATGGTATAAATCTTGACTCCCTTCAATTAAATACGGTGACATTTGGAATCAGTTCTTCCCCGTTTCTTGCCACACGAGCTATTGAGCAATTAATTAATGATGAAGGTCATCAACATCCAAAGGCAGCTATTGTTCTTGAAACAGATCTATATGTGGATGATCTCATCACAAGAGCAGAAACTGTTGAAGAGGAAGTTCAAACACAGGATAGTGTAATAAAACTGCTTAATCTTGGTTGTTTAAATAAGCGTCAATGGGCCTTGAATGATATAAATTGCTTACGAGGAATTCCAGATACTAGCATCAATAAAAAAATCCAATTAAATGATGGTAAAACTTTAAAAACCCTGGGTGTTTCATGGAACTCCAGTACTGATAGCATAATCTACTCGGTGCACTCTCCCGTACTAAAATCAAAAATTACTAAAAGAACGGTACTCTCTGAGATTGCCAAACTTTTCGATCCCCCAGGCTTACTAGGCCCAATCATATTATTCGCAAGAATAATCATGCAGAAACTCTGGGAGTTAAAAGTAGATTGGCATGAGTCATTACCGAATAACATACACAAAACATGGGTGGAATTTCATTCGGAAATAACGCTGCTTAGTGACTTGCGCTTTGAAAGGAAGGTAATCGTGAATGAAGCCATTGACGTTCAGCTGCATGGATTTTGTAATGCAAGCGAGAAGGGTTACGGAGCTTGCATATATATTAAATCGAAAAATAGCCAAGGTTACTCTGAAACAAAATTACTTTGTGCTAAATCTAGAGTAGCCCCTTTAAAAACTATTAACATCACACATTTGGAGCTCTGCGGCGCAGAACTGCTTGCAAAATTGTACTCAACAGTGCACAAAGCAATTAATGTTTCCATAAAAAAAACTGTTTTCTGGACCGATTCGACAATCGTCTACTTTTGGATAAATAAGTCTCCTCATCATTTAGAAACTTTCATTGCAAATCGCGTCTCTCAAATACAACAAAAAACGAAAACTCAAGATTGGAGACACGTGCGCACGAATTACAACCCTGCCGATGCATTATCAAGAGGACAAACGCCCGTAAAATTTATTAAATATGATCTTTGGAAGTTTGGTCCAGATTGGCTTAACCGTGAAGAATCCACTTGGCCTACAATCGACATTCCATCATCAAACAAATTCCCCGGGTTGAAGAAAGAATTCTGCTTAAACACTCTTCCAAATTTAGAATTCTTCAACAAATTTTATTCATTCTCAAGGCTAAAAAGAATTGTTGCGTATTGTCTTCGATTAAAATCAGAAAACTCTCAAAGGGGGCTTTTACGAGCATCAGAAATAAACAATACGGAAAGGGCTATAATTCGTGAAACTCAAATCACTCATTTTGCCGAAGAAATGAACGATTTAAAAATAGGAAGAAGAGTTCACAAAAAGAGCAAATTAACATCACTCGATCCATTTATTGATCGAGACGGAATAATTAGGGTGGGAGGCCGATTAAAAAACTCATTCATGCCTCAATCTCAACAGCATCCCATGGTCTTGCCACGATCAAGCCACATTACTGGGATAATAATTCTCAACGAGCATTTGGAAAACAAACACGCCGGGATACAGGCAACGTTGCATGCTGTACGTCGACAATTTTAGCCCCTCGATGGCCGAAGTCAAGTGCGAAAGATCATTCGTAAATGTATCACATGCTTCCGTGTAAATCCGTCGACAGCTGAATACTTAATGGGAAACTTGCCAAGCATTAGAATAACTCAAGCGCGTCCACTTAGTAACATTGGGATCGATTATTGCGGTCCATTTTACGTAAAAGAAAAAATTCCGCAATCGATCGCGAGTCAAGGTTCACGTCGTAATTTTCATCTGTCTCATCGTTAAGGCAGTGCATCTCGAAGTAGTGAGTGACATGACCACCGAAGGTTTCCTAGCTGCTCTACGTAGATTTACAGCTCGACGTGAAAGGCCTAGTGTCATATATTCCGACAATCGTTCCAATTTCATAGGTGCAAATAATGAGCTAAATGATATTAAATGTCTCTTACAATCTGAGATGCACATTGAAAGGGTTTCTCACGTCCTTAGTGACCAAGGGGTTGAATGGAGATTCATTTGCCATCGAAGTCGAAGCGTTCCTAAATTCATGCCCTCTCACACCTATTTCTTGTGATCCAATAGACATGCTTGCTCTCACTCCTGGTCATTTCATAATAGGTCACTCTCTCACAAATCTACCAGAGGTGGATCTCACTTCAGCATCACCTTCCGCATCGGCGCGATGGCTACACATACAAAAAATGCGTCAGCACTTCTGGAGAAGGTGGCACAAGGAGTATCTCAACGAATTAAACATTCGGCATAAGTGAAAAAATGGAGAACACCAAATAAAGGTGGTCTCCATCATTCTCCTCAAGGAAGACAACATTCCACCCATGCAGTGGCCAATGGGGCGTGTCATTGAAAAATTTCCTGGATCGGACGGGATCGTGAGAACTGTCAACGTGAAAAAGGCCAAAAATATCTTCAAACGAAACGTGACAAAACTAGCACCCTTACCCATTGATACCAACAACGTCAACGCTTGAAATTATGGCCAAGTGTTCCTCTTTTTATTTTTTCATTTAAATCTATCGATAATGCTATGTGAAATGTTGAGCGCAGATAGATTATAAAAATTCATGATTATAAGATTGAAATGATGTATTAATCGTTCTTTTAACCGAGGGGGGAGGATGGATTGTCGCACAAAATGTATTGATTGATTTACTAATTGGGATGGTCTTCGAATCTGCGAAGGTTACTATATAATTGTTTATTTATTATAAGTG
>NC_046659.1:144066808-144071508 GCF_010883055.1 Belonocnema kinseyi | reverse complement strand
TCGTACTTCTCTTGAAAGTGAATAAATATCTATACATTGAATCACTGTGTTTCATTTAATGTAAGTGGTGAATAGTGAGTTTAGTGCTTTAAATAAAAGGTTCATGTATTACTCGAAAAAACAGATGATTTATATAATTTTTATTCTACTTTAAAATACAAACCAGAACATATTTTAGTTGAAATTTTTTAAAAATAATTGATTTAGTAATAATAATAATTCTTTATTATGCTAAATATTATAATTATATTTTTCATAAATGAATAATTACAATAAATACAAATGGATTATGAAAGTAAATAATAAATCAGTAATAAATAAGTAAGTAATATATAAATATAAATAAATATGCAAATAATAAAGAATAATAATAGATCTTTATCACGTTCCGCGAAATAGTAGCTTACAGAGAAAGACGAGTGGATACGAGATTTTCTCCCCTTTATATGCGATGTTGTGCCTTGACTAAGTATAAGCTATCCACTGGAATTTCTTTGGTAACTTTTTCGTCCAATGCTTCAACAAAGTGGGTACGAATGTTTATGCTCGCCCTGTGTCTATTTTCCTTATAATACTTATACAATCCAACAAAATCCATTTCAGCATCCAATAATGCAAAGACTTCACGATCTGATGTGAAAAGAACAATTTGTTCATTGAGTGGCACAGGCAGAAGTCTATTAGATGGGCTTTTCAATCTAGCTGATGTATCATGAGGGAAAGTGAATTTTCCAAACAGGTACATCCGGTTATCATTAGATTGGAAAAAATCCGAATAAGGTCCATTTCTTCAAGTTCATATACTTTTCCATAAGTAGAAGGCAGTCTGGTAGGTGGGACAATTATTCTGTCAGGAAGGTACGCGGCAAAAAGGTTTTTGGTAGGAGCAAACCTGGGTTTGTGCATCCTGAGAGTTGTAGAGCCGGCAGGATGACGATTTCAGACAATAGTCGGAAAATATAGAATGTGATTTCAAAAATTAGTCTGACTTCTAGAATCTGTCACTTGAACATCAATTTCACCAGCCCCACCCTATATGAAAAGAATGTGAAAATTAGATATTTTTCTGAAAAAATATTTACTCTCTTCGCTCCACTGGGCATAGAACCGCAGAGCTTCCGATTGTCAGTCGGGTGCTTTCCCCTTAAGCTATTAGACAGATCGAAAGAAGAATAATTTTTTAGAAATATGCGCTATTTTAAAACAGGTATTACATTTTTGATACGAGTGATTTTATAGAAATCTGTATTATCATCAGAGAAAGTTACCGTCGATCAGTGTATATATCTTTTTCATCGTCTGGTCGCGTGTTTATCCATTAAGCTATTAGAAAGATTTAAAAAGGAATCTTTTTTCAGAAAAAATGTATCTCAAAACAGGTGTTACAGTCATAATACGAGTAATTTTAGAGGAATCTGTATTATCAATAGAGAGAGTTATCATCAATCAGTGTATATAACTTTTTTCCAACTGTGAAAATAGAAATCAGCCTATCGAGGAAGTTAACTCTTTACATAATAGAAAATACTTAAGGTCATTTTTAGAATAGATAAAAAAAAATTTTTTAATTAAATTTTTTCTGAAAGAAGATCTACTTTCGTCGCTCCACTAGGAATCGAACCACAAAATTTTCGATTACCGGTAGCGATCGAAAGAAGAATCTTTCTTTAGAAATGTACGGTATCTCTTTTGATCTCTCTAATAGCTTAATGGGAAAACACTCGACCGGCAATCGGATGTTTTGTGGTTTGATTCTCAGTAAAGCAAAGGGAGTAGATCTTTTTCCTGGTAAAATTTAGTATTTAAATTTTTTAAATTTAATTTCCATCTAGTCTAAAAATGGCGTTAAGTATTTCCCGACATTTTAAGGGTTAACTTGATCGATAGGTTGATTTCTATTTTCAAAGTGGTAAAAAAGATATCTGCACAGGTCAGTGATAACTATATATGATGCTATTACAGATTCCTTTAAGAGAACAATACTTTTCTTTCCTTTCTGCGATCAGAATTGTAATTTACATCGTAAAAGAAATAGGATTATTAAGGGTATGAATAGTCAATCTTTTCGCTTTAATCCGAATTAGGGGCCCGCATTCCATAACCAGCCGTCTATCAACAATTACAAATTGCAAGAATTCTTATTATTTTATAGATTTTTAAAAAACTTTTATTTTTTCCTCATTTTTTTACTTAAATCGCGATTGATTTAATAACACCCCAAAAGAAAACCTTAGCACTTATGGTTGAAAGTTAATTCTTTCAACTGCAAAGTTTTCTTGAAAATAAATTTTTATAACTGAAAATGTAATTATTTCATTTTTATTTGCAAATCAACCTTTTTAAATTAAAACTACAACAAAGCTTTCTCACCACCGTTAAAATATAAATTAACCTATTTCTGCTCAACCACATTTTTAGACTAGATGGAAAATAAATTTTTTTCTGAGAAAAGATTTACTCTCGTCGCTCCACTGGGAATCGAACCACAGAAATTCCGATTGACGATCAGGTGCTTTCCCATTAAGCTATAAAAGAGATCGAACAAAGATTTTTTTTCAGAAATATACGGCAATTATTTTAATATCTCTAATAGCCTAATGGGACACCTGACCGGCAATCAGATTTTCTGTGGTTTGATTCTCAGTAGAGCAAAGAGAGTAGATCTTTTTTCCGAAAAAATCTGATTGATTAACTTTTTAAATTTATTTTCCATTTAGTCTAAAAATGACGTTAAGCATTTTTTGTTATATATAGTCAATGGTATACCTTGTGGCGAAAAACTGGTACTTTCTACCTAAAAAAGCATAATTTATTTCTACATTTACACTTTTTATTTAAAAATTAGGTTCTGAATGTGAAAAAAACGAAAAGGAATATTTTTTTCTACTCACATTGCATTTATCCAAACAGGTTTTAAGTTTCTTACGCTTCTCGCCCTGATTATCATTTAGAGGAACAAAAGTATTAGTTAGATGAATATCATCATGAATATTGTAGATATTGTTTATTTTATATTATTATTTACTATTAAGCAGGTATTAATTTTTTTGTATTTAAAATTTTGTATATGAGGATTAAGGAAGCAAACAGTGTTTAGAAGAGTAACATTTTACCACAAACGAGAAGATTCAGATCTGAAGGAATCTGTATTATCATCAGTGATAGTTACCATCGATCAGTATAGATATCTTTTTAACTACGATTAAAATAGAAATCAAACTATCGATCAAGTTAACTTTTCAAATGACAGAAAATACTGGACGTTATTTTTAGACTCGATGGAAAACTATTTTTTTTAAATATATAAAATCAAATTTTTCTTAAACATGGATATACTCTCATAGCTCCACTGTTCGATTCCCAGAGGAGCGATGCGAGTAGATCTTTTTCAGAAAAAAATTATTTTTAAAGATACATATCAACTTATTTCTTAGCGATTTTTAAAGTTGGTGTAAATAAGGAATTTTAAGGAGTTCATAAATAATTGTGAAAAATAAAATTAATGAATATAAACTAGGCCTAGGAGGAGCGGAAATTTCACACGGCAATAATGTTGCGAATACTATAAAAATAAAATACACTAACATTATTTATCTTTAGATTAGGAATTTTCTAAAACTTTTCTCGAAAATTTCAGCAATTTAGGACTAATCTTAATATTGCTATTTTCAATTGCTACTCCACGGATCATATATTTCAACTGAGGCAGGTCTTACACTTGAAGTCGCAGAATCTCTAGGGGAGAAAATATATTGTTTTTCAGAGAAAATTAGGCAACACATTTTAGAAATTTTTTGAAATTAACAAGATAACGGTAGTTTTTCTAAAAAATATAACTGTAGCCATTTTTATAAAAAAAAACCCACTCTTAAAAATCTTGTAAATTTTTGGTTGAATTTGGAAAGTATATATTGATTCTAATGCAGACTGAATATCTTTTGTTACCAGCAGAATTTTTTTTTCTCATAAAGTCCACATTTCGCATTTTTCTTACAAAGAACAAAAAGTTGTATCCATGTACGATATCTTGCACTATTTCCGAAAAGAATAAAAAAAAAAATTTCCATAAAAAAAATCTTTTGGACAAAAAAGCGGTTCAGTCTACATAAAACTTAGGGAATATCTTATTTCCATAAATAAAAAAATAATTAAAAAGAATGTTGCTATAAATGTTAGGACGAGCTTTGCGTTAAATTCCGTTTTTCCTTTTAAAAAATTACAAAAATTTACAATGTCAAAAAATTTCATTACTCTTTAAATGTTTCACATTTCATTCCTCCAGAAAAATGGGTTCGTGTGACATCAAGATAGTGAAAAATCCACAAATTTATGTTTCAAGTTTAATTGTTTATTCAGGGATTTAAAACGAAACAGTTGAATCGTTGAACAAAACAAATTAATTTTGAAAGAAGCAGCTGCAAATTATTTCTAAAATTTATAAAAATATTTCCAAATTATAAAAATTGCTAGAAAATTTTGTGGATTATTGGTCAACATTTTAGAAATAATTTAAAACATTTTGATATCTTTAACAACTAATGTGTTAAACATTAGTTCTTAAAGATATCAAAATGTTTAAATTATTTCTAAAATTTTGACCATTTTTATAAAAAAAAACCCACTCTTAAAAATCTTGTAAATTTTTGGTTGAATTTGGAAAGTATATATTGATTCTAATGCAGACTGAATATCTTTTGTTA
>NC_046659.1:144054225-144066708 GCF_010883055.1 Belonocnema kinseyi | reverse complement strand
GGTTCAGTCTACATAAAACTTAGGGAATATCTTATTTCCATAAATAAAAAAATAATTAAAACATTTTGATATCTTTAACAACTAATGTGTTAAACATTAGTTTTAAAGATATCAAAATGTTTTAAATTATTTCTAAAATTTTGACCATTTTTATAAAAAAAACCCACTCTTAAAAATCTTGTAAATTTTTGGTTGAATTTGGAAAGTATATATTGATTCTAATGCAGACTGAATATCTTTTGTTACCAGCAGAATTTTTTTTTCTCATAAAGTCCACATCTCGCATTTTTCTTACAAAGAACAAAAAGTTGTATCCATGTACGATATCTTGCACTATTTCCGAAAAGAATAAAAAAAAAAAATTTCCATAAAAAAAATCTTTTGGCCAAAAAAGCGGTTCAGTCTACATAAAACTTAGGGAATATCTTATTTCCATAAATAAAAAAATAATTAAAAAGAATGTTGCTATAAATGTTAGGATGAGCTTTGCGTTAAATTCCGTTTTTTCTTTTAAAAAATTACAAAAATTTACAATGTCAAAAAATTTCATTACTCTTTAAATGTTTCACATTTCATTCCTCCAGAACAATGGGTTCGTGTGACATCAAGATAGTGAAAAATCCACAAATTTATATTTCAAGTTTAATTGTTTATTCAGGGATTTAAAACGAAACAGTTGAATCGTTGAACAAAACAAATTAATTTTGAAAGAAGCAGCTGCAAATTATTTCTAAAATTTATAAAAATATTTCCAAATTATAAAAATTGCTAGAAAATCTTGTGGATTATTGGTCAAAATTTTAGAAATAATTTAAAACATTTTGATATCTTTAACAACTAATGTTTAACCTTGAAAAAAAAAACAAATGTTCCACATTTGTATTTGTCATTTTTGGAAATAATGTTAAACGTTAAATTAAAAAATAATATAGCATTTGAAATTTTCTTAGGAATCTTAATAAAAAATTCCGTTCTTTCAAACCCTTTCTAAATTCTTCAAAAGTTCTTTTTCTTAAAAATCTTCAAAAAAGTACATTAAAAAGTTTCTGGAATATTCTCAAGATTGGAGATGGTTTTTAGTTTTTTTTTGCAGCATTCTCTGAACAAGAATACTATTTCATTTGCTCCCCCCACCCTCTTTTAAAACAGGGTACTGATAATATTTGTTGTATTATCTGTGAAAACGTAATAGACGTTTATTCACAAAACAAAATTAAACTAATATAAATTTTATAATATTTTTGAAAAAATTTAAAAGGTTTTTGCATATTTCGGATGTGTCAAAACAGAATCTTAAAGATTAAGAAAAAAACTATTGGAAATGCTTCAAAGTTTCCAATTATTTTGAGGCTATTCAAAATCTCTTGAATTAAAAAAAAAAGTTTAGATGACTCGAATTTCGTTTTAAATAAAAAAAGAGTATTCAAAATGTAAAAAAGTTTCTTTAAAATCTTCTAAATTATCCTAGGAACGTTATAAAAATTTACTTATGCATTTGAAACCTGGCAAAATTCTTTTACACTCTTCTAAACTTTGGTTTAAAATCTTTAAAAAATTCTTATATTTTTTAATATTTCGCAGTATAAAATTTATTTTTAAACTCTTTAAATCGTCTAAATATTTCTTAAATTTACTTGATTTTTAATTTTTAATTGTACCAAATTGAAGCATTTTGCTTTAAAATATTCTACTCTTTTTCGAAACTTGAGGAAATGTTTTTTGGAAATTTTTAGAAATATTTTGCAATTTTCTCTCAAATTTAATTTTCAGAATAAAAAGGATAAAAAGTTATCCCAGTTATTAAATTCAAATTTTTCATATATATTTTTTTAATTCTGCAGAATTAAAAAAAAAGTTTTTAAATTTCTTAATTTCTTTTTACGATTTGATAATTTTTTATACGTTTTATAAGCTATTTGAATATGTATATTAAAATCAATTTTTCCTAAAGAATGTTGTTTGTTTTCTTAAAAACATAAAAAGTTCCTAAAGTATCTCATAAGTTTTTATTATTTCTAAATCCTTTCAGAACTTCTAAGTATCTCTTGAACTTACTCAAATTTATTACTTGCTTAAATTTATTAGGAAAAAAATCATAATAAAATTTTTATATATCCTTAAAAATTAAAGTGATTCGCTCAAAGTCTTGCGCACTTTGAAATATTAAAACATAAAAATATTCTAAAAAAATTATACCTAAACCAATAAAAAAATTTTTAGAAATGAAGGGAGCAAGAACCTTTTTTTAAATTCTTTTCTAAATCTGCTTTGAAATGAATCAGAATATTTTTTTTGTATATATAAAATAAAGAGATCACTTACTTATTAAAAACAAGAATTTTACACTTCCCCCCATGTTAAAAAACTGATGAAGTTTCACACAACTTTCTGCATATAAATATCTAGGTAGTGATAATTGAGGCCATTCAAATTGTCATATAACTAAAACCCGGAAAAATAATATGCGTCGCAAGCATATTTTCATGGTATCTGATTACAAATTTATTACGGAAACGGTAAATAATGACATTGCAAAAAACACTTGATTCTGCTCCACTAATCCTTCATTCACACGAAATTTTTTCTTTAAATCGACTTAAGATTTAGTTACATTCGATTCAGTTTATTTCAGTTTTATTGAATAGAAGAAAAAATAAACGATATCTATGAATGATGTTATTTTTTAAATCTTTTCATTGCCTCAGAAAAGTAATTCGACTGATACTAAAATATTGTAAAATTGACATATTTGTTTTTCAATTTTATTTGTTTCTTTCTAATTTCTATAGGCTATGATACAATGCTAAAATAAGTGAGTTTTATCATTAAATGTTATCTTAACATATTTTTTTCAGAATATATTTAAATTGTACCCAAATTTCATGATTACTGGGACCGTCACTATTAATGGATGATTTACCTCAGTTCATTGTCGAGCATACAGACGATTTTAAAAAGAGAAATACAAAATATTATATTTGACATAAAATTGATAGAGTCTTTAATAAAATACTTTACTTTTAATTACTTTAAATTGAAGAAATTAATTCTAAACGAAGAAAAACAAAAAAAAATAATAATAATAATTTAGAAAAAATGTACTGTTTTCTATCCAAAAGTAGATTTTATTTTTGGAGGAAATATCAACTATGACGCGCAGTACGGCTATTTATTTCTTATTAATTAATTAATCCCTAAGATTTGCTATGTTACGCGTCACTCTCCAGCAGAGTCAAGCAATTCAAGGAATTCAGTGAATTTATCAAATTTAACTGATTTAAAATATTTAAAGAACTCATGAAATTCATGAAATCCATAGAATTAATAGAATTCAAGTAGTTTATAGAATTGCGGAATTCATAAAATGAAAGGAATTCATGGAATTTAAAGAATTCAGGGAATTTAAGAAATTCAAGAATTGAAGGAAATTAAGAAATTCAACGAATTGAAGGAATTTGAGAAATTCAAGGAATTCAAGGGATTCAAGGAGTTCAAGCAATTTAAGGAATTAAAGAAATTAAAGAAATCCAAGGAAGCCATAGAAATAGAGGAATTCGAGGATTTCATGGCATTCAAACAATTTATGAGATTCAAGCAACTCATGGAA
Organism: Belonocnema kinseyi; assembly: GCF_010883055.1. Classification (NCBI taxonomy): domain Eukaryota; kingdom Metazoa; phylum Arthropoda; class Insecta; order Hymenoptera; family Cynipidae; genus Belonocnema; species Belonocnema kinseyi. The sequence continues at coordinate 144,063,101 of NC_046659.1, read as the reverse complement.
ACTAAGAAATTCCTGAAACTCATCTTATTCATGATATTCATGTAACTCATGGAATCTAGCGAATTAATGGAATTCATCTAATTCATGAGATTCAAATAACACATGAAATTTAAGATATTCCTTAAACGCAACTGAATTCAAGGAATTCGTGGTAATTCAACAACTTCGTCCAATTGAAGGAATTTATGGAATAAGAGGATTTCAAGTATCTTATGAAATTAAGGAATTCATGAAATTCATGGAATTCAAAAAATAATGAAATTTAAGGAATTTAAAGAATTCAAGGAATTAATGAAACTCAAGGAATTCAGGAAATGTAAGAAATTCAAGGAATTTAAAGAATTCAAGAAATTTAAAGAATTTAAGAAATTCAAGGAATCGATAGAACTAAAGCAATTCGAGGATTTCATGGAATTCACCTAATTTACGAGATTCCAGCAACGCATGAAATTAAAGATATTCATGAAAAGCAACTAATTTTTAAGATTCAGAGAACTCATGGAGTTCTTGAAATTCTTGAAATTGAAGTGATTTATGATATTCAAAGAACTTATGCAATTAAAGGAGATTATGGAATTCAAGAAATTCGTGGAATTTGACGAATTTTGTCGGTTAAAGCAATTCATGGAATGAGAGAATTTCATGAAATTTAACCAATTTATAAGATTCAGGCAACTCGTGGCCTCTGAGGAATTCTTGATATTTATGGAATCCAAGGAATTCATTAAATTTAAGGAATTCATGGAATTTAATGGAATTTACGGAATTTAAGGGGTCTGAGGATTTTATGGAATTTAACTAATTCCAGGAATTAAAGGAATTCATGTAATTCAAGGCATTTACAGAATCGCCAAATTCATGGCATGAAAGGAATTAATGGAATTCCAGGAATTCAGGAAATGAATAGAATTTAAGGGATTCATGAAATTCGTGAAATTCTAATAATTTTCGGAATTCAGGGATTTCATAGTATTCTTGGAATTCTAGGAACTCGTCGAATTCAAGGAAATCATGCAATTAAGGAAATTTATGGAACTCACGGAATATATGGACTTCAAGGAATTCATGGAGTTCCAGTGATTCATTACATTCAAGGAACTCATGGAAGCGAACAAAGTCATGGAATTCAAGGCATTTATGGAATTACGGAATTAATGGCATAATAAGAATTAATGGAATCCAAAGAATTTATGGAATTGAAGGCATTCCTAGAATTCAAGAACAGAATTAAAAAGTCAGGTTTTTTCGATTTATTCCACTTGATTTCTACTTTTTAGTTAGACTGCTATTAATTAATTTCAGTTAAAAAATAATATATAATTAATTATTTAAACGAATTACTTTATTTTATAACAATTATCTCCTATATTATGTTATGGATATGAATTCTGAGAATTTATCCTTGCTTTGTAAGACTTAAATCATAACATAGATGGTCATACTTAATAATAAATCCAACGAAAAGAATGAGTAGCAATCTCAATCTTTAAAAAATAACACCTGGCTGAATCAACAAATGCAATAAAAATTGACGAAAAATATAGACAACAAATTTAGGAGTATATATAATACTTCACACTATGTATAAACCATGCATAATATTTTGTTTGTGATAAGTAATTAGCATTTAGAAAATTAACAAATAATACTTCACCTTTAAACAAAAAAATTGAATTATGATACTAAAGATATGGGTCGTCGATAGAAAAATGAATTTTAAAGTCAAAAGATAAATTTCCTGTACGATAATATTCAAAGAAATATGATTTTGAAAGAAATTTATTCAACCAAAGTTTTCAAATAAAATAAATAGTTGAATTCTCAAGCAAAGGAGATTAATTTTTTAACACAAATTTGGATTTTTATTCAAGGAAAATGCAATTCTTAATAAATAGATGAATTTTTCAGTCATAAAGAAAAATGTACATAAAAATATTAGTCATCCAAGAAAGGAATTAACTTCGTATAGTCGTTCACTTTATTCATAACTTTTCTTCAAGTCGCCCTGATACTTATTATTATTTTCTTTTTATAGAGAATAAATAGTGTACTTCACTGTTATTTAATTTATATTTACTGTACTGGATTTAGCCCAGTTTTAACATTTGAAACTTTTATTTTGTGGGTTCAAAATTTAAGTTTTCGATTTTCCGAGAAAATTCAAAAAGTTATTGTGATAGTTTTTGTAAGGCTAAAAAAAGAAACGTTTTTAGTCTTTCAACTTTTTTCATATCGTTCTTTGTTTAACTAGAAGCTTTTATTTTCGTTTTTTTTTAATTTTTTAAAATGCTATATCTCTGAAAATTTTATTTCTATATAACAATCGTGAAGATAAATTGTCTGTATTTCCAAGTAATACAAACAGACGTACTGAAAATTTTTATTTTTAAATTCTCATCAAAGAAGGTTTTATGTTTGTGTAAAATTTTAATCCACCCTTCTCCTCCTCTTGTCAAATTTGGAATAAGAATCCAACAAGTGAGCGCATTTTGAAATTTTTTATACCACTTGTTTGAGATTAAAAAATTCTATATACATGTATTAGTAGTATTTGGAAAACACAAAGTTTATCCTAATTAATTTTTTTGATAATAATAAATTACCGTAAAAAGATTACATTTTTGAAAATACGACAATTGAAAAAAATGAAAATACAATAATAGATTTTGTTTCAATAACAATGCGTAGATGAGAATAAACTTTAATTCAAAATAAGACTTTAAAACTAAAATATATTTTTTAATTTATTTGTTTGAAAATGCATGTATTTTGTTATAAATTCGTATTTATTGGTGAAAAAATAATCCTCGTGATTAGCAATTTACCTATTTATTTGGAAATTTATTAATTATGTTGAAAGTTTGGTTTTTGTGTAAAGTTTTTAAATAAAAACAAAGTTTTTTTGTTGCAATTTAATCCGCTGGAGTGAAAATTAAGCTAATTGGTTGAAAATGCTTATTTTTTTAGTCGGAAATTATTTACTTTATTTGAAAATTCAACTATTTAAAAAAAATATAGTTTAAAAAAATTCTTTTTCATGTAAACATTGAATTATTTGGTTGAAAATTCAACTTGTTTGTAGAAAATTTGTACAGCAAAAATGTGTAGAAAATTAAACTGTTTTCGATTTTTTAAATTATAAATTCCAATAATGGGTTCCAGTTTCAGGTTTTTTCCTGATTAGTACTTTTTTGTTATTGAGATTTTATTCATTTTCTTTGAAAATTCTACCAATTGGATGAGAATTAATTTGTTTGACGAAAATGCAACTATATGGGTGAAATTTAATTGTTTTTGCACAAAAAGTCACTTGTTTGGTTCAAAAAATTCTCTGGATAAAATTATTAATTTCATCCTAACATTCGTTTAAATCCACAAAAAAAGTGAATGCTTTAAAAACAAAAATGTTTAAAGGTACAGGCAACCACAATGAAGTTCCACATGTATTTCCCATAAGATAAAAAAACATTTTTGTACATTTTGTTTAGAATTGTCCATATTTAGTGAATCTATTTGAAACACAAGATCCCTCTTTACAATTCCCTGTAAAAAATAAACAAATAAATTCTTTTTTAAAATCTATCTTGTAATCTATCTTTATGGGGTTCCACAAAACCCCTTAAGTGAAAAATAAAGATTTGCTACTTTTTGATGCTAATTACAATTTTGTACGGTTTTTCAATACACAATCTTTTTAATGAATTAAATGTTACTTTTTTCTGAGAATTTGATGTTAACAACTGAAATGTTGGTTTCATCTTTGTAGATTGAAATTCAAATTTTAGGTTGAAACTTCCACTATTTTGTTAAAAAATAAAACTCGATTATTGAAAATTTAAGTATTATGTTGAAAATTCATCTTTGTATGTTGAAAATTTAATCAGTTTGCTGAAAAACTAACAATTTTGTTACAAATTCATCTATTTTCTCTCAAAATTTAACTGTTTTTTTAAATAAAATACCTATGTATCTGGTAAATTCGAATTATTTAATTGAAAATATATGTTTGCACTTTTTAAATTAAAAATTAAACTGCTTTGTTTAAAATTTATCATTATAGGTTGAAAATGTAATTACTGGTTTAAAAATTCATCTTCGTACTTTAAAAAGCTGACTATTTGATTATAAATTTAACTATTCTGTTGAAAATTCAATAATTGAGTTAAAATTTAACTGTTTTGTTAAAAAGTTACCTTCGTTAATCAAAAATTTAACTGTTAATTTGAAAATTCATCATTTTAGCTTCACATTGCCAATATGCAGATAAAACTATTAACGCTTTAGGATATTTTCATAAATTTCTAGGAATTTTCAATAGATTTATATCACTGGAAGGAATTTCAAAGTATTTAAAATATTTTATGTCTTTTGAAAGATTCCACGCAGTTTTTAATAGAGTTCATTAACTTGAAAATTTTTTTAAAAATGCATCTGTTTTTCTAAAGCTTTTTTCTAAAATATATTTCGTTGTATCTCGAAATATTTTAAGAATTTGCCAGAGTTATAATGATTGCAATATGTTTCTTTAAACTTATTTAAAATCGCTTGTACTTAAAAAAATAAGGGTAATATCGATTATTTTTCGCTTCACAACTTAAAATTAATGTTATTTTATAGATACTCTGTAAATGTAAATAAACTTTCACTTTTTAAGGTACCTATAACAATCTTTAATAATTAAATCATTCAAATATGAAAATTAAATTTAAAAGCTATCCAATTATTGAAAAAGTGTCTACACGTACCAAAAAGTTTGCCGATTGGTATCGAAATTTTGGTACAAATAAACCTTTTTCCAGCTGTGTTTATACCGAAAAAATTCCAGGAAATGATATTATCAACTTTTTTATTTTACATATATACTATTCTTGGTTATAAAATAACCAATTTTCAAAATAGAAATTGCTATATTTAATTTTTTAATGATCGAGATTTTTAAATTTAACGGAAACCTGAAAATGTAATTATTAGGTTGACAATTTAAATATTTTATTAAAAAATTAGCTTTTCTGGTTGAAAATTTTACTGATTTGTTTACAATTTATCGTTGTAGGATGAAAATGTAATTACTGGTTTAAAAATTCTTCTTTGTACTTTGAAAAACTGACTATTTGACTATAGATTTAACTTTTATGTTGAAAATTTAATAATTGAGTTTAAAATTTGACTGTTTTGTTCAAAAGTTACCTTCGTTAATCGAAAATTTAACTGTTAAGTTAAAAATTCATCATTTTAGCTTCACACTGCCACTATGTAGATAAAACTATTATCGTTTTAGGATATTTTCATAGATTTCTAGGAATTTCAATAGATTTATATCAATGAAAGGAATTTCAAAGTATTTATAATATTTTATGTATTTTGAAAGATTCCAAACAGTTTTTAATAGAGTTAATTAACTTTAAAGAAATTAATAAAAATGCATCTGCTTCTCTGAAGGTTCTAAGAAATTTTAAAAAGCTTTAAAATTTTTCAAGGAATTTCAGAATACTTTACATATATTTTGTTGTATTTTAAAATATTTCAGAATTTGCCAGAGATATAATGATTGCTTCACAACTTAAAATTAATGTTTTTTTTATAGAGACTCTGCAAATGTAACTAAACTTTCACTTTTTGAAGTATCTCTAACAATCTTTAATTACTAGATCATTTGAATAAGAAAATTAAATTTAAAAGCTATCCAATTATTGAAAAAAAATGTCTACACGTACCAGAAAGATTGCCCATCGGCATCGAAATTTTGGTACGAATAGACCCTTTTCCAGCTCTGTTTATATCGAAAAAATTTATCTATTTTTACCGAAATTTCTTTGGTCGTATTCGTGTGGAATCTTACCAAATGATCTCTTTTGCATTAAAAATTCTTTTACACGCTGTCTGGTCATAAAGTACATTTTCTACTTAAAGTTAGTATCATAAAATTTTACCTTCAATTATAGTATAAAATTTAAAATCCAAAGGTGAAATGTGGTGAAAATTAAAAAAATACAGAAGAAAGTGAAAACTGGAAAATGGAAAGTGGGAAGGGGGAAATTTCAAGTGAAAAATGGGAAGTAGAAAGTGAGATATGAGAAGGGTACCTAATCGTCTTATTTACATAAAAAATTCGTTATGAAAACTGCCTGACTATAAATTTCGTTTTCTACTTAAAATTAGTATCTTTCAATATAGCCTTCAGCCTGACCATACAGTATTAGTTAATATAAATTGACGATGTAAAAATTAGGCAGAGAGAAATCAGGTCGTTGAAATGTTATTCTCTGACAGGTCAGAATTAAAAATGTTTATGTGTGAAGATTAAAAAAAATAGACGATCATTCATGAATTGCGATGGAAGTACGTGATTGCAGGTGATTATATCGCATCCATATGGATGGGGGAGGGAATAAATGGGGAAGGGATGATTTAGCACCCCGCCTTGCGGCGATCCCTAGGCGAGTTCAACCCATCCTGGCCTCGCGTTCGATGTTTACCGCAATTATTAAATGTAAACTCATATTTCGTAATTGTCAAATATTGGCAGTTCGATCGAGCCTTATGCACCTCATTCATTGCGGGGGTGTTTTAGCCCTCCGCTCTCGCATCGACACCAACCCCTTTTTACATTCACCATCATCTTTTATCCAGTTTAAAATTTTTAATCGAATAGGCAACTTCAATATTGCAATTCCAACCAAATCTTTTAATTTTCAAGTAAGAAATACGCAGTTTTTAAAAACGAGATGTAGTTTCGCATAGAAAGTAAGATTTTCGAAAAAACGTCGTTTTTAGCTAGAAGCGATGAATGTTCAATGAAAAAAGATGACTTTTCTACATTAAAAGAAAAATTTTTAATCTAGAAGGACCAATTTTCAGAAAAATATTTCAACTTTTAACTAAATAGTAGAATTTTTTACCAAGCAGCTGAATTTTTAAACTATAGAGATGAAATTTTATTACATTTTTTCTACAAAAGACGAATTTTCAACAAAATGCAGAAGTTTTTAACAACCTAGATGAATTATAAACTAAAAAAAATTAGCTTACAACCAAAAATAGAACAATTGAATTTGTAGTGAAAATAACTAATTTTAAACAGCAAAAAACGAATTGTTTCATTTTTTTAAAATAGCAGATTTTCAACAAACTTGTTAAATCCTCTAACGAAATGACGAATTATTAAGAAACTAGATTACTTTTTTATCGAAATAGACAAATTCTCAACAAAATATACTAGTTTGTTCTAAATGGTTTAAATTTCAACTTTAGAAGGAAAAAACTTCAACTTAACATGTGATACCTACATTTTAAACTGAAGAGATTAAAAGAGATGAATTTTCATTCAAGCAAAGTGTCTTTTTTACAATAAAAGAAGAATTTTCAAAGAAATCAAACTTTTTAGAAATTGTTGATTTTTTAACCGAATAGTTCAATTGTTAACTGGCCAATATGACTGTTAAATCAAAATAATCAACTTTCTCTACAAAGAAGAACTTTGGATAGTATACATAAGTTTTTAAATAACTAGTATAATTTTTATCTGGAAAAGATAAATTTACAACCAAAAATGGAATAGTTCACTTTAAGGTTAAAAAAAGAGTTTTTAACAAGTGCAAACTACTAATAAGCCGGTTGAATTGAATAAAAACAGAGCATTTTTAATAAAATAAAATTTTTCAGATTGTTTTATTTTTAACTTATGAATGAAAAATTTAATCTTAAAATGAACTTAAAATTTTACAATTTTAAATGATTGAAATCATATAACTTAATTTTAAAGCGAAAATATTATTACCCAAGAAAAACAACTATTCGAAAAAATAGTCAAATTCTCAATGAAAAAGTTTATTTTATACCAAAATAACTTATTTTTTAACATTTAGAGCAGAATTTTTATAGGACAGCTGAATTTTTCAACCAAAAAGTTGAATTTTTTGATAACAAAGTTCATTTATAGCCAAAACTGAAGAATTTTCATTCAAGAAAGATTAAGTTTTGACCATTATAGACCAATTTTCAATTTAAAAGGTGAATTGAGAAATAACGATGAAACTTTCAACAAAATAGGATAATTTTTAAGATAAAAGCTATATTTTAATCAACATGATTTATTATCTATTAAATGACTTATTTTCAACCAATATTTTTGAATGTTCAATTAAATAGTTGAATTTTTCAACTATTAAAGGTGATTTAACAGCGGAAAATGAAATAGTTAAATTTTTCATTAAAAATAATTTTCAAGATCATGCAAATAAAAAAACGAATTATTAACCAGTTTCATTAAAAATATACAACGAATTAAAAAAAAAAAACTATTTGGATTCTTATCCAAAATGATGAAATTTCAATAGTAATAGTCTATTTTTTATCAAAATATTTGATTTTCCAAACTTTTTAGAGGAATTTTGAAAAGATATTTGAACTTTCAAACCGAATAGTAAAATTGTCAACGAAAAAGTTAAATTTGAGTCACAAGGGATGAATTTTCATGTAAAAAAGGTGACTTTTCTACCAGAGAATTTTTTAACAAAATGGTAGAATTTTTACCTAAAAATATAAGTTTACAACTGAAAATTCATGTATTTTTTACCTTTTTTCTATTTTTAATTTCAAATGTCAATAAAGTGAACGAATAATCGTTCTAATAATAAAATTTTCACATTTTAAAGAAAAAAAATTTAACTAAAAATAGAAAAGCTTCATTTTAGGAAAAAAAAATTCATTGTTATCCAAGAAAAACAAATTTCCAAATTGTAGTCCAATTTTCAAATTAATAGTTTCATTTTCTACCAAAGTAGTAGATTTCTCCCGGAAAAAACGCATTTTCGAAGAAACTTGTAATTTTTTGTAATTTGCCGATAAAATATTTTAATTTGAAGTAAAAAACAGTT
>NC_046659.1:144028534-144054125 GCF_010883055.1 Belonocnema kinseyi | reverse complement strand
AAAAACTTGAAAAAAGAACTTTTTGTTTGAATATTGAACTCTTTGCTTAAAGAACAAATTTTCATTCATAAAGATTCATCATGGTAATTAAAAAGGAACCCCATTGACCAGAAAATTCCAGGATTTATTAGAAAATATTGTTAAACACATTTTTTATTAATTGAAAATATACTGTTTCATTTTCGTTGAAATTTTATTCTTTATATGTTTGAAGTTTAATTATTTTATAAAGAAATAATATATTTTGTTGAAAATTTGTTTACATGGGCAGAAACTAATCTTTCTTGGTTAAAAATAAATCTCTTTTGGTTAAAAATGAATTTTTTTATCGAAAATTTAACTTTTCGGATCAATAATTTAACTGTATTCTAAAAAATTCATCTTTCCGGCTTAAAAAATCAAATATCGATTGAAGATGCAACGATTTTGTTAAAACTTTAATTCTTTAATTGAAAATTCGTCCTTCTAGCTAAAAGATTGATCATTTATGACAGAAAGGTCTTCTTTCTCAGTAAAAAGTTAATTTCTTTTATATGAAAATAAACTGTTTCATCGATAATTCCAGTATTTGAAAAATAATATATTGGAGTAAAAAATTAATCTTGTTTGTTGAAAATTATTATTACTGTTATTCCATTTGACATATAAACGTATTTATTTTGTTCAAAATTCGTCTTTTTCTATAAACCTAATCTTTTTGGATGAAAAATAGTTTATCGTTAAAATCAACTGTTTTGTTGAAAATCCACCATTTTGGTTAATAATTCAATTGGTTAGTTAAAAATTAATCTTTTGTCGTTAAATGCAACTTTTTGATTATTTATTTTTTCGTAACACTAATTTCGGAAGTCACTAACTAATTGGCTGAAAATACAAATTTTTGGTTAAAAGCTTGATCCTTATGTTGGAAATCCGTTCTTCTGGAATAAAAGTTTATTTTTCGTTGTAGAAGAGTCATATTCCTCAGCTAAAAATTCAACTATATACTGAAAAATTTCATTTAAATAGAAGAGTAATCTTTTATGGTTAAAGGGACTTTTTATTGGTGAAAAATTCACTTATTTTGTTTGAAAAAACTTTTTTGTTGAAAATTTAGCCTTTCGGACTAAAAACTTAACTAGTTTGTTAAAATTCAATTTTTTGTTGTAAAATCAAATTTTTTTTTAAAGATGATTTATTTTGCTGAAAATTTGATCTTCTGCAGTAAAAATTAATCTTTTATTTTAGAGAAGTTATCGAATACTACCGAAAAATCGATTTCCCCGTATTATTGTTTCATAATAATGAAGATTTTTCTTATATTCCTATATATCCGGTATTTTTTGCTTCTGATACATGAAGATTTCACCTATCGAACAAAAAAATCCTCAGTGACCCACTACCAAAGATTGAATTTTCTGGTTTCTCCTCTTCTTCCTTTAATTTGATTTTTCTCGGAAACTCATTTTCGGTCGTAATGCTGCATTCTTCGTTGAATTTTTTTATCTCAAAGCACGAGCACCCATGTCCAAGAAGTTGGCACCACTAATTTTTATTTAAAAAAAAACAAAAGTTTTGCTGAATTGTGCCGTAAATTTTTTTTTCGAAAAAAGCAAATTCGCAGTTAAAATTAAAAAAAAAACTTTTTTTGGGCTGGCATCACGATATTTTTTTTTCAAAAAAACAATAGTTGTGCTGCATTGGCGCTTTGTTTTTTATGTCCTGAATATTGCTGTACATTTTTCTTCGAAAAAATTCAAATTGGAGCCAGAATAAAAAAAACAACTTTTGAGGGCCAGCACCGTCATTTTGTTATTCAAAAAAAGTTTGTGCTGAATTGTGCTAGGGTTTCGCTAAATTGTGCTGCAATTTTTAACTAAAAAATCAAAGTTTCAACTAGAATGTAACAAAAAAACTTTTTTGAGACACTGAAAATAAAAATATAAAAAAATGTGAATTTGGAATATCTGAAATTTCTTCTGTATTCCAATTTTTTCATGGAACACAGTTTTGTTTAAATAATTTATTAAATATAAAATTTTTCAAAGGGTGAATGTCGTAAATAAAAAAACTGTCCTGAATTTTGCTAGATGTCTTCAACAATTATTGTTCGTCACACTTTTTACTTAGATCTATATTTTTTGATGAAATGCTAGATTCTTTTCCTAAAAATAACTTTTAAACAACACAGTTTTTATTAATTTTTTAAAATTATTAATTCAAGCTAACAAGAATAATTATTGCAGCAAGCTACTATTATTTTAAATAACATGCAAAATATAGAACAAATTTTAAATTAAAAAATTATTTTGAGGAAAAGTAACTAGTTTTTCAAGCCAAAAAATGGACCTCAGGAAAAAGTGTGTAGGAAAATAATTATTTCAGACACCTAGCACAACTCAGCACAGCTTATAGACTTTCGAGATTCGCATTTTCAGAATTTTTAGATTCAAAACATTATTTTTAGAAAAAAAACTATTCCACCAAAAAATATAGACCCATGTAAAAAATGTATAACACAATAATTGTTTCAGATACCTAGAAAAAACCAGCAGAGTTTATATACATTTGATATTCACACTTTGAAAAATTTTGGATTCAAAACATTTTTTTAACAAAATGGCAGTGCTGGCCCTAAAAAGTTTTTTTTGGAATTCTAGCTACACTTTTTACTTTTTCGAAAAAAAATTTGAAGGGGCAATTCAGCACAAGCCTAGAACAATCTAGCACAGCTTTTTTTTGTTGAAAAAATGGTTCTAGCTCGAAAGAAGTTTTCTTAAAATTTTGACTCCAATTTTTCTTTGTTCAAAAAAAAATTTACAACACAATTCTACATAAACCTAGCACAATCATGCACAACTTTTTTTAAAATGAAAAATGGTGGTGTTAACTTCTCGGACATAGAGCGCCCCTTTGCTATACCGAGTAGTGTTTCTTATACTTTGATTTGCTTTTTCTCGTAAATTAACTTTTGGTTCACAGCATTTCAATAATTCGACTATATTTGACGTGGAACAACGAAGTCAGCCTTGCGATCAAAAAATAGATTTTCCTTGTATTATTAACTTCGATTCGTGAAGACTTTCCCTATCGAATCAAAATATTCCCATTGCCAATATTTTTTTTTATTCATCTAGTTGTACTTAACAGTTCTTTTGCATCGCAGACGTTTTCTGCGTGGTTAAAAAATTTTCCTGGTACTGAGGGATGCAGTAGAGGGCAGCGGTTAGAGGATGAATTTTAAAACAATAACGAGATTTTTAATATGAGCTTGCCGGTCACCCAGCCAGGCGACGATGTCTCTGACCAGTCGAAGGGGGTACGGGTGGCGTCAGCTTGTGTAACTATCGGTAATTAATCAGAATCATCCCCGTATGTATATCGTGTCTGCGACGGTGAGAGGGATAGTTAACCAGTGACGTCACGCTTGTGGCGACATCTGGCCGGGCACTAGCCGGATACAGGCATCGGACACTGGACTCTGGGCAGTGGATACAGAGCACTAACTCCGGATCAAAATTACCCTTGCGCTTATAGAAGGTGTACCGGGTGGCTCAAATTAATTTCCCATTCGGCACGTTTCATCGCTCTCCTCCCACTACTCACGCTTCTTCCCTGATCCCGATCTCGACCTTTTCGAATCGAGAACCTTGCTAACATTTCATGATTTAGGATTTATTTGCTTGCAGGGTCTAAAATGTTTCAAATTTAAGTCTAAACGCTTTTTACACCCTCCCCCCCCCCCACCCGACTTTCAAGAATGAGCCGAACAAAGATTTCTCACACAAATAGAGGAATAAGTTATTTTAATAAAGTGAAAGTGGCTAATGGAATGAATTCAAATTTAAACGTTTCAAACTTATAACAATTCAGATAGAAATATTTTATTTTCAACCAAGGATATGAATATTTAGCCAAATAGTTGAAGTTTTAATCGAATGAAGGAATTTTCTACCGAGGCATTTGATTTTCCATTAGAAAAGATAAATTTTCTATCAATTACAAGAAGTTTGAAGTACAGTGCAACCCTTCTATAGCCCTCCATTCTATAGCACTTCCGAGAATTGACGCCGCGCCGCAGATAGGTGTGACAGGAGCTGAGCGGGATACGCGGGGTCTGCGGTTGTCACTCAGGCGAGCACTCATGCGTGAACAAACAAAAGTGGAGTGGGCTATAATGAGTTAGTTCCCACCCACCGTCAGTTCCTAAATCTTTGCGCTATAGTAGAATTTCACTTCATTTAAAAAAAGTGGAATCCTTAACCAAAATAGATTAATTTTCAACTAAACTGAATAGCTGATTTTTTAACCTTTAGAGAAGAATTTTAAGAAAACAGACGAATTTTTAAATAAAAAAGTTAAAGTTTTTACAAAAAAGTTAATTTTAAGCCAAAAGATATCATTTTTTTGTGAAAGATGACTTTTCCACCATCAAAGAAGAATTTTCAATGCAGAAGGACGAATTTTCAAACAAAATGGATTAATTTTTTACCAAGCAACTGAATCTTTAAATATGAAGTTAAATTTTTATTCAAGATACTAATTTTCTACCGAAAGACGAATCTTCAAAAACATACATGAATTTTTAACAAGCTAGTTGAATTTTTATTTAAAAAGATGATTTTACAAAAAACAAAGGACAGTTTAATTTTCAATAATTTTTTTTTTAATAAACCAGTTGAATTCAAAGAAAACAGTGTTTTTTCAACAAACTACTTTGGTCCTTAACCAAAATGATGAACTTTAAAAAGAATTTTTAACAAAATAGACGAATCTTCTCCAAACTGTTGTTTTTAACCGATAAAAAAAGGAAAATAAAAGGAATTTTTAATCAACACGATTTATTATCTTTCAAAAGACAAATGTTCAACAAATGACATGAATTTTGAACCTGTAGTTGAATTTTCAATTGAAAAAGATCATTTCACAACCAACAATGGAAGAGTTAAATTTTCACTTTAAAAATAATTTTTAATTTTGAATCCTCAATCCAAATGATACATTTTCAACAAATAAGAATAATTCCTTAACCAAATTTATTTTAATTTTCAAATAATTTTTTTTCGTATTTCTTGTTTTTATTTTTATTATGAAAAATATACACGAATTTTCCTTCTGATAGTTTAATTTTCACCTTATAATGAAGAAAATTCAACTTAAAATAGAAAAGTTACATTTTCAGAAAAAAAGGATTAATTTTTAGCCAAGAAAAACATATTTTAAAAAAGTATTCCTATTTTAAAATGAATAATTAGATTTTCTACCAAAGTAGTTGATTTTTCAAAAACAAGAAATTTATTCTTAAGGAACCGTGTAATAGTTAATATTTTACATGTAAAAAATTTTAAGTTGGAATAATAAAGAGTTTAATTGAAGTATAAAAGAGGTGTTTTTAATAAACAAAGTTAAAGTCTTGATCAAGAAAGATTAATTTTCAGACAAGAATTTCCATTTTTAGACAAGAAGAATGCACTTCAAGCATATTAATTTTATTCCAAGAAAAGATAAAATTTTAATAAAATACATCAATTTTAAACCAAGTTCTTGAGTTTTCAACAAAAAAGTATGAATTTTGAAACAATAAGGTCAATCTTCAATTAAATAGTTGGATTTTTTACCAAGCTGTCAAACGTTAAAGTCAAGAATATGAATTTTCCATAAAAATATTAATGGTTAACTGATTAATTTTGTATTCGAAAAGATAAATATTTGATAAATCACGTGAAATTTAAAAGTATATGGTTGAATTTTGTCTTAAAAAATATATATTTGCAAATAAAAATGGAATAGTTAATTTCACAGTTAAAAAAAAGGATAAACAAAATATTTTTCAAGAAAACAGTTCAATTTTAAGTAGATATGACTTTTCAACTGTAATTGTCAATTTGGAACCAAAACATGAACTTTTAACATGCTACTTCAACTCTAAACAAAGCAGTTGATTTATCAACAAAGAAAGACAAATTTTAAACAAAGTAATTGATTTTTAGACCCAGAAAGATTTTTTAGCTAACACAGAAAAACATTTTAACTAAACTGTTAAATTTTTAAACTGAAAAAATTCTTTATCAACAAATTAGTTCCAATTTCAACAAAGTCGTTGATTTTGCCAAAAACAAGTCGATTTTTTAACCGAAAAGACTAGTTTATATAAAGAAATTTAAAAAAAAAATTAATTTTTGCCAAAGTAGTTCAACTTATAGCAAAGTAATTAATTTTTCAAATAAAAAATACGAATTTTTAACAAGAGAATTGAATTTTGAACACAAAAAGATTTTTCAGTCAAGAAAGAAAAATATTTCAAAAACATTTTTGAACATTTAAACCACAAAAAAAGAGTATTTTTTACTGATTGTTTTTTTTTCAAAAAGAGATGAATATTCCACTAACGTAATGAATGGTTACGTACAAAAGAAATAAAGTAGTGGATTTTTGAACTGAATTTTTGAATATTCAGCCAAAACAGAAGAAATTTTAACAAAATCGTTGAAATATGAACAAAAATAGATTAATTCTCAACCAAACCATCGCATTTTGAACAAAAAAGTTGCATTCAAAGACCAATTAATTTTCAGCAAGAAAACAAAATGAATTTTTAACAAAAGGTAAATATTTATCTAAAATAATGAACCTTTACAAGGGAATAAAGAATTAAAAACAAAGTCATTCCACTTTCAACAAAGTAGTGGAGTTCTCAACTAAGTAGTTTACTTGTTAAGAAAGTAGTTGATGCTTTACCCAAAAAAGATCAATTCTTATTAAAATAGCATAATCTTGAATAAAAACAGATCAATTTAAATAAACCGGTCGCAATTTTAATCAACAAAGAGAAGACTTATATCAAAGGATAAATTTTAAAATAAAAAACACAAATTTTCAACAACAAAATAACTGAATATTCAACCAAAAAATATTTTTCAATCAAGAAAGGAAAAGGTTTTAAACAATTTTTTGAATTTTCTAGCCAAGGAAATCAATTTTTATTAAAATAGTTTAATTGTCAGCTAAAGAAATAACTATTCAATTAAAATATAAAATCTCTAATCACTGCATTAATTTGATTCTCAAATAATATTTTGACAATGGGAGAAAAGCAAACTCAAACTTTTTCAAAGACTAAAATTTTGAACAATACACGGATACAGACAAATATAAATTTTTTATTTTGATCCTTACTCCTAATTCAGCAGCGCCTTTTCAGAATATGAATCCTATAAGCACATGTAAAAAAAAAACAAAGTTAAGTTTTTCTCGTACTTTTTGTATAGTACATTCATCCATATACAAGCATCCGAAAGAGAAAGTCAAAAGGTGTGTGAACAGGAAGGTATTTATTAGGTTTACAAATTAATTCGGTGCCTTCACTTTAGTGTCTTCTAACTCGAGGTCTAACTGCAGTTGTTTCTCGCTCGTAGGTAGATTTAAAGGGCGACCTTTAAGCTTTAAAGCACAATATAATAGGTGGCGATCCTGCAGACTTTACATAGAAAATCATTGATCAATAAAATAGTTTTGGACAAGGAACATTTGAGAAACTGAATTTTCTTTGCATTCTTATTGAAAAAAACTCATCTGAGGCGACCGTAATTATTTTCTCAGCCTTAAGTGAAGGTGTGGTGATATTTAAAACGTGTTAGAATTGATTTCAAAGATTTATTAATGATGATTTTTCAATTGTAATGCAAAAACCATGCAGTTTCTCTAATGCTCCTTCTCGGACGAAATACTCTTCACTACTGATTTTTAAGATTAAGTCCGCAGGGCCGTCCATTATTATATTGTGTTTTAAAGTGTGAAGTTTGCCCTTTTTAATTACCTCAGGACAAAAAAAATTCAAAATTGAACTAGCGGTTACAAGAAATCGAATTAAAAGCGCTGAATTAATTTGTAGACCTAAGAAAAAGAAGAAAGGAATGGTAAGCTCGTAACAGAATGGGGAATATGAAAAGGTGAAAAGAAACATGAAAAGGAATTACAAGAAGTGGAAAGATGGAACTGCGAAGAAGGAGGATTACGCAGAAATAGGGAATGGGTTTAGGGTGATATGTAAAAAGAAAGAGCTGGAAAAGATGAAAGATTTAGAAGACGAGTAGTGAAATGTAAATACAGGTAACCCAAAATCTTTTTTGAATAATGTTAAAAAATAATCCTGCTATAGAGAGTTTCAATTCGGACTAAAAACCCAGAAAAGTTATTATTTACTTTATATCACAGAAGAATTAAAAAGAAATTATTCTGTTTACAATTGATTAAACTTTTGAACAATAAACAGATGGAGGAAAATATAATTGTTATTCATTTTGAAACTTATTGCTAAGTCAGCAGTACCTTTTAAAAATATAAATGCTATTAGCACATGTAAAAAAATAACGTTAAGCTTTTCTTGTACTTTTTCTATAGTGCATTCATCCATATAGGAGCATCTAAAAGAGAAATTCTAATGGTGTGTGAAAAGGAAGGTATTCACAAAGAAGAAGAAGGCAATAGTGAGGTCGTATCGAGATAGGGAATGTGAAAAGGTGAAAAAGAAAGTAAAAAGAAGTAAAAGAAGAGTAACGATGGAACTGCGAGAGAGAGAGAGAGGGGGGGGGGGGATTACAGCAGGAAAGAAGAAAGGTTTAGAAGAGAAGTTGTGATGTTTAGAGAAAGACTGTCCAAAATCTCTTTTGAATAAGGTTAAAAAATAATGCTGCTACATCGAGTTTCGATTCGGAATAAGGAACCAGAAAAGCTATTTTATTATTTCACACAAGAATTGTAAAAGAATTATTTCGTGTTTAATTTAGTAAAGTATTAAACAATAAACAAATACAGGAAAATGTAAATTTTCATTTGAATACTTCTTCTTAATAAAGGAGCATCTTCTTAAAAGATAATTCCTATTAGCACATGTAAAAAAAAAATAACGTGAAGCTTTCTTCGTACTTTTTCCACAGTACATTCATCCATATAGGAGCATCTAAAAGAAAAATTCAAAGGATATGTGAAAATGGAAGCATTTATAAAGAAGAAGAAGGAAGGAAATGGTGAGGTGGTGGCGACATAGGGTATGCGAAAAAGTAAGAAGAAAAGTGAAGAGAAAGTACAAGAAGTGGAAAGATGAAACTGCAGAGAGGGGTAATCGCGTACAAATGGGGGAGGGTTTTAGGGCGATGTGTGAGAAGAAAAAGCGGAAAGAGTAGAAAGATTTGGAAGGGGATCTGTAAAATGTTAAGACAGGCGGCGACGCGTGGAAGATAAAAAATAGGTTAAGAATGCGCAGAGTGGGGATAAGAAAGATAAATGATGGGAGTGAAAGAACAAGTGAGGAAGAAGGTAAGGAGTTAAATGGCGATGAGATAGAGAAATGGATTAAGAAGTTAAAAAGATCGAAGGCAGCATAGCTGGGCGAGGTAGAGAACAAAGAATGTCTGTTTAGTACAGCATAGATTAGGTTGGGGATAAAGTATGTAGTAAAGAATTTATGGAGAGGGGACGGATTCCTAAAAAGTTGGTAAGAGACGTCAATGTTGCCACTTTATAAGAAAGGAGAACGAGATAGCCAGGAAAGTTATAGAGGGAGTACGCTAATGAATACGGCGTATAGTGCATAGTATATGCGATTGTGTTGGCGAAGAGGCAGCAAAAGGATATCAAGGAGAAAGAAATATTGCCGGGTAGGTAGGTTTCGAGGTTAGGAAGAAAGTTATTTGCAGATGATTTTGAAAGGATAATACCATTTTTGACACGTTACTGATGAGTCTCCTATTTTATGCGGTCAAGATGTGGGGTAGAAACGAAATTAGGGAGGTAAATATGATACAGAAGAGGTATATAAAGTGGACACTGGGGTTGAGAAAAAATACACCTAATTATATTTTTGGGAAAGAGAAGGGAAGTACAAGTTTAAGAATTCCAGCAGGGAGACTAGTGTGTAAATATAAGGAGATATTCTTGAAAGAGGATGAAGTAAGCTAGTCAGGGAGTGTTGGTAGGCCAAGAAGAACAGAAGTGGTAGGAAAGATAAAGGTTGAAAGAGAAAAGTATCTTGAAAAGAATGAGATGCTGACACATGAAGTGACAAGGATGCAGGAGAAGGGGAGATGGGTGTTTGAGTTGGTCAAGAAGAATAGCATGAAGAAGGTGAAGGCAGTAGGGTAGGAGGGAATGAGAGACATTGTTTAATGGGGACTATGTGTGCATTATGTTAAAAGAGAAAGCGCAGTATTTGTGAGAAAAATAAGAGAAAGAAAATGAAGAGCTTATAATGAGGATGAGATGTGGATGCATGAAGAGTTTTAATGGATTTTAGCTTCCTTGGGAGAGGATAATGTGTATCTGAAAGACTGCGAGGGGTTGAAAAGGATTGGAATAAGCATGATTGTATTACTGTATAAACTAGGGGTCAAAATGACGATTTCATCGGTGAAAGGGGAATTAGCTAAGATGAAGAAAAAGAGAAAGAAAGAAGATGAATTTAGAAGCAAAGATTGTAAAGATGGGAGGAAGTGGATGTAAGTGAATTGTAAATAGACCGTAGATAAGTATGAGATATTAATGGCGGAGGCAGAGTTTGGCAATGCGAGGAGATGCGAGTAAGTAGAGACATCCGTGCGAGGCGTGGCGAAGCGAGCAAGGAAAGGCGATAAGAGCCAGCTTTCGCAGAATTAAGGTGGAGGGATAATATTTCATAAGAACTCATTTTTAGACAAATTCTACAAAAACATGGTGGTGTCAGCAAGGAAATTTTTCAGGGCCAGCAGGACGACGAATATACGACATCTTAGTACTTTTATCCCTATTTAAACTAATAAAAAATGTCTATTCAATTTTTGACGAAAATAAATTTTTTTATTGTTGGCGTAAAAATGCCTTTTCCAGTTAGCTTCACAATAATTCTTATATTTGAGATACATAAAAAGGATATAAACTACCAATCCCTCTGCGTTGAGACTTGAAGTTTTTAAATTTATTGGGTACTTCAATAATCTGAAGAACTCTGCAATTATTTCAAAACAGTTTCTCATTGAAATTTATAGCCTCTGAAAGACGATCGTCCTCTCTCTCACTCTCTTTCTGATTTATAGCTCAATATTTTTTTAGTGCATTTTGAAGTAAAAAGTTTGCACACTTCATAAGAGGATGGACTTGCCCAGCATGCAAATCCGTTTTATTCCATTGCTTAATAAAGATGAATCTAATATTGTCAGCATGCTCTGAGTTCATACTTGGGGAAAAAATTATGGGATTTCAATCAATTTCTCTTTAAAAATTGTTCTATAGAAAAAGTATTTATTTTAGGCCATTAAAAATCTAACTTAAGCTATTTTCAAAAATTTCTGACTAATTTCCTTCAACGTCAAAAATCATTACAATACAGATAGCTCTAAAAAAGGTAGAAATTAGGGAAAAAGGTGTTTTGCAAAAAAATAGGGGAATAAGAGGAGAATAAATTTCTTGGAGTAAAATTAATTTAAAGTTACCATATTGAATTTAATTCAAAGCGCTTAGACTAAAAAGTCTTTTTCACTTGAAAATTTAACAGATCGGTTAAAATTTTTTTCTTTTTTGACTGAAAAATCTTGGTTGGTTAATATTTCAAATATTTTCTGGGAAATTCGTATTTTTGGTTAAAAAATCTATTCTTGTAATTATGACTTTTATCTTTCTTCATTAAAAATTAAACTGTATGGTTAATAATAATTAATCTGTTTAGGTGTACAAAAATCTTTTTTTTTTTTTGTTAGAATATCTACTATTATATTTTTGATACGAATTCACCTTCTTTGCTTAAGCTAATAGTTCTTTTTCCTAACAAATAGTTGAACGTTTAAATCAAAAAGACTAATTTTCTAACAAAAAAGATGAATCTTTATAAAAATATAATAGTTGATATTTGAACCCAAACAGTTCGACTTTTAACCTAAAAAGTTCAAATTGATACAAAAAAAAATTTTAATCCAAATTTTTTGTTACAAAACAGTTATATTTTTAACGCCAAAATTCGAATTTTCATAAAAAATGTTAATTTACAACGAAAAAGTGTCATTTTTAAGTGAAGTGGTGAATTTAGTACAAAGCAGTACAACTTTTAACCGAGTAGAGGGATTTTTAACCAAAAATGGTACATTTTTACAAAGACATTTAATAGTTCACGTTTCAACCAAAAAGACTTTAATTGCAATTGAAAGTGGTTAAATTAATTTTAGAAAAAGACAACAAATTTTCAATAAAACTGCTGAAGTCTCAAACAAAAATTATTTTTCAAACAACCAGTTTCATTTTTGTTTAAGAAAGATGGATTTATAATTAAAAAGATAAATTTTCGAACAAAAAAGATGAAATATTAATCAAAATAAATTTTTCAGTCAATACGATTTTCAACCAGAATATCATCACTTCCAGAATATCTGTTATCAAAATTAAATGAGAATAATACAAATTAATTAGTTTTGTATTGTTTGTTTATTATTTATAAAAAATGATATAAAAAGAACTAGTTTTATAACTTTGTATTATTTTATGTTAAAAGTCCCAGAAATAATAATTAAACTGATCATCGCAGAGGGAACAATTATTATTAATTGTTCATAATAAAATAATATGTAAACAAACCATATTAGAGGTAGAATATATTTCATCAGTCAATCAACTAGTCAATTATTTATTTAATTTCACCACTTGTATTAATGTGTAATTTATTTATTTACATGTTCTCTTATAATCAACAATTATCAATTATTGTTTCTCCGGCGATGATTAGTTTATTAATTTTTGGCATTACTAACATAAAATAAGGCAACGTTATAAAATTAACCCTTTCAATAAAATTGTTTGCAAATAATAAATAAGCAATATAAAATCTGTTAATATGTATTTGTATCTTTTAATTGCGATAATAGATATTATGAAAATGATTTTCACAAAGTAAATACATTAAATGTGCACAAAATTAATTGAGTGAAGCGTATTTATTAAAGAATGGTTAAACAATTAGTTGTTTCTTAACAAAAGAGAAAAAACCGTTCTTGTAATAAACTACAACCCTTGTGGAAAAATGTTCTGGCGCTGGCCTGGCCCAGAACATACTGCCAGGTTTCGAGTCCTGGCGCTGACCAGATGGTCTGGCCTGTGACTGGCCAAAAGTGTAACGTTTTTTCTGGCTAGCCCTAGGCCAGACCGTCTGGTCAGCCTCTAGGCAGGGGCTGGTCAGTCGCTAGACATAGGCTGATCAGCCGCTAGTTATGAGCTGGTCAGCAGCGAGTTATTGGCTCATCAGCCACTAATTAATGGCTGATCGATTAATTTTTTATCGTTGAGAGTCATAATAAATCAATACAAATTTGGTGCATTTTATGCCTTCACCTTTACAGCTAACTTTTGGCTGGATGTATATATTATTAGGAAAATAATAGAAATTTTGATAGTTTGTGACACTTGATCGACAAAAACTAGCACTGCTTCCGAGAGGTCGGAGCCAAGCACTGTCAGAATACTTCAAATTGTGACGTAAACTGGTAAGATGTCTGCACGTCGAGGGCCAAGCAATGAATTACAATTACTTGGGAAAACTTGATTGTTTTAATGACTTGGATACAAAAATTTTAGAATAAAATTTTTTAGCTTAAAAAATTTCATTATAAGCTCTGTAACTTTTTGAAATGTAAGAAAAAATTTTCTGTATCGAAATTAAATTTTTTCTTAGCTCGCTGATCAGCGCCAGTCCTGGACCATGCCAGACTCTTAAGATGATAAGAAGGAAAGTTGTGTTTTCATAGTAATTTCTTATTTTCCATCATTTTAGACAACCTTTAACGTTTTCAAAGTACGTCAAAAAAAATTTGGTGATGAAACTTAAGATTTTTTTTTTCTATTGGCTCGCTGATCAGCGCCAGGCCTGGATCAGGCCAGACTATCAAGGTGATAGAAAAAAAGACTTGTTTTTATACTTTGAATTTCTAATTTTCCATAATTTCAGACAACCTGTAATATTTTTGAAGTATGTCAAACAAATTTGCTGCTGGAACTTATGATTTTTTTCGTTCTTGGCTAGCTGACCAGAACTAAACCTGGGCCAGAACAGACCTTCCAGACTAGACGATCTAGATAATGTCAAACATGAGCCAGACTATCTATGTACATACAAAAAAAATGAATAAAATAAATAACGTGACCTAAAAAGTTCTACAAATTTTTTATTATTCACTTTTCGACAGGACACGCAATTTTTGTTCTCAGTCGTCAAACACAGCATTAAAAATAAAAAAATTAAGTTTTTGCACTAACGACACAAGCTACGAAAACAAATAATGAAATAAAACTTTTTTATCGCAAAACAGCTACAAATTTTTAATAATTTTAACAGCAGACATAAGCAATGAAACAAAATAAATAGATAAAATTTGCTCTTCCAAAACATACTGAAAACTCATTGAAATTTTTGGTAAATAATTTTTAATAGGATCGGTAGTTTTTGATTTAATCGTGAAAAATAAAATAAATGAATTTTTTTGAAAAAAAAACGATATAACGTCCAAACGAACTTTAACAGACAAAAGTTGTTCATTTAAAAAAAGTTCTATATATTTTTTATTAATCATTTTTGGATAGGACAAGTAGAATTTTTTTAATAGTAAAATATAAGCTTAAAGATTAAAAAATTGAATATTTAGAAAAACAACATCAGAGAGAACAAAATTAAAATACAAAAGTTGTTTACCCAAAAAATATCTACAAGTTTCTTATAAACTTTGGTTATAAAAATATTTTAAAAGTGAAAAAGTAAAATTTTTGGAAAAAGGACAGAAAATACAATAACAATTTAATTAGCAAGATTTTTTTCCCAAATTGTAACTATTTTGAATACAAACAAATTTAATTCATGAAAAAACAACAGAAGCTGCAATAAAATTTTTAATAGTAATTTTAATTTCAATAGAATTCTTATTTTTTTAATAATAAAAATAAAAAAATGAAAATACGTTTGTTCCAATAATAAAGCATATTATAAATTTCACTGATATAAATTTATTAAAATGATACATATTTTTTTGGGCTGGCTAAGAATAAAATTCAATGAAAAATAAGAAGAAACTATTAAATTAATCATTAAAAATAAGATTCGCGCTTTATTTTTCAATATCTGAATAAACAGCCCCAGACAGAGGTAACAAAATAAATATAATATACATTTTATACAATAGTGTTTAACATAATGTAGAAAAGTACGCATTTTCGACGAAATTAAGTTCGAAGCATGATGCACGTGATGAGAATGTGTTCTTTAAAGCCGAAGGAGCTTTAAAAAAAGAGAATTCATAATTAAGAAATTGTTAGACAAATATATTATCGAGCACGCCATCGGCACGCTCAAATTGGCAAGCCGCGCGCCCAGCGCGCGACGAGCATTTTCCCGCACAGAGGACAGATTTTATTTCTTTTATTTTACGCAAAATTTAGTCCTCTATAATTTTTTCTCTTAAGGGTTTTCTGCCCTAAAACATTTTATTTTGTACCATTTACGCAGCTTCACGGAAAAGCGAAGTATTTCCTCTAGTTTAATTTTAGTGTGGAATATTTAGCTCTGAAATTGAATGAAGCGGGTCAGTATAGGCAAACATGATTTTCGAAAATTTTTTCAAAAATATCTCCGGGACGCACAAGTGTAATTTCTAGAAAATTTTAATCAGGACCCTTAGTTAACCGTTTTATTTAAAAAGCGCATTACCTACCTAATAAGGTGTAAAAGTACCAGATTCCTGGACTATTAGTTGTCTCACTGTTATGCAGTTTTTGAATCACTCTTTTACTGAAAATCACTTTGCGCTCGATTGGAGAGCGCATCTCCGATATTTCATTTCCAATCTCGTGCTAAAATATCGATGCGATAAACAGCGTGCGTCGCGCGATCACGGAGTCGAGAATGGATTAAAGCAAATCCGAACGATCCAATTTAATTGAGCGATTAACGGCTAAATAGCCCCTTCTGAAACAAATGGTCCGGGGTGTCCGCCTCGCTGGAAAATATAATTCAAAGTTATTTATGGCTGGATTACTACCGAAATTGGGTATCTAATATACACGTCCCGTCCAGCCGCTCTGCCAGGAAATCATCTGACCACTGTGTCCAAAATTTCATTATGACTGTAAATCAAAGTCACCAAAAATGTTTATTAAAAATATTCCTGCAAAATTTGCTGCATAATGATCGATTTTTCAATAATAACAAGAAACAGCAGCTTAATTTTTATTCTTTGAAGGATTTTTTAATACTTTCATAAGAGGGTCAATAAATTTGCTGCTGTTGAGACGGAGGATTAGGAGCAAGTGACAGTTGGAAGGGAGGGCCCACTTAAAAGAGAATTGACACATCAGTGTGGAAAGAAAATTTTAATTACAATCAGCGGTGTCAATTTGTGACATTTCCCCCCCTCCTCACCTCCACCCTACCACTCTACATGTCATCTGTAAATAAAGCTAAGCCCCTTCCATTTCTTATTATAAATGTTATTTTATATAACTGTCAATTGATTAGTAAATAATAAACTGTTGATAGTATTTGATGTCGGTATAAGATACTTTTCTTTCAGTATTTTTTGCCTGTATTTTAGAAACTTCCCCTTTGCTGTTTATTTTGAATTCTGAATTAATGTGGTGGGGTTACAAATTTTACTTTTTTTTGATAATTTAATTATTTTTTGAAAATGCAACTAATTTTTTGAAAAGTGACACTTTCGTTCCACAGAAACTGTTTTTCAATTGGTACATCCTTGGGGTATGGTTCGAACTTTTATAACCCTCACTTTTATTTATAAATCTGAAAAATTTATTAAAAAATATAATGACAGGTGTCAGATTAAAAAAAAACATAACAATCATTTGTGGAGGAGATTGAATGAAAACGTTAAAAATCTACAAATATACAGAAATCTCAGATTTTCTTAAGTCACTTATAATTCAAAAACACACACTATTGTCTTATTAAAAACACTAATTATATTTTAAATAGAATTTTTAATTGATAATTTATTCAAATCATCTTTATATTAGTAATTCAGGCAAAACTCGTGCCAGGCGAAAATTAAGATTGTATTTTTTAGCCGAAAAATAACATGTTTTTTGGACGTCTAGAATATCCCGAAAAAAAAATTCGCGGCTTTTGGGAAATTCCCATCACTTTGATATTCCCGG
Organism: Belonocnema kinseyi; assembly: GCF_010883055.1. Classification (NCBI taxonomy): domain Eukaryota; kingdom Metazoa; phylum Arthropoda; class Insecta; order Hymenoptera; family Cynipidae; genus Belonocnema; species Belonocnema kinseyi. The sequence goes on along the minus strand of NC_046659.1, from coordinate 144,036,977 downwards.
AAAATATTTTAATTTTCAACTGAAAATATAGGTTTCAATTTTCTAACCCAAAATGGATAGTTATATTTTCAGTTAAAAAATATTTTTTGACAACAAAAACATGAACCAGTTGAATTCAGCAAAGAAAGAGGGACTTTTCACGAAATGTTTGCATCTCAAACGAAATCGATGATTTTTTGCTAAAAAAATGAATTTTAAAATGAAAAAGATCAATTTTGAACAAAAAGACTTAATTACCAACCATAACAGTTAAATTTTAAAGTAAAAAAGGTAAGTTTTTCACATTGAAAGTGTTACACATTTTACTATGTGCTTGGTAATTGAATTATCTGGATAAAATGCAATTATTTTTTTCAAAAGAGCCCCTTTTTGGTGAAATGCTTAACTAATTTGGTAAAAGTTGAACTGCTACAATAAAAATTAATTATTTTGTTTGAACCTTCATCTTTTTGATAAAACTTTTACTATTTAGTTTCAAATTTGTATCTTTTTAAGTTAAAAGTTAATTTTTTTCAATTCGAATGATTTATCGGAAATTCGTGTATTTTGTTAAAATTTATATTTTAAATAAAAATTAATCATCTACCATTAAAAATCAGCACTTCGGTTGAAAATTAAACTTTTTGTTAGAATATTGAACTATTTTCTTACATTTTGTTTTGCATTCATTATTTTTCATTATTTTTTTATAATAAAAACCGTTTTGTTTCAACATATTACTATTAAGTAGTTTGTTGATATCATTAAATTTATGCAATAAACTCGTTATTTCATATTTCACGCTGTAAACTTGTATAAAGAATTTATTCACACTGTCGTTAAAAGTTAACGGGTTTTTTATTATGGTTATATTTTTTTATTTGAGTACTAAACATATTCGAACTTGTATTTTTCAATAAAAAAAATTTTCTAACCTTTTTCTATTCTCCTTGATAAAAGAGTTTAATAAAAAGAATCTTAAAAATGTGTACATGTGTAAACTTTTTTCATGATTCAGAAGTTCAGGTAAGGCTTATGTCAAGCAGTACACAAAGTTCCATTTTTTTAAAAGAAAACATCGTTTTCTTTTTTTTCTTAATTTTCAAATTTTTGCAGCTTGTGGATTTAAACTTCAACGGAGAATATTATAAAATTTATAAGTTAATAAAAAATTAAAGTTGAGAATGATAAGCGGTGCAATTATTTCAATTTTTAAATCTTTATTTTAACTTTTTATAAAATTTATCATCTTATTTAAAAAATCAATATTTTTGTTGAAAACATAACTTTTTTTTAGAATGTTAAAATATTTTCTTGAAAATTTACTTGTTTTCGCCTAGACATTCATCATTGTAGTTTAAAATACAACTTTTTTTAAATTGAAAATTAAAATCTTTTAGTTCTGAAGATTAATTATTATGTGCTTTGTTAAATAACTTTATTAAAAGATTTTATTTCTTTTAAAATTAAACTGCTTTGTTGATCACAAATTAACATTTTTTTTTGGAAACCAAAGTTTTTCACTGAAAATTTAATTATCTTCTTTTTAATTGAAAATGCACCTTCTTTGTAAAAAATTTGACTATTTATTTGGAAATCGAAATTCTTGGTCAAAAATTCATTTTTCTGGTTAAATAATCATTTTTTTAATAAAAAAATGAATCATGTCATTTTTGGTAAAAATGTGTTTTGCTCCATAAAAATTCAAATTCTGGATTTATTCATTCGAAATACTGGCAATAAATTTTACATTAGTACTTGAACTCAGTTTTCAATATAGCTATTAAATATATATTCATCACGTTTTATCATAAGAACTTAAAATTGATTAAATATGTAATTTCTGATCCATTTACATTGATTGTATAATCAATTTCGTGCAATAAAGTCGTTATTTCATATTTCACGTTGTAAACTTTTATACTGAATTTATTCACTCTGGCGTTAAAAGTTAACGGGCTTTTTTTTATTATGGTTATATTTTTTACATAAAAGTGCCTAAAATATTTCATATATTATTTTTAACAGAAAAATTATTCAAATCATTTTTATCTTAAATAAAAAAAAGAGTTTAATAAAAAGAATCTTCAAAATGTATGCATATTTACATTTGTATTATAATTTAGTAGCTCAGGTAACGCTTATGTCAGGCAAGAAATCAAGTTGCCTTCCTTTTAAAGAAAATAGCATTTTTTATTTTTGAAAATTTCCAAATTTCTGCAACTTGTGAATTTAAACAATAACAGAGAATATTATAAAATTTGGATTCAATAAGTATATAATTAAAGTTGAGAATACTAAGCGGCGCTAAAACCTAAACATATATATAGAATTAATTTAACTAATTATTTTTCTGCTTCACACAGAAAATGGTGTTTAATTTGTACATATGAAAAATTCTAAAACATTCATTAAAAAATATAATGACAGATGTGAGCTTTAGAAAAATCATAAAAATCATTTTTAGAGGAGATTGACTAAAAATGTTAAAAACCTATACTTTCTTAAGTTCATTTCAAACATAGAAAAACTAAATTATTCCTAACTCACTTATTATTAAGAAAACATCCCTCACTTTTCAAATAAAAGAACTACATATATTTTCAATGTGATTTTGTACTAATTATTCATTCAAATAAGCTGTATTTCAGTAGTTCAAGCAAAACTCGTGTCAGGCGGAAAATACGATAGTGTTTCTTGGACGAAAAACAGAATTTTTTAAGGTCGACGATGGATAGTTACATTTTCAGTTTAAAAAATATTTGCTAACAAAAAAAACATCAGCTAGTTGAATTCAACGAAAAAAGATGCATTTTTGAAAAAATAGTTGCATCTTAAATCAAATAGATGAATTTTTAAAAATCAAAATTATTTTAACCAAATAGTTAAATTTTAAATCAAAAACGGAAAGTTTGTAACTAGAAAAGGATCCTTGAATTGTCAGTTTAAAAAACTAATTTTTATCTTTAAGAAAATGAAATTCTACCCAAATAGTTGAAATTGTAAATAAACAGTTTATTTTTCTATGGTGATAGTTGAATCGTTGTATTTTTTATCGCATTGTTAAACTTTTTACCACATAATAGAATTTTCAATAAAATGAGCTGAAATCGGAACCAAATAATGATTGGTAGACTTTTAACAAAAAAATAAATAAATTTTAATCAAGTATATGTAGTTAAATTCTTCTATCAGGTTATATCAACTATTTCATTTTTGAGGCAAGAAATGCGAACAAAGGGAAGTTTCCTCAAAGAAAGAAAAAATAATTTTGAAAAAGGGGAAGAAGTGTGGTCACTCTCTTCCGGTCCCCATCAGTTTAAAAAATGTATAGAAATTTCAAATTTTGGCCGCAACATTAGATTCACAATTAGAATTGTTCACTTCCGACTTCAAATTTGAAATCAGGCGTTATAAAAACCCCCCATCTACCAATTTTCATAGAAAAACGTCAAAAAATCGAATTTGGATTATTCATATTGAATTCTGGCCTACTATGAAGGGGTAAAAGGTAAAAAAACCATAAAAATAATTTTTAAAGGCGTAGCAATAACAGAATTTTCAAACGTTTAAATGCATTTTTTTGTATTTTTAATCAAAGAAAAATTACTTTATAGAAAAAATTAAAAACTCCCTTAACTCACTGGGCATTGAGAGAGAACACCACCCACCCCTTTATTTCAGGCAATCTTGATAAGCCTCGCTGAAGGGGTAGTCTTGAGAGCGAAGGAGTTGAAAAAATCTCAGAGACGGAGAAGATAGGTGTGACCTCGAGAGAAAGCAGGGAGTAAAAGGGGTAAAGGGGGTGATAGTCCCTATCCTCGGAAGGTGGCCACCTCCAAGACGTGCCTCTACGGAGGGGGGTGTCCTATCATCTCCACGAGCTTATTCCAGCCTGCGGACAGAAGCCACGCCTACAAGCGTGCGCAGGCTCCGCCCACTGACCAATCACAATCCGAAAGCTTGAAAGCTCACCAAAGCCGACAAGCTTGCGAATCGTTTCGAGCCCCACCGACAATCACCACGTGCCACGCGACGGGGGTGCACGTGTTTCGCGGAGCTTCCGAGAACCGAAGCTTTTGCGAGCTTTCGAACTCTTATTTGCCTCGACCTGCGGACAAGCTTTTCAACGCGTATAGTACGAAAGGGGAAGGGGAAAACGGTATTGAGCTTTCGTGAGGGAAGCTCTGAAAAGCTGCAAGCTCAAGAGGGGCAAAACTTTAACCAGGGGTGGGGAGCAGACCGACGCCCTGGGGATGTTTCGAAAAATGACGCTTGCGAGGATGCAGTGAGTTCACTGTAAGTAGGCGGATGCTGTGAGCTTTCAGAGCTTTTTTTATTTCTTTTTAATTCTGAAATGGAATGAAGATGAACATTTTACAGCTGATAACAAGATTTGATATATTATTCAGAGGGGTAGATAACATGATTCATCGAAAATGAGTGAGGTATCCGATTATTGAGGGGTTGAATATTCCCTAAGGTTTTTTCCATGAGATTGTAAGTTTCTTTCGAAAATAAATATGGGTAATATATTTGGGGGTAGATAAACATTTTGATCGAAAACGAGTGATAATATTTTTAATCGAAAATGAGTGCTCTTTTCGATCTATGAGTGAAATATTTCTGCGATGGAATTATTCTCCATGAATGTGAGTTTTATTTGAAATCAAAACTATAGATTACAAATTAAAGTTTTTTTAAACCGATAATTAGTGATCTTTTCGATCTTTAGAGGGTTGATTCTTTCAATGTGTTTATCCTGGAGGAATATGGTTTTTTTTAAACAAAAATTATGCATCATAAATTGTTGAAAGCAATACGGTCGAGGTTTGGTTGGTGGGACCTCCCTGTTCACCCTACTGCCACTTATCATGGGGGTGGCCGATATTCAACAGTTGGTCCTTCTTTTATCTTTCAGCTCAACCCCCGACGCTACACCCTACTCACCACTTCAAACTCTTAAAGCGTTGCTTTTACAAACCCTCGAACCGTGTAACTTTATTAGGTGTTTCTCTTTCTTTTTGAGAGCAAGCATATGGAACTTCAATTTTTTTATTTATTTATAAGATTAGTAATAATAATGCATACCAAGGGGGTTTAATAATGCAATGCTAGCTTGTACATCTTCTGTTATCAATTTTCTGTTATAACAGACAAATTTTCATCCAAATAGTTAGCCGTTTAAGAAAAACACAATAATTATTAATTAACCAGATTGTCAACCAGAAAGACTGATTCTCTGACAAAAAAAATACATTTTCTACAAAACACAGGACTGTTTAGCAAGAAAGTTACATTTTCAAACAAAGAGATGAATTTTTAACTGAAAAAATAAGTCTTCAACCAAAAAAGGGATATAAAAAAATAATCTCAGACTTACACCAAGTAGTTAAATTTAAGAAAAAAAATATTCCACAAAAATGCAGTACTAGATATTTCGACCAGAAAAGATTATAATAAAAAAGAGTTGAAACGAATCTTTCACACAATAGTTTAATTCTCGACCAAAATATTTTATTTATTTCTAATGCTATAAAACTTGCATTATCAACTAAAAAAATACGAAATTTTTACTGGAAGGAAGGAATTTTCAAATATTTTTTAAGCTTACTTTTTTTCTAATTTTACAAAAATTTACATTTTCTTTTCATTTTTTAAAATTCTTTTACATTTTAATTATTTTTAAATTTTTTTAAAATATTTAAACCTTCTAAATAGCTTTCATAATAAATGAATTTTAAAAAAAAAATTTTTTTGAACTACAAAATTAAAAAGTCGTCCCAAAATCTTCCAGATTTTTGAAAAATATTCTTTTAAAAGAAATCTTTTAAAATCCTTTAAGCATCAACTTATTATATCACTATTCTTAGAAGCGTACTTTTGAAAAAAAGAATATTTTAATCTCTTTAAATTTAGTATTATTAAAAACAAAAATTTTAACTAAAAATTATTGCCGATTTCTTAGAATGTTTTTCAATTTTCTATTAGAATTAATTTTTTTAAGCAAAGAGTCATTCAAATTGTGTTCAGGAAACTTAAGAACTTTTAGTATTCTCTTGAGACCTTTCTAAATTTAAAAAAAAATTTTTTTTTTAGTAAGCTTTAAGAATTTGCATCTTCTTTTTTATCTTTTGAAATGTTTTTCATTTCATAATTATTTTCCAAATTTTTCAAAATGTTCAAATCTTCCTAATATCTTTTAAGTAATTCGAGTTTTTTAAAGGACTTTTTAATTCTGAATTATAACAAAATAGTCTTACAATCTTCTAGATTATTTTTTGTCAATTTTGTTAATACTTTAAAAATTTTTTTTTTTGGCAATCACCATTTCTTGTCTGATTTTCTGAGATCTTTTTAAATATAATATTACTATTCATTTTTGGAATTTTTCCGGTTTATTTATTTTCGAATCTTCTAAAAACTTCTAAATGTTCTAAACATCTAGTAAGTGATTCGATTTTTTCTAAGACTTTTTTTATTTCTGAAATATTAATTGTGAATATATTCCCTTAAAATGAATATTTCAAAATTCTTAAGTACACACAGCATATTATGTTTACAGTCTTGAATATCAAGACATCTTTTTTGGATTATTAATTGATTTCCAAATTTCTGCATTTTTCCAAACCTCCTGAATATCTTTCAAAATTATTCGATTTTTCACCAAATAATTTAAAGAAAAAGACTCATTTGAAATTTTCCCAAGTATATTCAGAGACTTTCTTAACCTGATCTAAATTTTTACAATTATTAAAAACCTCCTTAATTTTTTGTTTAGAATCTATCTTCTCAAGTTTAAAATTGCTTTGAAAATTTTCAAAGTTCCCAAACATCATTAACAGTGACTAGAATTTTTGATAAAATTTTGTAATCTTGTCAAAATGAAAAAGTTTTTTTTTGAAAATCTTCTACCTTGCTTTTTTAATTTAAGAAATTCATTTAAGATTTCTCAAATCATTCGAAGGTTTTATAAATAATTTTTGAAAACTATGCAAAATTCTAAATACAGAATTATTTTCAAATATCAAAAAATCATTCACATTTAAAATTTTCTCTATTATTAATAATGTTTAGAGACATTTGTATTTAAAAGACGCTGTGTTAAATATCCAAAAATCGCATATAATTATTATAAAGTTTTTATTTTATCGATTTAAAAACGTTATTCATTCGTAAAAATAGTCGAAAAATATTGTACTGCAAATTTTTATTTTAAAGATTTTACTAATATCCGTACTTTTTCCAATTTATTTCCTAAAGAGTTTTTCCCTTAATTTATTAATTTTTAATTTAACCAAAATATGTAAAATTGAAATTTACATTGTTACTCTGATTATTACGAAAAGGTCCTCACTGTAATTTAATTAAAAGTTAATGTATGTAATCACGAGCTTTAATTATTCTGATATAAATGCCAAAATTTCGAAAGCGTACGTAATATTACTTTTTTATTATAAATGTTGGAGGAAAGTAGTTAATTATGTAATGTGAGGTTTGTAAATTAACTTTAATTATTCACCATGTATTATGTTTCAAAATGTACCTCGCGTGGAGAAACAATCAACAAAATTATGCGTACATTAAACAGATAAACAGGTTACGTAAACTAATTTCGTCCACGCGAAACTAATTTGACAAAGGTGATTAAATTTTTTATTTAAAAAAAATCTTTTCAAAATGATACTTGATTAAAAATAACTTTTAATTTAATTCACCTTAAGGGTGAATTATATTTAATTTTTTAATAATTATTTCTGTCGGAAATTTTTCGAATAAGTCTGAAATATGTTTCTGTAATTTTTTTTTATGACATTTAATTTTTAAAAAAATTTGTCTTTGATTTCGAAAGTTTTCCACGATAAGTTTTTACATATAAAATTCTTATAAAAATATAGTAGCATGCGTTCTCCAATGACTACCTTAAAAATTCAAAAATATTGAAAAAAAATATTTAGGCAGGGTGGCGCGGTACTTATCAATTTTTTTTATTTCAGAAATAAAAATATATATTAGGTTGATTGATTTCAGGAGAGAATGTATTGTTTTATAAAACTTGTATATATCGTGTGTCATTATAGAATACAACCATTAAATTTAAAAACAGCTATATATTATAGAAAAATGTAAAAAGAATGTGAAAAAAATTATTTTCCGGAAAAATGATATACAAAATTTCAATTAATTACACAGGCCAACAATTCTCAGAACCAGAGACCAGACCTACTATACCCGAAGGTTTTTGCTGCGCTGAATCCGAATCTGACCTCAGAAAAATTCTATCACCCTCAGTTTTCGAGATATTCTAACCTAAATGGGTCATAAACTCGTTATTTTGATGTGTTCGAGGCCCCGTAACATTGCGAAAAAATTTTTTTTCACAAACTGACAATGGCATCGTAAAGAACTACTCTTTACCTTCAAAATGCGATGCCTAACTTTTTGATAAGATTTTTCATAGCCG
>NC_046659.1:144021500-144028434 GCF_010883055.1 Belonocnema kinseyi | reverse complement strand
AGCTATCTTGAATCTGAAAAATGTATTTCAGAGGGCAAGGGTGCTCCTTTGTGATGCTTTCGCCCGTTTTTGAAAAAAAAATTTATTCAAGATGCTATGTAATCTCAAATATAGCAAAAACGGTGTTTTTTGCACTTTTAGGTTACAATATCTCGAAAACTGAGGGTGACGGAATTTTTCTGAGGTCGGATTCGGATTCAGCGCAGCAAAAACCTTCGGGTATACTAGGTCTGGTCTCTGGTTCCGGACCTTTGTCAAATTTTGTCGGCCTGTGTTATTTATGATGTTCGTAATATTAGAGGGAAAAATTTTATTATATGTATAGAAATTCAGTAAATATATTTTAAACACATTAAACAAATAAGCAAATAAAAAAGAGAAGCCACCCTCTAAATTATATCCGATCATGAAATTTTTTGAAAAATTTGGTGATTTCAAAATGGGCTTCAGAAGTGCTTCAAAAGACTTCAAAATATACAATTATTTTTTGGTTTCTCTGTATTTTTGCAAATCTTCTAAACATCTTTCAAAATGATTCGATTTTTTATAAATTAATGTTGAAAAGCAAAAGACTCATTTGCATATTTCCCAGAAATAGTGAGCAATTTTTCCATTCTATGAAAACCTTTTAACATCCTTAAAAAGCTTCAAAATTTTTTTTAATTTAGTTTTTAGCGTTTAAAATTGTTTTGGAATCTTTTGAAAATGATAAAATATCGCATAAACTTCCTACAACTTTTTCTAAACTTTTATAAACTTATCAAAATGAAAAGTATTGTTTTAAAATTTTCTAGATTTGTTTTAATTTTAGGAATTCATTTGAGATTATTTGAAAAGTTTTTTAATTTTCTCCAAAAATTGATTTTTGAAAATCGTAAATCATATGTACTTTGAAAATAAAACTTTAGAAAATTTCGTATTCTCTTGGATCCTTTTAAAAATTCTAAGGCTATTATGTGTTTTCAGATTTGAAATTTTTTTTTGGGTCAACCAAATATTTTTTTTTATATGCCGAAATTTTTAAAAATGTTCCCAATTGTATTTAAGAATCTAAAAAAACAGGAAATTTTTAACTGTATAAGAAATAAAAATGTTTCTATACTACATAATGGGAAATATACTGCAAATTATAGAAGGATTAATTTAAACTTTGCATATAGGTTGAAATATCAATTTTTCAATTTTTTGTGTTTTGAAGGAAAAATCTTAATGCTTGTTATCTAGCTATCTTTCTTAATTTCTGAACTCATTTTTTAGAGTGAAAAGTGTAATAATTTTTACGCATTAATAATATGTATCAATAAATAGGGTAACAAGCCTAATAATAGGCCACTAACATAAAGAGAGACACATGTTAAATAATTAAATAATTCTACTTATTATTTAATGGTATAATAATTTAGTGTTGTAATAAAAAATTAGATTAATTAATTAGTCTAATTAGTTAAATTAATTTAATTGCTTAATTAAATTGTAATTTATAATATAAATTCTTCCATGTGATTCGTTTGCTTAAGAATATAATTTATTATTAAATAACCATAAATAATAAAAATTTATATAAATACTCGCTTTGCATGTTCTCACTCATGATAGGTAGTTGACACAATATTAGAATCATAAACCTATAATCCTTAATTATTAGAAATTGTTAAATCATAGTTTCGCCAAATTTGGCCTTCATTTGTACTCAGAATAAAAAAAAGAAAATTGAAGTCGCGAACGTCTCTAAGTAAAATAAATAAAATTGACCTATCGGAAGTGAAAAGAGCGTAAAAAGAGTTTCGAGAGAGAGGCATTTGTGGAAGAATTCGCTAGTACCAGTGGCCATAGGTGTAACATATTTATGTTGTGAAGCGACCGAGTGTGGGCAATAAATAGTGGTCGCTGCGGGGTGAGTGAGTGAGGTGAAGGGGGGGGGGGTACGGAGAAGAGCGATTACGCTTACACAAGCCACCCCTAAAAACTCACCCCCTACCCCTTTTGTGTATACTCCATCTAGCAGGAGAGCAGAACTACCCCATTCGTTTGTTTCCGCTCCGTTTAGAGGTAGTCACCTATATTCACATACTAGAAACGGCATGCAATATAGGTGTTGTGTGTGTTAAACAAACGGTCACTTACATCACGATAATCTTTTCACACACTTTCAAGTTTCTACATATGGAAATAAAAATTAAAGAAAAAAATTTTGAATAATACTTTTATATGTATTATTCAAATTTTTTTTTCTTGAATTTCTTATTGATAGTCCAGTGGATGACAATTTATTTAATTCCCAGATAATTTTCAATTTAAATTCTATCAAAGAACTATTAATCTGTTTTTTTTTCAAAGTTCAAATTTTAATGGACTTAAAAAAAATTAAATTTTAAATTGTTGAATATTCGTCTGCTCATAATTAAAAATTTAGTTTTTAACATTCATTTAATTTTTTAAACATTGAATGTTATAGACTTAAAAATGAAAATTGCAAATATTTTTAATGAATTTTTTAAGCACAAAATGTTATTTGTAGATTATTTTGAATCAGGATTTCTGATGCACCTTTGTACGGATTTCAAAGTATTCAAACGGTATACAATTTTTTATCATCAATTTTCATTTTATTATTAAAAAAAAATGTGTTTTCTAATATATGTCAGAAAGTTTTTCGTTTCTATGGGATTTTACATATCATTCTTTGGACAATAATTTAATTTAAAAAGGCCGAAAAATATTTTACTCTTGAACAAAATTTAATTTAAATTATAAACATTTGAATTTTTAACTGCTAAAAATTGAAGAATACTGAAGTTAAAAATTCAACTGTTAAAAAAATTAACCGTTGAAAATTCAATTTTTAACTTTCTTTAACTCTAACCTCTTAAAAATTTAATGTTCAATTTTCTTGAATTATCATCGGTTAAAAATGCAAACTTGAATTTTCTTCAATTTTCAATAGTGGAATTTTACACTTTTGAATATCCTGCTGTTGAAAAAGATGTGTTAAAAATCTGAAATCGGTTTGCTTTTATGGATTTTAATTTTGAACTGTTTAAAATGGGTGAAACTGAAAATTTAACAGATAAATTTTCTTCAACTTTATACAGTTAAAGTTTGGAAAAGAATCGCCTTTTAAAAATATCAACTGGCTAATTTTCGAAAAACGTAATCTGTAAAAATATTAAGAAAATTGCGTTTCTAACTGTTTCATTGTTTTAACAACAATTTTTCAATTTTCATTACGTTAATTTTTAAAGTAGAAAATAAAATGAAATTGAATTTTTTATACTTGAAAATTCGTTTGCTGATAATTGAGAATTGATTTTGAACTTTATTTAATTGCATAAAACATTGTAATTTAAACAAAATAAAAAATCTTTCATCAAATTTTGATCAGAAAAATATTTAGAATCCAAAACCATTTTTGTTATCTTGTGTTTTATTGGTTTTTTCGTTCTAAATTGATATTATTATAAAGAATAAAAAAAGAATAAAAAGTTTCTCTAAACGAATATTTAAAATATTTAAATATTAATATAAATTTTGTAAATAATAAGCTTATCGATTTCAAACCATATTTACAATCTTTGAACAACCTTAGGTTATATAAACATTTTTTATTAAAGTTTGGCAATTTGAGACACAAAATATTAAATTTTCAAACAGATTTACAATCCTAAACACTTTTTATAAATATTATATTTGGATTTTTTGTAAAAAATTGCATTTGTTATTAAGAGTGATTATATCTGAAAAAATATTCACAATATTTGAGCAATAGTAGCTATTAAATACCTATTAATATGGAAGGTTAGATATCAATTTGCATCAAATATTTAACATATTGTCCTAGCTTTTCTCATATTTTAGGTAAAAGATATTATGACATACATCTCTAAGATCTCTAATATCATATACATTTATTTCAAATTTTTGAAGATCGTATTTTCAATCAAAATCATTGAATTTTTTAGTACAAGACAGAAAATCTTTCGTAATAATGGACAGGGAGCGTTACAAAAATCCTAACAACCCTTACAACAGGGGTAAGGGATTTCAAAATAAAATGAATTATTTTCACTAAATTGACAGACATTCCCTGATGACAATAGTGATTAGAGACTCATTGGGAATTACGAAAAATAAGCGGAATTATAAAACTATAAAGACTATCCCTTTTTGATTGATCCCTCAGGATGGTAAATTGGCACAAGCGTCCATGCAATTTGATCCCACATACACATGTAGGGTAGAAATCTCGGAAAGGATCGCGTTAGTTTGCGAATTGGTGTGGCGTGCGGGTTAATAATTACACCCCCTCCCTGAGCGAACACCCCGCACCGAATCCTCGCGGACCTTGTGGTAAGCAGATAAAAATCAGTAATTACCCAGGACCATTATGGCGGCCGTTTGAAAAATTAGCGAGTCGGGGGTAACCGCCCCTCTGGGCACAATCCCGCTTCGGAGGTGTAGCAAACGTGAATCCAACCTGTCTCTGATTTATACGGGTTTGCTATTAATTACCCACCTCCACCTCCATTTCCAACCCCCTCACCCTCCACTATTTCGCCCCCAAGAGTTTGTTCAATGTTCACCAACGAGCGTGTATACAAGCTCCGTATACTTACGCGTTTGCATCGACAAATTATTCATCATGTGCCTATACCTAAACGCGTTTGAATTCGTACAAAGTACTGAATTATCAAAACCGATCCAGTGTTTGAGTTCGAGATTATATCAATCTTTGCTATTCTTCTAATTATGTTTGATATTTGACATTGCATTCCCCAATTGTACAAATGCAGGTAAATTAAAAGGTTTGACAAGTCTGGACACTGTATAGGTTAGGACATTGTTTATTTTGAGACTCTGTATAGTTTGGGACACTGTATAGTTTCAGATACTTAATAAGTTAGGACACTGTATAGTTTGGCACACTAGTTATGTTGGGACATAGTATATGTTGGGATACTGTATAGGTTAGAAAATTGTTTATGTTAAAACACTGTATAGGTTAGGACACTGAATAGGTTAGGACACTGTATATGTTGGAACACTGGTTATGTTGGTACCTATTATATGTTGAGAAACTTTGTAAGTTGGGACAGTATATAGTTTGAGACACTATTTTGGTTGGGACATTGGATATATTGAGATACTGTATATTTTGGACACTGTATAGGTTAGGACATTGTGTATGCTGAGATATTGTATAGTTTGGAACGCTGTATAGGTTGGTACACTGTTTATGTTGGGGCATTGTATATGTTGATATACTGTATAGGTTTTGAGAATATATAAATTGAGACACTATTTATGTTGGGACATTGGATATGTTGGGACACTTTATAGGTTAGGGTACTCTAAAGGTTGGGACATTAAATAGATAAGCATACTTCATAGGTTGGGATACTGTATAGTTTGTGACGCTGTATATTTTGGGGCATTGTATATGTGGAAGCACTGAATAGGTTAGGAAATTGTATGGGTGAAGACACTATTTAGGTTGGGACACTGTATAGGTTATAACACTGTATAGATTGAGATACTACCCGAATAAAAACGCTTCGACTTGAGTTCGACTTGGTTATGTCTTGAGTTCGCCTACAAGACATCAACGTCTGGCTGCGTCTTAAAACTGAGTCGAGAAGAAGGCCTTCGTCTTACTTTTATGGCCATAACAGGTAAAATGGCTTTTACTTGTCTTAAGTCGAGCCTTGTCTTGTCTAAGGCGACTTTCACTTGACTCAAGACGAGCATTGCCTTGGCTGAGATTATCGAACCTTTTTTGGCTCATAAATGAGATTAAAATTGATTAATGAAAATTTTTGAATGATTAAATTAGTTATTTTTAATTAAAAAATTCAAGATCGGTGGTTCTGAACGAGTATAAACCTTAAAAATTTTCTTCCAAAAAATAAAAATGGTTACTTCCTAAAAGGATCTCCTAGGCCGTTAGAAATACGTAAAAACAAGCAAAATTTTCAGTATCATTGTCAAACAAGTATAATACAAACAACATTCCGTAAATAAGTTGATTTAATATATATTGTATAAAAATATAAAAGATTTTTTGAAAATTAACAAAGATTAGCTTTTATGACTGTTAGAAATAACCTTTTTGTTAGGACAGGTGTACGCTCGAAGTTGTAAATCGCACGCGCTGGAAACATAAAAATACGACTCAAGAGTACATGTACATGTTTTTCTAGTTTTTAAGGAGAGCTATAAAGAATTTCCCAATTGTAAAGAATTTCATTTTTTAAAATTTCTTTTTGATGTTGCAAAAGAAAACTTTAAAATATTGTAGAACATCTTTAAAAGTTTCAATATTTTAAGAAAATTTCGAAAATAATTTAAATCTTCAGAAGATTTCAATTTAAACAAAAGGTAAAAATGCAAGTAAAAGTCCTGATTTTGAAGTAAAATTGTGAAAATCCTGGCGCACAATATTTATTCATTTTCTGTGAAAATAGTAGCACGTCCGGATGTGTAGCCGGAAGTTAGTGCGCTTGATTCTCGCAGCGTACATTTATTTTCGAGCTTTTTTTGCACTTATTTTCATACATTTATTCAAAATTATGCAAAAATAAACATTTGCGATGCTTTCTTTGATAATAAACCAACTTTTTTCAACTTTTTTCGCAGAGAATTTATTTTTTAAGATCTTTATTAATTAGAATCATTTTGTTTAAGATGCTTATTTCATATTTTAGACTTATAATATGAATTTAATATAATATTATCGATAAAATTGAAATTACTAACAATCTTATATATGAAAATCTAAGTGCTTCTGTTATGATGCCGTCAAGATTTGTGACTAATCAGGTTTATTATTCACACCTTTTTCCAATTTTGATACCAATCATTCAACTACTTTCAAAATTTTTTAAATTAAGAGCCTTTCTTTAACTAAACTTTTGAATTTTTCATTTCTCTTATTTAT
>NC_046659.1:144018571-144021400 GCF_010883055.1 Belonocnema kinseyi | reverse complement strand
ACAATACGCCAATTATCACAAATGGTAAGTTCCGACAGTGCCTACAAGTGTGCCTACTGGCCGCTAGATGGCAATACCGGTTTCATATGTATACACCTGGTAATGTCCCAATCTATGCGGGGACCCAAACTATACAGTGTCCCAACATATTCAGTATAACAACCTATAAACTGTCCCAATCTATACAATGTCCCAATCAGTATTGTGTCCCAATGTATATAGTATCTCGACCTATATAGTGTCACAACCTATACAGTACGACAACCTATAAAGTGTTCCAATATATACCATGTCCAACCTATACATTGCTTCAACCTATACAGTATCTTAACTGATTTAGGGTCCTAAGATAAACAGTGTTACAACCTGTATAGTGTCCCAACATATACAATGTCGCAACCTATATATTATCTAAATCTATATAATGTCCCAGGCTATACATTGTTCCAACATAAATAGTGACCCAACCTATACAGTGTAATAACCTACTCAGTACCCCAACATATAAAGTGTCGAAACCTATACAGTGTCTCAAATTATCCAGCTTCCTATCATATTCAGTCTCACTACCTATACAGTGTAATCACCTATGAAGTGTCCCGGCGTATGCAGTGTTGCATCCTATACAGTATCCCAACCTATAAAGTGCGTTAACCTATACAGAGTCCCAATCTATACAGTACTTTAACCTATACAGTGTCGCAACATATTTCGTGTCATAACCTAAACAGTGTACCAACATAAATAGTGTCCCAACATATGCAGTATCAGAACAAATAGAGTGTCCTAACCTATAAAGTTCCCCAACCTATACAGTATCTCAATCTATACAATGCTTTAACCTATACAGTGTCGCAACATATTTAGTGTCAAAGCCTAAACAGTGTAACAACCTATATATTGCCCCAAGCTATGCAGTATCACAACCTATACAGTGTCCCAACCTATGAAGTGTCTTAATCTCTGTAATATCCCAATCTATACAGTGTCTCAACTTTTACAGTGCCCGAATCTTTGTAGTGTCCCAGCATATTCAATAACCAAACCTAAAGAGTGACCCAACATAAACAGTGTTCTAGCCTATTGAGTGTCCCAGCATGTACAGCATTTTAACCTATTCAGAGTTCCAATATATATAGTATCGCAACCTATAAAGTGTCTCAACCTATACAGTATCCCAACTTATACAGTATGTCAATCTATACAATGCCCCAACCTATTCAGTGTCCTATCATATTTAGTGCCCTAACATATACAGTGTCCTAACTTACTAAATGTTCTACATATACAGTGTTCCAACCTATATATTATCTAAATCAATACAATGTCCCAGACTATACGTTTTGCCAACATAAATAGTGACCCAACTTATACAGTCTACTAACCTAGTCAGTGTCCCAACATATAAAGTGTCCAAAACTATCCAGTTTCCTATCATATTCAGTCTCACTACCTATACAGTGTAATAACCTATGAAGTGTCCCGGCGTATACAGTGTTGCATCCTATACAGTATCGCAACATATAAAGTGCCTTAACCTACACAGAGTCCCAATCTATACAGTACTTTAACCTATACAGTGTCGCAACATATTTCGTGTCATAACATAAACAGTGTACCAACATAAAGAGTGTCCCAACATATGCAGTATCACAACAAATAGAGTGTCATAACCTATAAAGTTCCCCAACCTATACAGTATCTCAATCTATACAATGCTTTAAACTATACAGTGTCGCAACATATTTAGTGTCAAAGCCTAAACAGTGTAACAACTTATATAGTGTCCCAAGCTATGCAGTATCACAACCTATACAGTGTCCCAACCTATGAAGTGTCTTAATCTCTGTAATATCCCAATCTAACCAGTGTCTCAACTTTCACAGTGCCCGAATCTTTGTAGTGTCCCAGCATATTCAATAACCAAACCTAAAGAGTGACCCAACATAAACAGTGTTCTAACCTATTGAGTGTCCCAACATGTACAGCATTTTAACCTATTCAGAGTACCAATATATATAGTATCGCAACCTATAAAGTGTCTCAACCTATACAGTATCCCAACTTATACAGTATATCAATCTATACAATGCCCTAACCTATTCAGTGTCCTATCATATTTAGTATCCTAACATATACAGTGTCCTAATTTACTAAATGTTCTACATATACAGTGTCACAAACTATACAGTATCTCAACCTAAAAAGTGTCCCAATATATACAATGTCCCAATCTATATACCCGAAGAAAAATGATTCGACTTGAATTGCCCCCAATCAAGTTTCCAACGCGTGCGGTTCACAACTTCGAGCGTATACCTGTCCTAACAAAAAGGTTATTTCTAACAGTCATTAAAGCTAATCTTTCTTCATTTTGAAACAATCTTGTATATTTTTATACAATATATATATACATATATATATATATATATTTAATCAACTTATTTACGGAATGTTGTTCGTATTATACTTGTTTGACAATGATACCGAAAATTTTGCCTGCTTTTACGTACTTCTAACGGCCTAGGAGATCCTTTAGGAAGTAACAATTTTGATTTTTTTGAAGAAAATTTTTAAGGTTTATACTCGTTTAGAACCACCGATTCCGAATTTTTTAATTATCACTGTATACGTTGGAACACTATACAGGTTGAGACACTATATAGGTCGGAAAACTGCTTAGGCTGGGACACTGAATATGTTAAGACACTGTACATGTTAGGACAATGTATATGTTGGGGCACTGAATAGGTGAGGACACTGTATAGTTTGGGACGCTGTATACTATATTGAGACACTGTGTAGGTTAGGATGCTGTATAGGCGTTGG
>NC_046659.1:144017423-144018471 GCF_010883055.1 Belonocnema kinseyi | reverse complement strand
GTATATGTTGGGGCACTGAATAGGTGAGGACACTGTATAGTTTGGGACGCTGTATACTATATTGAGACACTGTGTAGGTTAGGATGCTGTATAGGCGTTGGCACTGTATAGTTGGAGACACTGAATAGGTTAGGACAGCGCGTTCGTTTCCATTTTTGTGCAATGGTGCCACCTATTAATAAAGCCACATATAATTATCAATATTATTATTTACAGAAAACTGAGTCTCTATGATAATAAGACTAAACCCCAGAATTTAGAGGTTAATTACTCGAATGATATGTTTAAAATCTCTCAAGATTTAATTGGCATTCATAAGGAAATTCTTGCAATTCCTTTAGTTTTTTAAAATTCCATAAAAACTTTGGAAATTCAATAAAATCTTTTTTTAAATTTCTTTAAATACATTAAAATCGCTTGAATTTCACGAAATCGTAAATCATGTTTAATAAAATTTCATTTATTTTCCAGACTTTTTTAGAAATCCCTTGAAACCTTTTAAAATCCTGCAAAATTGTTTGAAATCTTATGGAATTCCTGAAAATCCACTACAAATGCCTTGAAGTTTTTGAAAAAGGGAAAAATTCATTTAAAAACTATAAACATTTAAAAAGTTCTAGAATATAATTTGAACTAAACTTATTATTTAAAGTATTCCAGAGGAAAACTTTAAAATACCTAGAAATATTTAAAATTCCTGAAATGCTTATAAATTCAATGAAATCCTTGAAATATTGTGAAATTTCTTGAAATACCTTAAAATTGCTTGAAGTATATTTAATCGTAAACAATTCCCATGAACCTTGTATTATCCTTCAATCTTGTTAAAAACCTTAAAAATAAATCTAAATGATTCATAAGAAATAACATAATAAATATGTTGCTAAAAAGTTACTTTAAAAAACAGAGAAAAATCCTGCTCGTTGTTTTTTTTCACAAATCTATAAATAAATAAGAGAAATGAAAAATTCAAAAGTTTAGTTAAAGAAAGGCTCTTAATTTAAAAAATTTTGAAAGTAGTTGAATGATTGGTATCAAAATTGGAAAA
>NC_046659.1:144014713-144017323 GCF_010883055.1 Belonocnema kinseyi | reverse complement strand
ATAAATAAGAGAAATGAAAAATTCAAAAGTTTAGTTAAAGAAAGGCTCTTAATTTAAAAAATTTTGAAAGTAGTTGAATGATTGGTATCAAAATTGGAAAAAAGTGTGTATAATAAACCTGATTAGTCACAAATCTTGACGGCATCATAACAGAAGCACTTAGATTTTCATATATGGGATTGTAAGTGATTTCAATTTTATCGATAATATTATATTAAATTCATATAATAAGTCTAAAATATGAAGTAAACATCTTGAACAAAATGATTCTAATTAATAAAGATCTTAAAAAATAAATTCTCTGCGAAAAAAGTTGAAAAAAGTTGGTTTATTATCAAAGAAAGCATCGCAGATGTTTATTTTTGCATAATTTTGAATAAATGTATGAAAATAAGTGCAAAAAATATTCGAAAATAAATGTACGCTGCGAGAATCAAGCCCACTAACTTTCGGCTACACATCCGGACGTGTTACTATTTTCACAGAAAATGAATAAATATTTTGCGCTAGGATTTTCACAATTTTACTTCAAAATCAGGACTTTTATTTGCATTTTTACATTTTGTTTAAATTGAAATGTTCTGAAGATTTAAATTATTTTAGAAATTTTCTTAAAATATTGAAACTTTTGAAGATGTTCTACAATATTTTAAAGTTTTCTTTTGCAACATCAAAAAGAAATTTAAAAAAATGAAATTCTTTACAATTGGGAAATTCTTTACAGCTCTCCTTAAAAACTAGAAAAACATGTACATGTTTTTAGGTTTCAAATGTAATTTGTCTTTTTTCTATTTTTGAAGCATCCTTTTCAAAATATTTTTTAAGGATCTTGTGGTAAATTTGCTCATGTTTCAGGATTCGTAAAAATATTTTTAAATACTAGTTTCAAACTCAAAACTAGATCTTTCCTCTATTGAGAAAATTATAAAAAATAATAAAAAGAAAATAATTTTTTTGTAACTTCAGGTGAAATTTACCAAAATTGCATTTTTTTAATTTTTCCAAATATTATATTTTGAAGAAAAAACTTTTTTTCTTTCTTTTTTTACCCCAACAAATCACAAAAAGAAATATTTTCCATGGCATGAAATATTTCTTTTTTTTTGGTATTTATTAGTAATGAAAAAAAAGCTTCACAGTACTATTTCCAATGCATTCAATCATTTGGAATTATATTTAGTAAGCATTAGAGAATACAAAATTCAAGCACCCACAAAAAGGTGAATGAATTTAGCTGCTCGGAAATATAACCATTCTCCTCTTTATTTCTTTTTTTCTACTCTTTTGAGAACTCGGCATTCATGAAAACGGGTGCATTCTCCAAATAGAAGTGCAAATACTGGCGAACTGAACAATTAAATAAAATGCTCTGAATTAATTGTTTGAAAGCAGTTAAATTAGTTGTATTTGTTTTACCCGATTTTTGCGCAATCTCGCTCGCGGTATGCGCGACGCGCACTGGGAATTCGCAGTTGCTCTGGTAAAGCACTCAAACCCACGTGGAATGTTGCGTGATGCTCCAGTGAAATTTATTTAAAACAAACGAATTTCCACAAAAAGTGGAGCCCCAATTTATTACTGCAAGGCAAATTTTACGGAAATAAAATCATTTGTTAATCTACGATTTTCTTATTTAAATTAAAAGTAGAATTCTTATCCTAATTTCCCTGAATAGATAAATAATTTCTGGTCCCACAGAATCCATTCTAAACATTACCACCATTAGACAGTATCGGGTAAAAATACAATAAAAAATATCCAAAACAGAACTTATTTGACCAAAAATTACGAATTTAAAAAAATACCTGAATTTTCATTGAAAAAAGATATCTTTCAAAAATAAATATAATAGTTAAATTTGCAGTTAACAAATTAATATTTTCAACCAAAACAAAATTATTAAATACATTAGATAAGTTTTTAAGCAAAGAAACTGAAAGCATAAAGTTATGATAAAATTCCTACTAATAATATTATAATATCTTTAGAAAATTGGATTCATTCCTTTAATATACAAAATAAACAAAAAGTACGTCAGAATGTGACTGAATTAACAGTAATTCACAATAAAAATAATAAATTCTCTAATAAGAATCTAAATGCTGAAATATCTGATTTTTTAAATGAAAACAATAAAATGATCTTTTTAAAAGTGAATAAAGACAATGTAAATATAGGTGCTAATAAAACTGATAAATACAACTGCTCTAATAAAAAAAATGGTTAGATAATCATAAAGTTAATGATAAAGTTTTAACTCGTCCATACATTCATGGATTACTTCAAGAATTATAGGTCTTCTCAAAAAATTCAATAATAATGTTTATTTTAAAAATAGTTACAAATTAGAAAATTGTTATATCAATAAACAAGAAAAGGATGCTAAAGAAAATTTATCTAATGTAGTTTACATGATCAAATCCAATTGTTGCGACAAAGCTTATATTGGAGAAACTTATAAAAGATTAAAGATACGAAAACCGGAACATGAAAGAGCTTGTAAAATGAGTAACAATTGTGGGTCCGGATGCAATAAGGGCACATAAAATTTTTTCGTGCGAAAACGAAGTCCCCTGGAGGCTTTAGAAAAAATTTTCGAATTTTAATTTT
>NC_046659.1:143974799-144014613 GCF_010883055.1 Belonocnema kinseyi | reverse complement strand
AAATTAAAATTCGAAAATTTTTTCTAAAGCCTCCAGGGGACTTCGTTTTCGCACGAAAAAATTTTATGTGCCCTTATTGCATCCGGACCCACAATTATGCTACACTTTCGCAACACGCTTGGAATAACAACCATTTTTAAAATTTTAACCATGAGAATATTAAAATACTGGCGAAAGAAAAGATCTCTTATAAATAGAAACTAATCGAATTGATTTTAATAAGAATTTTTTTGAAGAATTGCGTTAACTGTGTGTTAAATTCCTAGCGCGCTCATTTTTTATGTCCATACTTCTGATTAAGGTGGTGCTTCTATGTACTTCGTTATACATTCTATATCTAATCGCTGTTTCTGTTTTTTTTAATTAGCTAATTGAAGTCGTTCTTTTTTAAACCTATTTTTAAAACACTTCCTGATTATTTTTTTTCAATTTAGTTATTTTATTCATTTAACCTCCATTTTCATGCATGAGGTTATCAAAAATATTTTGAATTTTTAATCTCTGAAATTATTCTGTACAATTTTTTTAAACTGAAATTTTATGATTCATCGATTTTATTAATGAAATAAAACTCTTCTTTTTCAGGTTTTATAACAATTATATTTTCTTTTATAATTGCGCTGAAACAAATTTTTGTTTTTCACTGTAAAATAAAGAAAAACGTCGTTTATATTTACAGTCTTGAGAAAGTCCCGAAGCGGTATTTAAACCGCGACCTTTAATGTATAGACACTTTTATTAAATTCTTAATAGTAAAAGTGCAATTTTTAAAATAAACAAATGAACGAAGTAATATTCGTTTTGTTTAATTAAAAAATTTCCTACATTAAAAAGAATCTACTTACATCAAACATTATCCTTTTGCGACAAACGATCTATAATGTAAAGAAATCCTGAAAATGAAACTAAAAATCTAACGACCAAATTTGGACAGCCACCATAAAATGTTCCCATTGCAATCTAAAAAAAAATCTCTTTCTTTTTTTCCCCTGGAAAAGAAAAGCAAAAAAATTCGTTTTATCTCTTTGGACACAAAGAAAAAAAAAAGATGAAAGAAAAATAAAAAGGCAACCAACCAAATCTTCTTTCTTCTCTTTTTTATTTCTTTTGTCTTTCTTATTTTTATTATTATCAAATCAAAATAAAAAAACATTTGTAAAAAATAATCACTAACTTTTCAGCAAGTTTGAGCGCGTCTAGGGCGCGCGACTGTTGGCTCTCGAGCTTCGCGCTCGACGATGTATTCATCTCGCGCTTCGCGCTCGATTATATATTTCCCTTGCACTGCGCACTCGGTCTTTATATTTTCGCACATTCTGGCGCAAACTTTTCAAAATTAAGACTCAAAACTTCCACTATGGTAATTCTGTGATTGTGAATTCTCTTTTGTTAAAAGAGCTTTGCTCGAGAATTAGAGCGCACCTACGGAACGCCACTGATAGAAATCGTACTCCGCGCTTGGTCTTTGCATTTCTCCCGCATTCGTACACAAAAATTTTGAAATCAAAGGTCAACGGACCGACCAACGTAATTTTGTGATTTTTATCTCTCTTTTGTTAAAGCTCTTTCGGCTTTAATGAACACATTCTCGTCACGTATCTCGTGCTTCGCACTCGATTTTGTCCACCATGCCAACTTTTCTACATTATACACAACACTTTCATATAAAATATAATACATTTTTGTATGTAACTCTGCCTGGGATTGCTTATTGAAATTTTCAAAATAAAGAGAAAATTGTATTTATTATGATTATTTTTGTATTTGTTTCTTATTTTGCTTCAAATTGTATTCTAAGCTGCGCTGAAAAATGTATCATTTCAATAAATTTACATCATTACAATTCATAATATGCATAAAAATTGAATCATACTAATTCTTATTTCCTTGTTTTTATAATTTTTTCATTTTTGATCTTGTTTTTTACGTTTAAATAAAAACTACTGCGCATCTGCACAGGGTCTAATACAGGAACCTATATAGAGTCCTATGTCCTCTTTCATCTTTTCTGTCCTTTTTCCAAAACTTTAATTTTTTAATTTTTAATCTTATTTTTTACGATTAAAAGAAAGTCTACTCGTCCTATCGAAAAATGTTTAACAATAAATTTATAGATCATTTTAGGTGAACAACTTTTGTCTATTAATATTAGTTTACATCTAGTGTCGTTTTTTTTTCAAAAAAATGAATGTGAAAAGATGAATGAACAAGTCTTGTCTCATTTTTTTCGTAGCTTGTGTCGTTAATCAAAAGAATTTAAATTTTTTAATTTTTAATTTTGTTTTTTACGACTAAAAACAAAAACTACGCATCCTATCGAAAAGTGATTCAGTATAAATTTGTAGTTCTTACCAGGCCGCGAAATTTGATTTTTTTTCATTTTTTTCTTATCTTGCATAGTTTGACCAAAAAATTGAATTTTCGGATTTTTCATTATTATTGGTACGATCAAATTTAGAATTTTCAACTTTTCGAACGGATTAAAAAAGATGCTATCATAATCTTGTAGGGCTTACAAAAATAAAAGTTTTTCTTCTATTGACATTTTTTCATATCATGCGTAGTTTGGCCTAAAATGTTCGTTCAGTTTGTTTTTTGAGATTTTGAAAATGCTCTAACTCTTATAATTTTCTTTTCATAGAAAAACGTAGATCAAATAAATTGTTTGGGTTTCTGAGTACTATGAATAACCGTTCATATAGTTATAAAATCTTGAAAAAATGTGGGTTCAAATATTTTGAAAATGTGCTCACTTTTTGAATTTTGATCAAAAATATCTGGTTTACGAACTTATTCTTTCTTTTTAGGTTCTAAAAAAGTGTGCCAAAGCAGAATCCAATCTAATCAATTTTTCTATAGCTATTGTGCCTACAGAATACAGACTACAGACTACAGACAGACAAGCACCTTCGTAAAAATCGTTTTTTCTGACTCAGTGAGTCTCAAAACGTGAAGTTTTAACGAGAACCGACAAAGTGAAATTTTACATCAAACCAATACCTTTTCATTAGGATGAGAATGTAAAAACAATTTTAGCTGACAGTAAAAGCACCGCAAACCACGATGCTCTCTCCCTGACACGTAAGAATCAACATCAGAGAATCAAATAAAACTTCGAATCAAAAATTTAATTTGAAGTTCATTTAAATTTCTTAAATTTTAATTTAGCTGACTTATATCCAAGTTCATTTCTATCTCAAGTTTGTTTATAACTGGTTTGCTTTTTGAACTTTAACTTGATTCTCAGGGGTGGTTCTTAGATGTCCAAAAAAGAGCATCGTGATCTGCAGTGCTGTTCCTGCCGGCTAAAAATGTTATCTTTTTTTATTTTTGTTATATTTTATATTTGTTTTGTCTCGATAAGGATGCTGTATAAGTACCGACACATGAGCGATTTTTTTCAAATTTTTTTCTTATTATGATTTAATAATAATAAAAATAAAAAATACAAAAGAAATAAAAAAGAGAAGGAAGAGGATTTGTTTGGTTGCCTTCTCATTTTTCTGTCCTCTTTTTATTTATTTTTGTCCAAAGAGGAAAAACGATTTTTTTTCTTTACTTTGTTGGGGGGGGGGGGGGGGGGGGGGGGGGGTAAGAGTTTTTTTCACAGATTGCATTGGGAACATTTTATAGAGGATGTCCAAATGGTCATTGCATTCTTGGTTTTATTTTCAGGAATTCTTCATATGAACTTGATTATTGGACAGTAGAAAGAATTTTAAATTTAATTTTAGGCTTATTTGAGTTTCTTAAATTTCAAACGATCTATATGTATATCTGAATTGAGGGTCGTGATTCTTCGGGTATATGGAGCCGACGAATTGGTCCCACCATCCAGGTGGATTGGTAGCTGCTGGTAGCTCAGTGACTCTTGAGCCGCATTGCTCGGATTCTGTAGGCAATTGTATCTAGCTCTGCCGGCAAGCCTGCAAGTAACGTGTGCTAGACATGGTTTGGTTGGAATCCAACCACAAGCTCTCAACCTCATTGCAACCATACCTATTCCGGGGCCTTCGATCCCCGCTCCGATCACGTCGAGACATTGGAACATAACAGACTGAGATATGCATCATTAGGCTACCAGAGTAGCCATCATGCTGCGATCAACGTCGAGCATTCCCTATGCTAATATCAAGGAATGCAGAAGGGTCCTCCAACTCGGATTTTCAACATGCCATAAGCCTAGCAACCATAGCCATGAAAATTGGTCCAATTCATATCTCGCGGTCCTACCGACTTTTCAAACACTTTTCAGATCTATTTTTAATTTAAAAAAATTGAATTTTAAAATCTAAAGTTTATTTTGGCTACTTAATTTTTTTTTAGATCACATGGATTATTTCAGCTTCTTTCTATGCGTGTCAATCGGGGATAAGGTAGTGCTTTTCAAACATAGTGCTGTCAGAAATTAATATTAAAAATTGTTTATCGATCAAAATGGTTACCGACGATAGGAACATTATAATTGCTTTAAAAAAAACTTCTAGGTGGAAATATTTGTAATTTAACGTCTGCGAAACAATACATTAGAATTCATAAGGTAAAGCCCTATTTCATCGACTTCTTTTAGACTATAATAAGAACTAAATAATAAGAAGTAGATGAAATTAGGTTTTTCCTTAAAAATTTAAAATAATTTAATATATTTTGATTTATTGGAAAATGAATTTTGTTTAAAAAATTTTGAATATTCTTTTGTTAAATGATATACCGGCTGGTCTCGAATACCGAATAGTCGTCTAGAGAATGGACAACGCATCTTTAGAGGTTCCCGGTAGTGTCAGATCAACTATAAAAATACCAGAACTAGTATGTTTCAGAATCGAAATCACAATGTATTCAAATTTTTTTTTAGTAAATTATAAATCGATAAAAACTCCTTTGAAATATAGCAAGAATCCAACAACCAAATTTGGACCACAACGAGAAAACAAAAACAAAAAATCCTATTGCAATCTGAAAAATAAAAAAAAAAAATAAAAAAAAAAAAATTTTGAGAGTTTGCATCAATTTGATTATCGGACGTTAAATAGGATTTTTAATTTGGATTTTGGTCTAATTTAAATGTCTAAAATTTTTAATTATAAATCTTCATATATTTATTTCAGTTCATGCTAAAGCAAATCCTATGGAATGTTTGTTTAAATAATTAGGCTAGCCACAAAAATGCTTACTTTGTTTAGCCATGATGCATAAACGAGATTTTTAAATTTAAATTCTTAATCAGAAAGAGCAAAGATGAATTCAGCATTGTTGATTCATTCATTAGCGATTTAATAATTTGGTGGTAATGACATCATGAATTGATGGATACGCGCCTATGTGGTCTTTCAATTTGATGATAAAAATCATTTTTATAAAAAAAATTTGGAATAAATATTTATTTGTTAAAAGATTGTAGACACTTAAGTTTAAGCTAAGATTGGATTATGAGATTAGAGAACAAAGACATTAGTATTATTGGTTTGTTTATAAAGTTGCATAAACGTAATTTTTTTTAATATTCCCGACAAATTTCAAAAAGTATTTTAATGATTTTAGATGTCTCAAAAAATTTAGAATAATGTTTTAAAAATTTATTTATTTTAAAAGGTTTTGGTAAATATGCTGAAAAATAAGAGTTGGTTAAAAAAATATTGATTGATTTGAGAAGTATGAAAAAGAAGTATTTTAAAGATTTTTGGATTCCTCTTTCTGTTCTAAAATATTTGTTAATTTATACTAAACTTCTGAAAGCAGTTAATAATTTCTCCATATCCGACTGTTTATTAACATTTTGAACAGTTTCTGCAAATTATCAAAAATGTCCGGGAATTTATAGAAATTTTTTGATTTAATTTTGATTGAATATTTTTCAGTTTTCATAAATGAGTTGTAATATTCAAATAAACCACTAAGAAATTTCATACATTTCCGGCGATTTATAAAAATGTTTAAATTTTAATTTTTTCAATGTTTAATAAGTTAACAAAAATGATCTATAATATCACCATGAATTACCAAAAACTTTATAACATTTCTAAAACTTCACAAAAATGTTCAAAATTAAATAGTTGGTAATTTTGAGAAATTTACGGTAAGTTACCATATTTAGCTGTAAAAGTACGATAAATGACCAACAATTTTAATAAATTTCAGGAAAATTAGAAAAAATGTTAAAATTGAATTTTGGCAATGCCGATTGATTGACCTATAATATTACCACGAATGACCAAAAACTTTAATAAATTGCTAAAAATACACGAAAATATTTAAAGTTAAATTTTTGGTAATTTTGGGCAATTTATGGTAAGTTACTATATATGCCTGAACGATTATCATAAATGGCCAAAAGTTTTGATAAATTTCCTGAAATTTAAAAGATTTTAAAATTAAATTTTCGAAAAATGTAGTAAATTACCATAAATTAACTGTAATATTACCATACATTACCAAAAAATTCCAATTATTTCTCGGAAATTTATTAAAATATTTAAAATTGATTTTTTATCATTTATGGTGCTAATAAATTTTAAAAAGGTTGTTTTCAAATCATTTAAATTCTTTTTTGCAATTTCATAAAATCATTTGCTTTTTAGAAATTTTCTCCCTGGGGAGAAAAAGTGTCCCGTCCGAGGTAAATAATCAAGATTATTTATCTCTAATGTCCCATTTTGAACTGAAAAAACGTGATCGTGATAAAACATGAACTTCAAAAGAAAAAAGAAAAATTTGAATAAACAAAATAAATTATTTCTTGTTTTTTGCCAGAATTTTTTGATTTTTTCACTGATGAGTTGTCATAAAGAATATGTATTTGATATTAAAAATAGTTTATTTGTTTACGAGAAAAAACATTTTTAAGTTTTTTTCCCTCCAAAACTTCGGAAAAAATTAATTCTTAAGAATGACATTTCCAGGATTTCCTACTGGTCACAGAACAGGCTTGATAAGTTCAAGTGCAATTTTTATGTGCTTACTCCACTGTGCCCTTTACAAAATCTTTGGAATTTAAATAAAAATAAAAATCGAGTTTTAAAAATTTTTTCATAAGAGCAGAAATCGTGTTTTCATTGCTAGACCTTAATTTAATTGCTGAGAAGTCTTTTCAGTTTTTTTAGGTAAGCCTTAATAGCGTGTTTTGCAAAATTCTGAGAATTATTATATTTTAAAACCTTTTTTAATTCAAAGTTTTACAGTTTGCATTGCTAAAATTTGCTGTATCTTTTTTGGCTTGAAAGTGCAAAAACGTTTTTATATGCTCCAAAATTTTTTTAAAATTATTTAATTTTCTTAAGGTATATAAAAATAAGATTTCGTGATAGTAAAACGGAAATTTTCAAAATCTTACAAGATTTTTCAAAATTGTGTATAATATCAAGTATACTAAAAATGATCATCTATTCTCATTATTCTTGGATCATTATGAATTTTTTAATTTAGTTTTGCCCCATGGAATTTTAAATAGGTTATGGACCCAAAATTAAACTTTAGATTTCTAGACAATTTTTGATTTGCAGTTTTTGTTCGATCAACCCTAATTTACAAAAATTGAAGCATTCGATGAAAAATACTTAGAACCCACAAAAAAATTTATTTTCTGTAAATAACAATCCCTAGAAACCGTTTCTATTTATTGTTATTGAGTAAGAGAAAGGAGTGTGATAAAGGCCAAGATAATAGAGAGATGAGAAGAATGTAAAGAAAAGGGGAGTAATGGGGGGCAAAAATGGGATACGAAAAGTGTTTGAAATGACGGGTGTGTGATAAGAAAAGGACAGGATGTGAAAAGGTATTAGGGCTTGGCGGTCTGCGTCTAATGGTCATGGTTGTGGGGTGAGAGGTAAGGAAAAAGAAATTAGGATAGACAATGAAAGGTAGAAGAAAGGAAGGGAAGCTTTAGGTGTTTTGAGAAAAAATAATCAGGTAGGGGTATATATTGGTAGGGAATGGTGGGTAAAGAAAAATAAATGAAAACATTATAGGAGTGAAAAGATTAGCTTAGAGAAAAGGTTATTTACTGACCCTTATATATTAATTCAATATAATATTGTAAATTCAATCAGGTCTTGAAACTCTTCCTGGTAGGAATTTCCCGCCTACCTAGTCTAATTTTTATAACTCACAACTTTTTGTAAGGTGTTTTGGAATGTAAATCATAAGGAAGATTATAGGAAGAACTGCGATGTTGCAGGACGAGTAACCCGTCAGAGATAAATCTTGGACAACGGCCGTTCCGGATTTTTCACGTATCTTTCCGAATTCTACAAAAATTCTGTCTCGCCGTTCTAAATTTTGGTTATCTCGTGGGTTTCGACAGTAATGTGCCGGCGTATTATGTAGGACCGTCCTGTGTCGACCATCCCTTTTACGTGGGAAACCACGAGCAACGGTGCCGTTTAGCGTCAGATAGCGGAAACGTATGAGGGACGGGGTGAAGTCACCCTTATCTTAAGGGAACCTACTCAATAGCAAAGCGTTAGCGGAGCAAAATTTCCATTGCACTCGCTGCTGCGTTTGTCACTGTGTGAAACAAATGACCTACAACCTCAGCATCTACGACACCCTGCTTCCCAGAATTCCATATTCGATTCGAAACATGAAATTTACTTCCTTTTATGAAGGCAATCTAATCAGGATTTAAAATTTGAAATACCACTTGTTTAGTCAAGAGGAGTTTTCCTCTGATGCATGCTCATCCAAGTAATAGGTAATTACCAGACTTATAATATGCTATAGTATGAAGCTGTCCTGTTTAGCTACTCTTGAGAATAACAAAAAAAATTAGTTAAAACAGACGCCCTACTCCTACAGAAAAGGTTTTCGTAGCCTACTAATACATTAATTAAGTAGTTCAAATCTTCTCCTCCCAGACTTTCCTTCTTCTACTCTCTCTTCTTTTCTTAAATTCCCCTCTTCCCTCTGCCCACACCCCTCTCCCATCGCTCCCTCTTCGCGAACTTATCCCTTCTGTAACTTTGCTCGTACCTTATTAGCCATCTACGTCTCTGTTCCCTACTTTTCCACCTACCAACACTCTACTGCACTACCACACTCCACTGCACTATCACACTTCACTGCACTACTACACTTGACTGCACTACGACACTCCACTGTACCACCACACTCCACTGCACTACAACTCTCCCCTCCCTACCCTAACACTTGTCCCATAATTTTGTCGATTTTCTATCACATTTCCCCTACTTTCTTCTTCTTCCTCTTCCTTTATTTTCTATCACTTTCTCTCCAGGGAAAGATTTAAGACGGATGAACCCCTAACCAAAAACCACCAGAGATTTTTTTTCGGGATTAAGAAAGATAAAAATCCACGCACGCTACATGAACCGCAATTGGAGAGTCTTCACACTCCTGGTTGGATGAGGTGGTATTGTTTTGAGTTTGTATAAATAGTATAATAAAAATAAAATAAATCGTATTTCTCAAAAGAAGGTGAAAAGTGCATTGCATTATTTTATTTATTTATTATTATTAGGTTTCTTTTATATTTAGTAGTTTTTTTACTATATATTACAGTTAGTTATTATTATACATTATACTCAGTTCTTATGAATCTATTATTTATTTCACTATTAAAGTTATTATCAGTAATAATAAAACTGACTTCTGTATTTTTTAAACATCAATAATAAAGGAGAAAACTTTTAATTTAAATGATTTTTCAATATTATCAAAAAATTGTTTTCTAATATTTTGTGGATTTTGCTACCAGGCTGTAACTTGCAAACACAAATTACTGATACTGACAATTCGATTTTTAGAAAAATGTTAAATGATTTCAGTTTTATTATAAAAAAGATTGATTTCAAGTTTACAAGAATTAAAAATATGCCTAATTTGAACAGAAAATTCTTAAAACATTTCAGAAAATTTGAAACTATTGTTTGAAAATTTAAAAAAAAGAGTTAGAAGATTTTTAAACAAAATTTGTCAAGTTTGTAAAATTAACACAATCTCCGAAAAAATTGGACTGACTTTGAGTGAGAGGTACTTATAAGTTTTTAGAAACATTCAGTAATAATTTAAAACTTGAAAAGCTTTCCAAAGTTTTATCGGAACAAAACTGTAAGTTTGTAATTGATTTTTTTTATTTCTAAGGCTTCAAAAATATATAAAAGTTTTAAAAAATGTATACAAATAATTTATAATTTGAAAAGATAAAAACTTTTTCTTAAAATTCCTGGAATCATCATACTGAAATTAAGGTTAAGAAATAATATAGTTTTCATTAGAGCTAAAACCAAGATTCTAACGACCAAACTAGGAAAAAAAAATATTTTTCAGACAAAAATAAAAAAGAGGAAAGAAAAATTAGAAGGCTCGAGTTATTTTTATTTTTATTGCCTTGAAATGAGCCGAAACGTTGGTGATTATTTAAAAAAAATGTTTTTTTCGTTATTTTCAGGGTTTGATTTTGAGAAATTCAATATATTATTTTGATTATTGGAAGTTAAATAGGATTTCAAATTTAATTTCCTTTTCGTTTAAATTTCTTTAATTTTAATTCTAATAATTTTAAAACTTAATCTGTATTTTTGAGGATTCAACTGTTTTTTTTTCGAATCCAGCCTTTTTGGTTGAAAATGTATATTTTAGCTTGAATATTCATCTTCTTAGATAAATTTAATTGTTTGATTTAAAATAAAATTTGTTTGTAATAAATATTAACTATTTTATTTTTCGTTGAGAATTTCTTTACTTTGCTTGAAAATTCAACTAATTATTTATTTAAAGTTAAGATACATTGATAAAAGTTTTTCTTTCTCAATTGAAGATTTATCATTTGAGTTCAAAAAAGATCTATTTGGTTGAAAATGTAACTATTTACTATTAAAACAATTTTTTAAAGTTAATTTTTTATACCGATAAGAAACTAAAAATATTTTGTAAAAATTTCACCTTTCTTAGTGAAAAATGCAACTGGTTTAAACTTAATCATTTTTGGTCGAGAATTCATCTATTTTAATCGAAATTCTTTTTCTGGGTCAGATCAACTGTTTTGGATTTAAAATTCAAATACTTTAATGGTAGAAATATAAATGATGTATTACATTTTTCGTCGATATTTTTTTTAGTTGAAAATTGAACTAATTGGTTGAAAAATAAGTTTTTTTTGTTGAAATTTTGATTTGACATATCCAAAATGAAAAACTTCTTAAGTTTTCTCAAGAGTTTTAGAAAAATTAGATTTACAAAACTTTATTAAGAAAAATAAAAAAAAATTAATTCCATAGTGTATTGTATTCAGAATAGTTTTTCTCTCATATTCTAAAATTGAAAGCATGCACAGCGCTTTATTGATGATTCTTGTTCGATTAAATAATCATCTCTCTATTGAAAATGAATTTTTTATGGACTTGCTCGATAAAGGCAGTCGTGCATAATCTAATAATGTAACGTACTGAGCAAAGTAGGGTTTACGGGAGCGCTTAGGGTTAACTTATACTTCAGAGTATGTGTGTAATGTTCACTGGAGCCTCGGGGTAGGTGCTTGCGGTAAATCTAATAATGCTGTAATGTTGTTACCCTCCCCCATTCCCCCACAAAGTTGAACCGTAAGTTTAGTTTGTGCCTGCAGCGAACCAGCCACCATGTCAAGAATTCCTAACGCGTGGACCATTTACCTGCTGAACTTTACCAGGCAAATAAAAAAAATATTTATACCCCTTATACAAATTAAATCAATCTCATAAACTTTCTTTCTCTCTTCATTCATTTATTTCCATACTTCTTTCTTCATGTTAGCATTTTTTATCTTCTCCTTGAACATTTTATTTTCTTCCTATTTTTTCATATAACTCATTATACTATTTTTATCCCCTCGTTTAAATATTTTTCTCATATTTTTATTATATTCATCTTTTCCGAAGATTGATCTATTCCCTCTGCTGGCCAATTAATTTATCTTTGACATTTTTATTTTTTACTTTCTTCAGCTACTTTTAATCATCACTCTTCTCTATCCATACTGTCACTAACAGTGGGAGAGGATGAGAGTCTACCGTAACCCCCTATCTCTGTTTTCCTTATATCCTTACTTACCTCATCGTAAAAAATCTAATCTATTACTGTTCCTTGTTTTCCCTTGAATGTGTCTAGTCTTCTTTCTCATCTACCTCTATATTCAATTTAAAATAATGCCTACAAAATCCTTTAATACATTTAGTTATTTCCTTCCCTTTCAAATGAGTAATTTATCTTTGAAATTCCATCCAGTGACATCTCCTACTTCTTCCTATTCTTTTTCTGACTTTTCTGTTTCCTTATTCGATTTGATATTTCCTTCCCTCTCCCATGACTACTTTGCCTTAAAATCTCATTTAGTCCGTCCCTTACTTCTTTGCATCTTTTTTTTAACTTCTTTGTTTCTTCATCCGAATTTCTCCTATCTTTGCCTCTTCTTCTATTATACCTTCTTTTTGCCCTTTCAATCCACAACTAAGACTCAAGAAGTGTATAAAGAGAAGGTCGGAGAGCAGAGAAAATTGTGCTGGTGTAATAAAATAAAATAGAGAACATAAGACGGAACTATTGACGAACAAAAGTAAGGAGGAAAGAGAGGATTTAACAAGGGAAGAACTATAAGTCAAGAAAAATAGTATAATAGGAAACAGAAGAGAAAAAACATGAGATAAAATATGAAAATATAGAGAGAATGTGTAGGCTTCGATTGAGACGAAGAGAAAAAAGAGTAAGTACAATGTAAAAGGACGGGGGAGTAGATGAGAAAAAAACTAAAGGCAAAAACTTAAAAGAGAGTTTGAAAAAAAAGGAAAAGTAAATGAAAATCCTTTCTTTAACTCCTCTTTTTCCTCATCCGATCTTCGCCTATCTTTTTCTCCTCTTATATCAAACCTTCTTTTTGCCTTTTCAATCCATGTCCAAGAAGTAAGAAGTGTACACAAGAAGAAAAAGGAAAGAAAGGAGTATTTAACATTAGAAGAAATATAAGTTAATGAAAAAAGCCTTGAAATAAAAAAAGAATTAGTAAATGTGAGACAAGATAAAAAAATACAGAGAGATTTGTAGGTTTGGATTCAGATGAAGAGAGGAAAGAGTAAGTACAATGTGAGCTGACAGGCAAGTAAATGAGGAAAAAAACTAAAGGCGGAAAATTTTAAGATAGTCTGAAGAAAAAGGGAAAGTAAATTTATATCCTTTTTTCAACTCCACTGTTTCCTCATCTGATCTTCTCCTATCCTTGCCTCTTTTTTCATAATACCTTCTTTTTGTCCTTTCAATCCATATCCAAGAAGTAAGAAGTGTATAAAAGGAAGATCAAAGAGACGAGAAATATGTGCTGGTGAAATAAAATAGTAGAGTTGAATTGAAAGGAAAGAGTAAGTACAATGTAAGAGGAAGGGAGAGTAGATGAAAAAAAACAAAGGCAACAATTTAAAAAATAGTTTAAAGAACAAGGGAAAGTAATTTTAAGAAGAAGAGAGAAAAATAACAATAGAGGGAAAAAAACGATAGACGTAAAAGATGAATAGACGAAAAATAAGAATAGAGGAAAAACAAGAAAAGAAAATTTTCTACCAAAATATAGCTGGGTTGTAAAGAAAGGTAGAAGAGACTAAAGGAACCGGTTTAAGGGTATAGAAGTGAGAGGAGCAAGAAGCAAATACAAAAAAAAAGAGCTTGATTAATTGAAGTCTACATTTAGATAATAAAAGGGATGAAAAATATGTGAGAGGGAAAGAGGGGAGGGTGTTAAATTTCTTATATAGGCGAAAGAACGACTCAACAGAGAGAGAGGGCGTTTTCTCGTAGATACATTTAACTACCCCCAGACACCTATGTACTTAACGTAACCCATGTAAGCTCACGCTAGAACAAATTCCCGGCACCATCTACTTCGAGTCCCTTCTCACTCCCTAATTCTCTCTGAACACCGATGTTATGAAGTTGTGTTGAACTTTTCGCAGGCATAGTTTGCCGAACTCCATCCCTTCTTCGGCTGACTACGAAAGCTTTACTTGGCTTGTGACATTGACTATATCTATTATACTCTAACTACAGTCTCAAGAGTGTCTGAAGCCAAAGATAGAGGCAAGGGTTGAACCAAAAAAAATGTTTTGAATTTGTTCTGTGCAACCTACCCCCTATTTTTCTAGGTCCTCTAAAAAGCAAATGTGTCTAATTTTTTTACTATTAAGAGCATGTGATACTTAGAAAATTATCAATTTTACCAGCGTTAGGTTCCGTCGGCTTTTTTCCTACAATAACAAACATTTCATCTTGAAAATTTACGGCATGATAGGGAACATGCTATCGGATTTTCCCGCACACTTTTTTTGTGGGTTAAATAAAAACAAATTTGTTTGCTAAATTTTTCTTGTGTGTATTTCGAGGTTACGTGAGTTACAATTCTCTTCCATAATTATTCTTGAGTGCTACCGGCAGCATCGGTACGACAGATTCCTACATTATCGAAATGACAGTGAGCTGAAAAAATATCCTAACCTCAAAACAGTCCACATGCATAAGATTTTTATTTAGCATAATACTTTTTTTGACTAGTATCTCTAAAAAAACAGTTTGGGGACGTCCGTTTTAATATTTTATAGTATCTCCGAATGTCTTACCGGCAATCATTTTTTTAAAATTATTTTTACACGAAGTGCCACAACTTGTTGACAATGTGGAATACTAAATGACTAGCACTAAGAATGGTGGGTCTGGTTCTAAATTTCAATAATTATAAAAATTGTGCGAGTAAATAACCTCTTTTTTTGCTTTTTTCGTCATTATTAAAATTTAGGACCAGACCCACCTTTCGTAGTGTTGCTTCTTTATCATCCAAAATTTTCAACTCGATGTGGCGCATCGTGTGAAAATAAGTTAGGAAATAAAAAAAGTGTCGGTCAGGTAGGAATCTGATCACGTGACCCACTCGTCAAATGGCCTTAAGGATCCTTTTAATAATAACAAATACAAGTAATTATCTCTCAATGAATCTGCAACTAGGATTTTGCGGAATATTGCCCTAAATTATTTTCTTTCTCTTAATTTTGTGTTGGTCCATATAAAAGAAAAAATTACTAATTTTCTATTATTTTTTAATTAATTTTTATTTGTTTAAGCAATTTTTAATTATTTGAACAAATTTTTTTCGATTCAGTATTGCAAATTAGGGATGTTTTATAGACCTTATTAAATATTTAATGAATTTGGACAGTTTATTTGTTTACTTCAATAAATTTTTTATTGCTTAAACAGTTTACATAATTTTACTTCTTCTAAATTACTTGATATTCTCTGAAAAATATCTATTTGTTTAAACAATTTATCATTTGCTATTGTTGTTTATAACTGATATTTTTAGAAAAATTCGTCTAATTAATAAATGTGAGAAGTGAAATTTTCTGTTCTAGTTGTCAATTCTATTTATTGTTTAAAAAATTTATAATTATTTAAATACATCCTATGAAAGAACGTATGAAGAACAATGTTTTTTCTCTTTTTTTATGAGTTTTACAACTTTCTACTAATTCTCAAAAATTTTTAAACTACTGCTAACTTTTTAAGTAAATTTCATTTGGTTTAAAAAAATTGTTATTAAATAATATATACGTGAATTGTTTATTTTTTCAATACTTTAGATTTTGTGTTAAAAGTTCCATTTAAACAATACACAGATAATAAATTGCTTAATCGAGTAAAAATTAATTAAACATTAAGAAGTCCTGTGAGAAAAATATTTCTCAGGCCACAGTTTCAAAGAATATTTTAAAAAGTAACAAGAAAGTACAATTTTCTAGATTTTTTCCATATAAAAGTTCGATTTAAAAAAAGAAATTGTTTTAATATTATACAAACATTAAAAATAAAGATATAAACACTAAGAGTTGATTTAATAAAAGATAGCGTTTATAAAATACCATGTATTTTTTATATTTTATGGGAATAAAATTGTTCACATAAACAAAAATTTCTAAAATAATGAAATTTCTAAAACTGTAAATATTTTTTACTCTTGAACAAAATAATTGATTCCTAATGACAAACAGTCTAAAATTCGACACTGTATTCATTATTTTTTGTACTTATCCACCACGTAGCTTTCAATAAATTAAATTAAATTAAATTTGGAGAGTGGTAAATCTTAAATTCTCGACGTTTAAAATTTTAAGATTAAAAATTTAAGAATATAATATTATTTGAAAATTTGAAACACTATGTATTGAGAAAATTCTGGAATTAAAAAATTAAATTATTGAAAATGGAAAAATTCTACCTAAAAGTCTTAAACAATTGTAATTAAAAAATTCAATATTTAAACATTGGTCAAGTTTCAATAAGAAGACCTAAATTAAAAAAAAATAATTTAAACAGTTTGGTGCATAATATAAGAGACAAAAATTTGAGAATCACTAAATGTAAAAAATTTTATTTAACCAAATCCACAAAAAGTCAAAACTATAACAAATATTGAAATTTTTATTTAGCATAAGCAAAAGGATCTTTCAGAAAAATAGTTGAATTTTTAACCAAAGGAATAAACTTTC
This sequence comes from Belonocnema kinseyi, assembly GCF_010883055.1. NCBI lineage: Eukaryota > Metazoa > Arthropoda > Insecta > Hymenoptera > Cynipidae > Belonocnema > Belonocnema kinseyi. The sequence continues at coordinate 143,998,102 of NC_046659.1, read as the reverse complement.
AAAAACAAAATAATAATCTTAAACAAAAAGTGTAATAGCTGATATTTCCATAAAAATATATTCTTTATTTTAGTCCAGAAAAGGTGAATTAAACCTAAATATACGAATGTTCAACAAATTATTTTTATCTTTTACCAAAAGAGAATAATTCCCAACCATAAAGAGGATTTTTTTCCAAAAACATACATTTACAACACAAACATATGCATTTGTTTTCAATGTAATTACATTTTTAACACGAAAAAGATTAAAAGTGAATTTACAACTAAAAAAATTTAATTTTCTTGAAAAAATTATAAAATAATAAAATTTTAATAGAATATTCAAGTAAAGGAATCAGTTTGCAACTTAAATAATGAATCGTCAACCAAAAAAATAATTTTCAGCCCGATAGAAAGATTTTTTAAATAGAAGAATTTTTAACAAAATTTTGAATTGTTACAGGAATTTTCAATTTGACAGTTTAGTTTGTAACCAAAGAAAGTAATTTTGAAATAAAATATGTAAATAACTTGTCAATTGAGAAAATTAGGTAAAAAGATAAAAATAAAAGGAATATTGAACAGAAAAGTTACGTTCTTAAGCGCAAAAAATAATAATTAGTAATTAGTACGAGCAAAGCGCGCGCAATGTCCGCGCAAATCAGTCGCAAATCAGAATTTCTTTTCGGGGATGATAAACCCTGAAAATAAAAAAATAAACTATTCTTATATTTTCTATCAATAATCAGTCATCAATTTAGTTAGTACTTTCCTTCTGAAGGCGACGAAGAAAAATAATTTCGAGATCGTGAAAGCGAAACGACAACAATGGTTCTTGAATTTCTCACCCCCTGGTCTCATTTAAGGCTAACTGTCCACAACGGGGGTGCAAACTGCCCTTATCTGTGGACGTTTATGCCCAAGCCTTATCTAACCACCCTGGCTGCTTCATGCTTACTAACAACTAGGAACACTTTCAGTCACCCTCCTTTCTCCAACGGACCTTTCACATTTTCTAGATGTAAAAAGCATTGAGGTATTTTATATAAGGTTTCGTCCATAAACTACAAGAAAAAAATAAGTTGTGGAAACTTTACTTGACTATTCCCTAGGGTGGTACAACAATTCATTGAAAATTTTTATTTATTCTTTTATGTTTATGGAGTCACTTCAGAAACTTGTTCGAATCCACACGAAAATAAGTGCCTTTTTTTGTTTTGAAAAAAAATTATATTTAGAGGTGCTGCAGGCCCCATAAAGTTTAACACGTATTTCCCAAAAGAGAAAAAGACGTTTTTGTGATTTTTTTTTTCAGAATACTCAATATTATCTCAATGGAATTGAAACTCAACATTTCTCTTCAAAATCAGCCATAGAATACGAATAAAATATCGCTTTTCAAATCTCAACAGAATAGATCTGTTTTATAGAGTTTCAAAAAAAAAAACCCATAGGTGAAAAAATGGGTTTTGCGAGTTTTTGGCGTAAATATTAATTTTGTTGTGGTTTTTTAATGCAAATTGTTTCAGTCAAGATTCAGATAAGTTAAGTAATTAATTAGCCAAGAAAAATAATTGTTGAAACAATTTATTATTATTATTAATAATATTATATTTGAATAATGCTAGAAAGATGCCGTTTTTAGGAAAGTTCTGGCTTTTTGTCGAATTTTCAATAGAAGTGAAGTAATAATGAATTAAATTAAAAAAAAATGTTTAAACAATTTATTATCATTGTTAATATTATTTCCTTTGCTTAATTCGTAGAATGTTGTGTTTTTTCTACAATTTTCAACAAATTGACTGTTTTTCATTAGGCGCGACTTAATAATTAATTAGATTCAGCAAAAATAATTGTTAAACAATTTATTATTGTTTATGACTATATTCATCTATAGAAATGTCTGAGCTAACGTTAACATATTTGCAATTTTAAGTTTTTTGACGCTTTGAAATAATTTTCTTGTTGTAATCGAAAACAAAACTTTTACAAGTAATTTAAGGACTGTCCTTCCGCCTATTCCTAATTATTTTCTTCTTTGTTCTTGTCTCTTGTGTAAGATAGCTTTTCTCTGTAAATTAATTTTTGTAAGCATTGGGAAACAGGCGAAAGTAATTCAATTAAAATAACAATAATATTTGAAAAATCATTTTCGTCGTGGTTGACTTATTATTTCTTCATTAATAAATAGGCGATGTAAAATTAAAGATTTTAGAAGAAACCGCCACTTTATAGAAAACATCTAAGAAAAGATAGTTAAAAACAATATTAAATTGGTTAAACAACTTTTTTGTTAACTTTAATTAAATATTACCTCAACATGTGAAAAAAGAACAGAAAGGCTGAATCTAATTAATGAATAAGTCACGTATAACGAAATATAGATAAACAGTTGAAAATTTCAGAAAAAGCCGCAACATTCTGTCAATTAAGCGAAAATAATATTGTTAACGATGATAATAAATTATTTAAACAATTTTTTAAAAACTTGAATTCATTATTACCTCACATTGATTGGAAATTGGACAAAAAGTCAGAAACTTCAGAAAGAACCGCATCTTTTTAGCATTTTTCGAATATAATATTATTACTAATAATATTAAATTGTTGAAACAATTCATTTTCTTGACTCTAATTACTTAACAAATAACTTAACTTATCTTAATTAAAAATTTGACTAGAAGTGAACTTTTTTTTAAATGCAATTTTCTACCATTTTTTTAAGAGAATTTATTAACAATAATCATAAATTGTTTAAAAGTGTTAAACTTCATGGCTTTCGCGTATTTTATAAAATTTAGATGTTTTGAATCACCCTGAGTCAGAGAAAAAAGTTTTGAATTTTTTTCAAATTAAAATTCAATAATTTTTATAGAGCTTGACGCTTCGAACTTTTGTCTCCTCTATTTGTTTAATAATAATTTTTTCACTTAAAGTGTGAGAAAACAGAAATATTGTACATAAAAATTTTTTAAGCTTTTATAACTGATAGGGTCAACGGTATAGTGTCTTAAATGAAAGTTTAGGGACCCATAGAATACAACTAATTTATTCATTGTATAATTTATTTGTTATAAAACAAATTTTATGAACAAATTAGCAAATAGTTTTATTATACATAAAAAATTTTGTGTTTGCTAAAAGTGCTTTATATTAATGTAGAAATGACATTTAAACACAAAACTAATTGCAAAGTTTATAATAAGCATTGTTATAAATAATTCTTGTGGCAAAAAAATATTGAAATTTGAGATTTTTTCAAATTCTAATTTACTTCAATCCACAGAACGACTTTAGGTATTCCTTAAAATAATGAATATTTATTGATATTTATTAAAATATAAAAATTAAAGTTTTTATAAACAAATTCATAATGTTGGCCTTTTTGCATACAAACGAAAATTGTTTGCACTGGAAATGTTTTAACGTTTGGACGAATGACTACTAGTCACAAAAATATTTTAGAAGTTAACAATAACTACTGTTACAAATAATTCTCGTGACAAATATTAAAATTTAAGGTTTCATCAAACTTTAATTTTCCGTAACCGCTAGAATGGCTACGGATATTCCTAAAAAAATTCTTTTGGATTATTTTTAGTAAAATATACCAATTTAACTGTTGATAAACAATTTAGATGAACCAATTCTGAAAAGGGGATTTCTTTTCAATTTTTGATTTGAAGGACCGGATTTTGTTCTACGTAAAACTGCCGAAATTTGAAATTTTTTCATCTTATTTGTTTATAAATATTCAGATTGTGATATGTTCCCAAATATTATGGAAGATATATTATTTCCAGGAATATCTTCGCCCATTCTGGCCTTCAAAGAAAATTTAACGTTTATAAAACTTAAGTTTAAATATTTTGTTTCAATAATTGAAAATAACTGGTTATTTTCAAAGTTTCTCATATTTTTGTCACTAGCATTCATTCGTATAATAGCTTGAAACATTTCCAGTTCAAAAACAAAAATTTTTTTATGCGAAAGGCCAAAATTTTGCATTTTTGTATACAAATTTAAATTGTTATATTTTATCAAATATTATTAAATATTTATTATTTTATGGGATACCTGCAGTCGTTTTAGCGATTGACGGAAATTAAAAATTTTAAACTCACAAAGTTTAATATTCTTCCACAATAATTGTTTATAACAGTGGTTATTCTAAATTTTTAAATCAGGTTTTTAAGTAAAGGTTATTTCTACATTAATATCCATTACGAATTCTTTTCATTAAACCTCTATACCTTTCGGCTAATTGAAATATTTGTTATTTTCTTTTTGACTCTAATAGCACACACTTTAAATTGATTGTCATTTTTTTAACTTGTACTTTATAAAAGGAAGATATTTTGTAAGTTGATTGCTTGCTATATAACTTTTGTAGCCAAGAGACTTATTTTTTGTTACAAACGAATTTTCTACTTTTTCTTTGACACAATAGTAGATACGAAAAAATGTTAAGATAAAAGTTTTTCGTCTAAAAAAGTTTTACGAAAGATTTTTCGTGTTTTTTTACGATATTTTTCATAGTTCACGAAAAAATTCAAAAAACCACATTTTTACAGAAGAAAATCCTCCCTGCCTCAAAAATGGTTTAGTCCGCACGATGTTGCTAAGATTCCTTTCTTTTATTATTAGAAAAGAAAAATATTTAGAAAAATGAAAAGTGAGGATTTTTAATAAGATATTTTTCATTATTTTCTTCAAATTTTGAAAACATGAAATAATATACAGTAGAACCTCGATTATCCGGCCTTCGATTATCCGAGGCTCCGCATTATCCGAGGCAACAGGACTCATCCAAGCACTCCGCATTAACCGAATGGATAAGTAAGTCTTCCGCATTTTTTAATTAATTCGTATTATCCTAGTTTTCGCTTGTACGAGGTGTCCCCCCCCCCCCCCCCCCCCCCCCCCCCCCCCCCACACACACACACATTACCTCGGATAATCGAGGTCCTACTGTAATTTTGGGAAAACATAAAATTTTTTATTTTTAAAAATATTTTTTAAAAGTTTTTAATAAGAAAAGTAAGGCATCCAAGCAGCATTATACGAGCTAAACCATTTTTGAAGGACGGAGAAGTTTTTCCCGTTAAACTGTGGTTTTTGCATTTTTTCGTGAACTATTAAAAATATCGTAAAAAGACACGAGACATTTTTCGTAGAACTTTCTTAGACGTGCAAAATTTTATCTTAACATTTTTTCGTATCTATAATTGTTTCAGAGAAAAAGGAGAAAATTCGTTTGTAATAAAAAAGAAGTCTCTTGACTACAAAAGTTATTTAGCAAGCATCAAACTTACAAGATATCTTCATTCTCAAAGCACAAGTTAAAAAAAACTTTAATTTGGTTTTTTCAAGAAAATCGTTTTTTAATTTTTTCAGAGGAACAACCCTATTTGACATGACATTAATTCAGTCTATAGATTTTGAAAAAAACCCTCCCCTCGTCAAAAGTTGTAACGTAGCTTACAAAGAGCCCCTTACACAAAGAGAAAAAATCAATCGCAAGCTCTAAATGTTGGCATATTAAATAAAATCGGAAACCCGCAGCGGTTTCTTATCAGCGACTATTTCGACGACAGTACTTGATCTCTTTTCTTGTGTTCTAAGGATGTTGCGGTGAAAACAAAGACGTTATTCGCCCTCGTATCTTGGGGTTGTAAAATAACCGATGAACGAGACGAGGGTGGTTTCTTCGGGAGATCGAGGGGGTGGTAATAAATGAGATAAGCTCCGGATAAATTCCTGCTGGGTAAAGACATTATCGATGTGTTTCCTTCAAACGATTCAAGCACAACTTTTTCCATCCCCTTCCCTTTTACCACCCTTCTATTTTTCATCCCTCTCTTCTTCTCTTATTTTTTTCTTCCCTTCTCGGAGCCTGGTTATTGAATCATTTTAATTTCAAGCGATTATATTCAGGAATAAACAAAATTAAAAGATTCAAAGTTAAGCAGACCTCTTAAAAGTAAAATTAATAATAATAATAATAATAATAACACCATATTGAGCCTCGGTGGCTCAGTTGGTATGACACGCGGACTTCACCTTAGAGGTTCGGGGTACGATCCCTGAGCCGGTATATCTAGAAATTTTTCAATGTACCTTTACCGAGGTTCTGGTGGTTCGGAACCCACCTTAAGATGTAGGTCCTCCCATCGTATACTTGACTGCAACCCAGTCCGTTAATGATGGAGTAAAAACCAGGCTTTTTTCAATATGTCTGGGAAGACTGCTCTCATCAGATTATCAACCAGAAACCAGTGCATTTTCATTTAAAGCTTTCAATCTGAAGGGATGAATTGTTTATCGAAATAAAAAAAATTCCAACACTGCTGTTAAATTTTTGACCAAGAAAGGTGACTCTCTAAGAAAATAGATAAATTTTTCACTAAATACTTGATATTTAAACAAAAAAGCGAATTTTCAACCAAATACTTGGATTTACATGAATTTTCAATTATCTAGTTCAATTTTTAACAAAAAACGATACATTTTTATTAAGAAACATTGTTAGCAAAATAGTTGAATTTGCAAACAAAGGCATGAATTTTCAAGCAGAATTTTTAATTTTCAACCAGACAATTAATTCCTATGAAAATATGTAAACTTTTAATAAAAAAATTCTAACAATGAAGAAGAATTTTCAACATAACAGTTGAATTTTAACCCGCATATATTATTTTCTATCAAAAAGAGGAATTTTTAACATAGTACTAATTTAATTTTTCACAAAAGAGATGCATTTTTAATTCAAATCATTTTCTTTAAAAAAAAAGAATAGTTAATCATTTTCAACCAAACAGAGTTTTCATTAAAAAAGAGAACATTTCAAATAAAAATATAATGTTTCTACCAAAGAGGCCAATTTTTTAACTAAAAAAATATTTGTTTAAGTATGATTTAATTTTTATTTAAAGAGATGAATTTTTTACAAACACAAATTTTTTAGTTGGAAAATAAAAAAATGGTATCCAAATTGTTTCACTTTCAATTTACAAGACGATCTTTTTGTTAAACCGTTGAATTTTGTACTTGAAGATTGAAGTTTAAACCAAAAAAGGAAAAATTTTGAACTAAAAGATTAATTTTTTACTTACAAAGAGATAAACCTTGAAACAAAAATAAAATATGGTAAATTCGTGCAACTTTTACCCAAGTATTTTAATTATTAATTGAAAAATTGAATTTTCAACAAAAAATGGAGTAGTTACAATTTTAGTAGAAAAAATAAATTTTTAAATAGAAAAAAAAAGAATTTTTGACGAAAAAGATTAATTTTAATGCACACTTCATTTTCAAAATAAAAATAAATTATTTTTAAAATTATTTAACTATTTTTGCCAATTTTTCCATTTCACCTGACCATTAATATTGACATATTACAATTGAAATCTTTCAACATTTCAACATTACATTCTTTTTAACAAAATATAAATTTTGTAATTAAAATTAATAAATTTTACATGTATTATCCTTAGCAGTTAGTTAAAGTACCCCTTATAAAAACTCCCTGAAAATTTAATTAGGGATTGTCCATATATTACGTAAGACGTTTTTCTGTTGTTTGAATAAAGACGAAAATAATATTTTTATCAAGTTGAAAAGGAAACAGCGATATAAACAAAAGAAAAATGTCTTACGTAATATATGGAGGATCCCTTACACACTTTAATTACACTGATAATTACACAATAAATTACACCTTATTTCAATAGATTGACAGACAATAATACTAGTTTAGAAAAATGCCATTAAATTATTTTTGGGGTTAAAAAATGGGACATTAATGAGAAACTTTGAAATATTTTTTATTGTATTTTGTGAATTTCTACTATGACGAGATAAACAATCTATTGTTAAAAACGTGTGTTTTTCTTCTCTGAAAAAACGAAGATTAGAAATTAAATTTTAAAAAAACGGTTTACGAATCTTTTTTCTTTTAGCAGAGAACAAGTTTAAAACCCTATTTTTTCTTCAAAGAAATAAAAATGTAAGGACCAAAAGGAGTAAATATCATATGTTTTTAACGGGTTTAAAATAATTCAAATTTAAATGTTCACAATATTTTTAATTATTTCTTCTTTAATGTTGAAAATGAGTCGTTCTTTTTGGTCATAAGTCACATTTTTCGTTTAAAAACTATGTCCGATCACTTTGAATTTCCGTTGATACTACATGATATGATCTGTATTAATAAAATTTCAAACTTGGTACTACACAAACAGATAACCAAAACTTTCCGAAAATTAATTTTTGCGTAGAAAATTCTTGAAAAATCAATTATTCCATTTTATTTTTAATTTAAACCAAATATTATACTTTTTAATGGAATCCACATTGAATCTTTTCCAAATCGTTAAGGTTTTTCAAATCAATTTTTAAAAATTTGGATTCGCGATACTTAATCTCAGAAGTGTACTTCTGTCTTTTTTTAGATTGAAGACTGCAATTTTAAAGGATATTTCTCCGGTTTCTATGTTCCTAATTTTTAATTTCACATAGTTGTATTATGAATTTTTTAAAAGTGATAAACTTTGTTAATACCCTTAATAGTTTCAAACTCAATAACTTTAGATTTTATTAATTTGAATATTTTAATTAAATTTGTTCAAATTGATTAACTTCAGAATAAAATAATAATATTGCAAAGAATTTCGAGTAAGCAGGCTAAAAATACTGTATTTTACAAAATTAAAACCATAGTGATGTTAAATGGTAAAAAGTTAAATGGTTAGATTTAGGATTCTATTAATTTTCGATGTTCCGCAGTATAATTTGTTTTCAAAAATATCTTAGATAAAAAGTTACTTTTCATGAAATAATGGTGTTATAATAATTAAATTTCAAACTTTTATAATCAAAACTGATGCCGCTTTTATCGATAAAATTGATTTCTAAATGCAATACATTGAAATTAAAAAATTTTAAGCACTTCGAATTCAAAATTCTGAAAATTAGAAAGTGTTGAATTTAAATTAATTGATTTCATTTGCTATAAAGGGTTCTTTAAAAATACCTTTAACGTTAGGTTAATGGCCAACTAGATCCCCCCCCCCCCGCGCTTGAGCAGTTAAGCTTTTTCAACGGGTCTTCATTAAAAATAATACAATTTCAATTTTCTTGAAGTTTGTAGGATCTGCCTTGAAAAATTCTGACAAGAAAATTTTCAACTTTGATGTATTTTTTTTTAATTGTCCTATTTTCGAAATTATTGTATAAACTAATTCAATTTTGAGGTTCTGCAATTCAAAATAAAATTTTTGAATTTTCAGCGCTTTGAACTTCTTTCCGAGATGTAAATGAAGGCTTGGATTCAGTGTGGAAGAGTTGTTAAGGTTTTGAAGGGGAAGTAGAAGTGGATGGAAGTGGTGCGAGGGGAAGGGCGACAAGATAAGGTGTGATCAGATATCACAGAACAAGAAAAAAGTAGTGGGGTAATAGAAGAAACGGAAGAGAGTATCGGGGGAGAAATTGAGGATTGGATGTAGAGTGGGAGATGTGTTAAGGGTTTGAACGGGAATTAAAAGTGGGGAAGTAAGATGCCAGAAGGGGCAATAAGATGAGGAAGGATCCGATAGAACAGGTTGAAACATAGAAGGAGAGGATTATGGAAGGAAAGGAATAAGGTACAGGAGGGGATATTAACGATTGGATGTAGAATGAAGAGGTTTTTAGTGGGTTAAGGGAAAGTAGAAGTGAGGGATTGGGACGACGGGAATGGTACATGAGGGAAAGTGGGAAATTGGAGTTAGAATGCGAAGGGTATTGGGAGTTTGAAGAAGAAGTAGAATTGGAGAGTGAGATGAACGGAGGGACGATAAGATTAAGTAGGATCAGTTGGAACAGGAAAAGATGGAAGAGTGAGAAGGAAGAAGGAGAAGGGTAATGAAAGAAAGGGCGCTCGTACATGGCGGGAAGTTAGGGATTGGATGTAGGGTGCGAAAGGTGTTGAGAGTTTGAAAAAGAAGTAGAAGTGAGGAAGTGAGAAGACAAGAAGGTCGATAAGATGAGGAAGAATCGAATAGCACAGGTCAACATCGAAGGAGAGGGGTTATAGAAGAAAAGTAATAGGGTATAGAAGGAGATATTGCGAATTGGATGTAGGATGGAGAGGTTTTAAATGTGTGAAGGGGAAGTAGAAGTAGGAGGTTGATAGCACAGGAGGGGCGATAAGATGAGGTAGGATTGAATAGAATAGGACAAGACAGGATAGAAAGGAGTTTAGCGACGACACGCTGTTTTTTAGACCCATGTCGCCTGCTTTGACGATATTTTTTTGTTTTGGTGTTCCCGAGTCTCTTATACTTCCTGTTACCAATTAAACTCGAACTCTGATTGAAATCCACCGGAAATGGCTGTGCATTGTGAACAGGCGATTCCGCGTCGTTTACGATTTTCCACGGTTTCGAGCGATATAACCGACATGGTGGTATATCGAACTAATTGGAAGTCTTAATAGCACTCGATGTAATAACGCAGCTCACGGTGCTCGTGTGCACGTGTGTGCTTCATATCGACCGGAATTCGAAACCCAACATCGCTTCGGCCTCGGCTGGCCCTCACTCACTAACCCCTCAGTGGCGAATCAACAAACGGGATTGATTTGATTTCATTCATTAATTCCAAGCGACCTGCTTCAAGTTGATTTCCCTTATATTTTCCGCACAATATCGACTTTAGTGAAGAACCGTGTTGCATATTGCAATATAATAAAAAATCTCTACTGAAAATCACTTGATAAGCAAGTCTTTCGAAATTAATTGGATAAAACTATAATTAAAGTTTGGAATTGAATTGGAGCGGTTCATTAAAAATTGTGCCTACAAAAAAGAATTTTGTAGGCCATTAAGACGTAAATAAGTAGCTCAAACCTGCCCCCTCCCACACTTTCCCACTTTCTGTCAACCCCTATTTTTCATTTCGGCTCTCCAACCGAAACTTCACTTTTTATGCCTTTCTTAGCTTCTCCCTTATCTACTCTCCCCTTTCCTCTCATCATTTCTTCTCACTTCCTCTAGTTCCGATCACCTTCTTTACCCTGATTTTTTTGACTTGTGGGATAAGTGGTTCGCTATCTACCACATCCGGGAAAAATTAGTCAAAGTAGGTGACGTTCACGTGCAAAAATGGTTTTTCTGACCTATTCAGATATAAATGATTCGTTTAAACCTCCTAAAATTAATGCATCCCATACCTACTACAACTACATTCTCATCTATTCCTCACTTTCATCACTTCTACATATGTTTCTGCTCATTTTATCGACCCCCCTCCTCTCATTTTTCATATTGCCTTTAGTTTCTCTTGCCACTTTTTTCTAGGTTTTTTGAGTTCTGATTAGTGAGTTATGACCTGTTCTCACTTTCAATTCTTGGGAAAATTAACCATAGTAGACCATACTTTGCCTCTCCTTCCCCCTACCTCCCCTACTTCTCGCACTTCTCTCATCTCTAGCCTCCTATTCCTTAAAATTAATCTTTGCTTTATCTCGCTTCCCATAATATCCATAACATTTTTCTCAGCTATTCCTCCCTCTCCTCACTTGCACCCAAACTCCTATTCACTTTCTCTACCCCCCTCAGTTTTGCTTATTTTCTTTACTTCCTCTCTCCATTTTTCAATAAGTTTCCTAAATTCTGAGGTGTGAGAAAGGACCTTCCCTCTTTTTTACTTTTGGGGAAAATTAAGTAAAGTGGGCGCTGTGCGCCTACAAAAAAATATTTCGTAGATCCTTAAAAAAAAAGTTACAGAAGGTCCTATATGCCTAAAAAGGGGTTTTATAACCTATAAATACATTAATAAGTCGTTGAAACATTTTATTTTCTCATTATTTCCATCAAATAACCCCTACTTTCTTTCTCATCGCCTATTTCTCTTCCCGTAACTTGAAACTTTGATATCTTCTTCTTCCCCAACTTCTCCTTCATTTTCTGTCACCTTTCTTCACTTTAAATCGAATTTCCATAGAGTTTTTTATCCCATCATTTTCCCCTCTCTCCTTGTATTATAAAAAATACGAAAGACAAGCGGATGAAAACCCGACCGCAAAAATAAGGACTTCTCTCCGGGGCTATATTACCCAAAAAATTATTGAATGAAGGCACGATGCGTGTACGAAAAAGGGTCAACCAGCCTTATAAAACGTTAATTAAGTTTTCTTAATGATCTTCTATCTCTCCTTCCCCTTACCTACTCTAACCTGCCCCGTCCTTTGCGGTCCTACCTGCAATTATCCTATTATCCCCTTCCCTCCACTACTTTCAACCCATCTCCTACTCCTCTACTCTTCTTTTACACCGTCCTTTCTCCTACTACGTTTATTCTCACATACTTCCTATTTACTCCCTCTTCCTTCTCCTATCACCTACTACTTTCCCCCTTTCAAGCCCCCCCCCCCCTTACGAAACCACTCGCTTTTCCTCAACGTAATTTACTTTCTCCTGTCTAAGAGAACAAGAAAATTACCGATTATGATGACTTCTTAGCTCTGAGCAGAAACCTTTACACTTACGATTAGGTGTCCTTCCATTTATCCGTATACCGTACTTTGGCGAATGGTGGGAGATGAAGATAAGAAAAAAGGGGAGGGGAAAAGGTGGACGTATAGTGAAGTGAGTTGAGGGAATATATCAGAAATGAGAGGATAGAAAGTAGGGGAATGGAAGAAGTAGGGAAAAGGTGGGGAAAATGTAAGGTAACGAGGAAAGGGGAAGTAGAGGACATTAGGGCAAAGTAGGTATATCTTAGAGAAACAAAAGGGAACGTAGGTGAAGTATGCGAAATTAAATGTGGGGTAGTAGCAAAAATTAGGAAAAGCAAGGAAAGCGAAAAAAAAAGAATGTTTGGAAGGTATATGAAGTGGAAGGCAATAGCTAATGGGAATTAGAGGCAATAAAGAAAAATTGAGATATGGCAAGTAAGGGAAATAATACGCAGTTGGAAAAAATATGGGAAGTGACAAGAAATTAGGAGAGGGAAAGTAGGGAAATGAGATGAAGGAAAGAAGATGAATTGAAAAAGTAGGGGAAATGAGGGGAAATAAAGAAAGTGAAAGTATAGGAAATTAGAGCAAATCAGAGAAAGCGAGGAGAAATAAATGGTGGGAGAAGTAGGTGAAATGGACGGAAATGGGTAATTGGAATTAGAGGAAGGAACGACGGCAAGTAGGAGAACTGAGAGGAAGTAAGGAAAAAGAGGTGAATTGAGTAGTCAAAATGAGGAAAATATGGGAAGTGAGGAAAAATTAAGCGAGTAATATAGAGCGAATAGGGGAATAGAATAAGCATGAATAGCAGAGTAAGGAGAAAAAAATAGGGTAAATTATTGAAATTGGGAAACAGAAGGGGAAATGATAGGGATAGAAAACGTGAGGGTAATAAAGGGCAGTAAGAAAGAATGAGAAGTTGAATCAAATTTTCTATTTTCTATAATTTAATAATATTTTCAAATTTCACCTAATTAGGAAAGAAAAGTTATTTAACATTATATATTAGATTTAGTATTAGTATGGAGAGGGAAGAATTTTTTGTGAGATAACAAATATTATGTTTTTGTAAATTCAAAATCTATAATAATTAAAATATTATAAACCTTTTAGCCTGAAGCTGAGAGTCTTAAAATAAAAAAAGTTTAAAATATCATTTTAATATCTTTTAGTATAACATTTTTAGGAAGCAAGATTTTAACCCACATCAACACGGTAATTATAAATAACTTTTATACAAAAATTAAAACTTAACCCCTTATTAACTTTAGTGTCGTATTTTCTTCAATAAAGAAGAAATATTATTTTGTACTTTTTAAGGAAGCTGCATAATTTCCACAATTAGTCGATATAATACCAAAATGTAAAACAGATAACGATTTCATTAATAAGTTACAATTTTTTCAATTTGTGATGTACAATATAAAAAAGGACTTATGTTATTATTCAGAAGAAACTATTTATCATCGAAATATTTGAAGGAGCTTTCGATCATGTAGCATGAATTCTTGAACATGACTGAGTCCATTTTTTTATATTCTATTCAGGAATCGGAGAATCGTGGACTCCCCGAAGGGGCATTTTATTGACGTCCCTTCGTACCTTGATTTAATATAAAAGCACAAAGCACCACCTTTGACAGGTAAATCCCAAGTATTCGTCTGAGTTGCTTCCGATGAAACTTTTACTACATCATATATTTTTACCATCCATCATAAAATGATATAAAAGATATTTATTCGAATTTATAAAATTTAATATTAATTTTTTCACTTAAAATAATATCTTATAAAATAAAAATAAAGATTGGACATAAAAATAATACTTTTAGACCCTCTCATATTATAAGATTAATTAAATATGTAACTTCTTTTTTTTCTAATTTGATTATTGGAAGAAAAAAATATAAGGAAATCCTACGTTTTGATTCAAAATTATTTCTTCGAATGCCTCTGATCAGTTACTTTTGCTGGAGATCGATAAGACGAGGTTAAAATTATGCATAAAATAAATGATATTGAGTTTATGAATGTTAAAATTTTCTAAACATTTTTATTTCAACATACTAGAAAATAAATCCGCGCGCTATTCCCAAGATTACTTTTTTTCCTAACCCTATTATTCTTTAAATATTTAACAATTTTAGTTAATACTTTTTTATTGGGAAACAGTAGCAAGAGACCCGTAAAAATAGTAAAAAATAAGAGTAAAGTTCCGATTTTTAATTTGGAACTAATATTAAATAAAAAATATATAGAAAAATCGTGAATTTAATGTTTCTGAAGGATATTCTGAATTTTTAATTTGAGAAATCTTTCATATTTAATAATTGTAAACATTAACTTTTGATAAAAAATACTAACGTAGAAGATTATGCTTAATTTTTATCTTCTTTCAATTCTAATTTTTGGTTTTTGTTTGAAGCAATTCATTTTTACAAAAAAATTTGAACATAACCTCAAATTGAATTCAAATTGCAGTCTGGTATATGACGTCAACATCATAAAAAAAATTTGAGGATATAAGCCTTCTATAAAATAATATAATATCATACAATATAAATAATATTTTTTTTAAATCTTTACCGAATTCCGGTAAAAAAAACAATCAAAAACAAAAATTGCAAGCTTAATAACGGTAAATGACAATCTATAGCATAAAGAAAACCTAAAAAACCTTATGATTTATACCATTCAAAATCTCAATATTTGGCGAATAACACACAGATGCCGTTGTGGAAATTGTTAGCATTTCAGGGAGGGAGGGGGCTCGCCACATAACCTAAAATTGTTGAAAAATGTTGTCTTTAAAATCTAATGTTTTCTTTATAAAAATACTAATTTGTTGTAAATCTTAAAAGTTTAATTATTTGTGTTTGAAATTTCGGATTTTTTATTGAAAAACGTTAAAATGAACTTAAATTATTTTAAAACTATAAATATTCATGGGAATTTATGTTAAAATTTCAATTAAGTCGTTAAACTGTTGTTATTTTTAAACAAACTATTTTCTATTAAAAACACGAGTATAATTTAAAACTGTTCATAAATGGAAAAGCTTATTGAAATTATAAAGATTTTGGTTTCAAAAGTTCTTAAATACAAACATTTAGTGCTAAAACGCAAAAATAACCTAAAATTATTGCAAAATCATGACACTTCAATATCTGATGTTTTTTATTCAGAATTTTCAATTTATAGTAAAAACGCTAGCAAACCCGAAAATCGTAAATTCGAAAAAACTGGAAATCTTGATGAGGATTCTTTTCAAGAATGCTGAGTTTCAGTAAAAAAAAGCAACTAATAAGAACCAGCATATAATTTCTATTATATTCTCAATAATTTAATAGAAAATTTGATACTTTCAATTTAACTGCAGAATGAGATTAAAAACCACGACTTTTTAAGTTAGTATAATTTTTCTACGATTTATCACATTAAATATTTTAATATATTTGGATTTTATTTTTTGAATTTAAGATCAATGTTTCTTTTATGTTATCTATCGCTTTTTAATTATCAGTGGCTAAAAATGATTTTAAAAACGGGAAGTTTGGTTTCTTATGCCACTATGATGGAAGTTTTTTATTGGTACGATTATTTTCGCGAAGGGCTCAAATAGAAGATTTGGCCTCTAAACAATTCTCACTAACAAATAAAATTCTATTCTAAAATTAATAAAGTTTAAAAAAATGCAATAATAAGTAAAATATCCTATGTCATAGTGTTGTTTTTTGTTTCACTATAAGTGTGTAAAAATAAAGGAATCTTGTTTTTCAGACAACTGTGCTACAAGGGTTTGTTTTATGCCCATTTTTTACATCCAAAATTCACTCTCTAAAACTTGTGCTTGAAAAATTCAATTTTTAAATTTTTAAATATTTTCAGTTTAGAAAAATAAAGATCATTTCTTCTAATGACTTGATAATCTTCATGAATTCTTTTATACTTATAAAAGAATTAAGGAAATTAAAACAGAAACTATTTTAATGAATTAATTATATCTCAAAAAAAGAATAGAGAATATTAGAGAGTGGCCAGAATTGATAAAAATATTTGTTTTTCAAACAGACCTAATTCTTTTGATATGTGATCTGAAGTAAAAAATGGGAAGAAGCGAAATGCAGTAACTGAGTCACGTCCTGTCTTTCAGTTTAATATCCGCTTAAACATCAGAACGGGTCTTTGATCTCTTTATTAGATTTTTACGGGCGATTACATTGGCCAGCCGTTGGCGATCTTCTAGATTTTCTCTTGTGAGAAATGATATTTTCCTTGTTTCTTGAAACTTCTTCCCCGTATTTCCTTATTTTCCTCCTTCCGTTAGAACCTAACCATCTCTGCGAGAGGTTCAGGTTCAGCCATACTTGGAGTAACGAAGTTGTTTGGCTTCGAAGGAAGATATTGTTCTTGTTTGGAGCGAACTTAACTGGAGTTACTCGATGCTGGTCTCACTCGCTCCTAATTAGGTTTAAGAGATTATAGAATTGTTTCGCAAAGTCGATTACGAGATTGCAATGTTACCAAAGGGAGACTGCTGAGTGGGCATCGATTTCACGGTACGACGCGACGCTGACGCTCCAAGCAACTGCAAAAACTTCACGACCTTGACAAAAACCGGCCAGTCTCCTCTACTTATTTTTATGTTTCATTATTTTATTTTCATCAAAGTTGTCAAAATATCAGAATCTAAAATATTTTACATTTTGAACTAAGCACCTTTTGATTATCGCCTCCGCTTACAAGAAGAGGCCGAGATAGTCTTTTTTTCAACTCTACCAATGTTCCAGTTATTTATGGACTAAATAAATAGTTTATATGGAAATAAACTTTGTGTTTAGCAGCTTTTTTGTTTTTACCAGAATTAATTTTTTTTTAAATATTGCCTTCTCCCTATAACCACGCTCTACCGAAATAAAAACCAAAATAGCTTTTTTCCAACTGTATTAATATTGTACTTACTTAGAGGGAAATTTATAGTTCAACTATACAAAAAGTAAATTTTTATATCAATTATCAATTAATGTTAAAATTTTATGTTTGAAACAACTACAATACATAATGTTGTAGTTTCCAAGTGCTGGCATTGGAATGGTATCTCACATGTATTGGAATTTTATAATACAAGTCCAGTAGCTTGCAACACTTCTGTATCATACTTGCGGCTGGATATCTCGACACCTGTTGAAGCGAAAAATTAAAAAAAAAGTGTAAATCATTTCGTAGAACACTTGTTCTTGGCGAAAAAAAGAAGTTTTCTGACGGAGCCAAAACTTTTGTTAATATATTGTAAATGATGCGCGTATTAATGGAATTTAAGGAATTTTTGGAATTCACAGAATTCACAGAATCTATATAGCGACCGGAATTCACGGATTTCATGGAATTCACAAAATTCTAGGAATTCACAAAATTCTGGGAATTCACGAAATTCAAGAAATCAAAGACATGCACGAAATACATGAAATTCAAGGAATTGGAGGAATTAATAGAATTTATAAAATTCATGGTATTCACGCAAATTTCGAAATTCACGTAATTTATTGAATTTACGTATTTCAACGAATTTAAGGAATTCAACGAATTTAAGGAATTCAACGAATTTAAGGAATTCAACGAATTTAAGGAATTCAACGAATTTAAGGAATTCAACGAATTTAAGGAATTAAACGAATTTAAGGAATTCACGTAATTCATTGAATTTACGGAATTCTACAAATTTAAGGAATTCACGGATTTTATGGAATTTGCGGAATTCAAACAATGTTCCAAAGTCACGTATTTCATTAAATTCGCATAATTCACAGAATTCAAAAAATTCACCCAAGTCACGGAATTTTCAGAATTTAAGGATTTCATTACATTCACGGAGTTAATAGAAATCACGAAAATGATAGAATTCACGGAATACACGGAATTCATGGGAATAATGGTAATCGTGTAATTCATGGAATTGATGAAATTCACGGAATTTAATCAAGTCACGGAATTCAAATACATCATGAAATTCAAGGAAATCGTAGAATTCATGGAATTAATGAAATTTGATGAAATTACCGAATTGACGGATAATGTGGAATTTATAGAATTCCACGATTTCTTTAAACTCCACAAATGCCGTGCATTCATTGAATTCCTTAAATTCCGTAAATCCCTTGAATTTCGCGAATTCTATGAATTCCGCTAATTCCATGAATTTCGTGAATTTCTTTACTCAAATTAATTCTGCTGATTTCCTTAATTCCTCGCATTCCGTGAATTCTTTAATTCCATAAAATGCGTGACTACAGTGAATTCCGCGGATTGCTTAAATTCCACGAATTCCGTGAATTTAATCTTTTCCGTGAATTCCATCAATTTCGTAAATTCCTTGAATATCGTGAATTCCATGAATTTCAAAAATTACATAAATTGCGTGAATTCTTTCATTTCTATGAATTCCGTAAATTCCGTAAATGTCATTCAAAATTTTTTAACAGTGTGGTCATCGAATACAAACTAACCTCATTGTATTATTTCCTCTAAGGTATTGAGGCTATTATATAAAATCGCTGCGTCTAGTCGTGCCGAATTTCGTTATAAATAGCACTTTTTTCATGTTGGGCGAGTGATCCCAAATTTCGGGACGATTAGCTGGAAATCAAGATAAATGCTAGTCATCCCGAAATTCAAGACGTCTAGCCTATTTTTACCATTTGGCTAGTCGTCCGGAAAATGATCAATTTTATGAAATTTATCATTTTAACGAAACAAAAATTAACAAAAATGTTATCTATCCCGAAATTTGGGACAATTAGCCTATTTTCACCATGCAGCCAATCGTTGGAAAAGGGGAAGGGATATGATCAAACATTATTTCCGTGACCAGTCTCAGGCCCCCCCCCCTCGAGGCGATGGAAAAGGGGAAGAGTTGTTAGCTTACATTATTTCTGTGACCAGAATTTACGGAATTCATGCAATTCCGTCAATTCCATGAATCTCCTGAATTCCTAAATACTTTCAATTTTGTGAATTTAATGAATTCCACAAATTCCTGGAATTGAATCAATTCCGCAAATTTCATAAAATTCGTGGATTTATATACCTTAAAGAATTCCGTCAATTTCTTGAAATCTGCGAATTCCGAAAATTTCATGAATTCCGTGAATTCCTTGAATTCCGTAAATTCCTTTAATTCCTTGAATTCCGTCAATTTCGAGATTACATTTAACTTCACAAATTCTTTGAATATCGCGTAATGTATTAAATCCGTGAATTGTGTAAATTTCGTAAGTTCCAGAAATTCGATGAATTCCGTGAATTTCACAAATTCAGAAAATTTGACGACATCTGTGAATTTCTGTGAATTCCGAGAATGCAATGAATTCTCCAAAGGTCATAAATTTCATGAATTCCAGGAATTCCTTGAATTCGATTAACTCCATGATTTTCTTGTGCACAATTTTCGTTTTAAAAATGCTCTGAGACGTGTATTGGAATGCTGGGCGGTGACTTTACGACTTCTAACATTTACAATACATGTATTGCAATTTCCTAATTCTAACACCATGTTTGCAATTTTACCTTGCGCTTGTATGGCAGAGTTCTTGTAAAAGTGTTGTAGAATTCCAAACATTTTTAACAGTTTACATTTTTGCTCTAAAATTTTTTTTCACGTCTGCGTGAATTTGAAATATTTTAGACCATAGCCCTCACATACAAAATAACCTCATTAAATTATTTCCCGTAGGGATATGCGGTCTTTGCTAAGTCCCACAATCGTCGGTCGAAAAGATAGAATCTTTTCTACGGGAAATGAAAAACTAATATATTCTTAATATTGCCTTCTCCCCATAAACAGCTTTTATCGACAAAGAAAAACCAAAATAGCTTTTTTCAAACTTTACCAATATTCTAGTTATTTATCGAAAAAGGTATAGTTCAACTATAAATTAAAAATAATTTTTTTCTCAATTTGTATTTTTTGAGCGCGCAAAATAGAAACAATTCAGACTATAGTCATCAAATATGAATCAACCCCTTAGCATTATTTTTATTAGCCCTTCGGTCTATGCTTAAGTCACACAATCGGTGGACAAGGTGTAATTTTTTTACAGCAAATAAAATGCCGCGTCTTTTACTGGCTTGGTAAAAAAAACTTTTGACGAAGTTGTCACTATTTTTTAATAAAATTTTATTGGTCAAAAGCAAACCAACTAAAGCAACAGATTCTTTCTTTTAACAATAAAATAAGGTTCTTTTTTTAACTGCATAAAATATATATTTAGACATCACTGTAGAGCTCTTTTTTATATTTCGGGAAATATGTATAACTTATTTCACCAAAAAGAATTACTCCTATTAGAACAAAATTAAAAGAACTTGGCCATATTCATTTTAAAGTATTTTTTTTTCTTTAAAAAATCGATAAATTGTTGTAACAGTAAAGTCTAATATATTATTTTTTATTTAAATTTAAAAAGTTTTCAACGGTTCTAAGGTGTTAAAAAATTTTTCTTAAGAATCCTGAGAAAGTTTCAAAAGATTTGTTACTTTTATGGATGATTTTAAAAATTAATTGTAAAAGAATTTGTGATAATTCACATAATTTCATACAATTTCGAATTATTCGCTTGAGAAGATTCCACCCAATTTTAAACATATATTTTCAATGATTTTAAACAAAAATGTAAAGTTTTTCAGCCATTATGCGGTATTTTAAGAGCATAAAAATATTTTGTGGCGATTTGTAGCAAAAGTTTAAAATAACTTCTTATTTAAAAAAAAAAGAATAATCTTATAAAATATTCTTCGACATATCTGAAGTCTTAAAAAAATCTTATTTAACTTTCTTAAAAATTCTGTGGTAATTATATTTATATGAAAAATAAAAGGAAAATAAATAGCTATTTCAAATTTTCGTATTGTATTAAAATGAGCTTTCCCTAGAAATTATACTTTGGTTAACATTTATTTCTTTCCTGCCTGAAAAATCTTTTTTGATAGAAAATTTAGCTTTTTTGTAAATTCGTACTTTTTTCTTGAATTTAACTTTTTTTATTTATCAAAAATCTTTCGGGAATTTTTAAAGAATTTTAAGAAAATTATATTTATATAACTGAAAAAAATGCGGAAAACCTAAAAAATAAGTATTTGTATACATAACATTTTTCATTTCGTATGAAAAATTAATTTTTCTCTCAAATTAAATAAAATAGACTTGCGCGTAGCATGCTATTGACGATGTTTGTAATTGTAAACAATAAGATACCACAAACTTACCTTGTAACAGAAATTTATTGCATTTTAATAATTAAACAAAAAAATTAATTGTAGGACAAGATTTTGTTTGCTTCTCAAATAATTATAATAAAATAATAAATAAATTAAATCAGTATTTATATATTTGAAATTCAAGACATTTCTGCACTTAAAACTGCAAAGTGCTCAAAAATGAATTTTTTTAAAGTGTTGCGCCTTTACATCCAAGGGGTCGTTTTAACTTTTCTAAATTTTTTCACGTATGGGGGTTCTTTTACCCCTTTGGAAATTAACTTGCCGTTATACAAACACTTTTTAAAAATTGAGAGTATTTTTACAAGAAATTAAAGCTTTTTGGAAGGCGTCCCAAAAATCAAAGAAACTATTCATTTGAGTGACTCCAATATTTATATTAAATTCTTGAAATAAAAATTGATTTGAATTTTGAAAATTATTTTTTTTCCTTACACTTACAGTATGGCTGAACAAAATTTAAATAAAAGGAGATTCCCTGGCAGTTTATGCAAGTTTTTAATTTAAATAATCATTACCTAATCTCTTTTCGAAAAATATCAATGATTGTTTTTCAAAAATTATGAGATGTAGAATTTGCTGTCGAGCAGATGTTCAATATTTGTTTAAAAGTTTTTTTGTTCAATTCTTAATTTAATTTTATAGTTTTGTAGATTATAGGGTATAATGGACACCATTATTTCAAATATTCTTCTAAAAATCCAACTAATCAATATACCTTTTAGTTTGTTTTATTTTATTCATGTGCAAAAGTTTCCGCATTGAATTTTAAGAAATAAAGTAATTTTGCAGAGACGTACCATGTCAAAAAAAAATTAAAAGCTATATTAACAGGCTTGATTTTTGAAAGAAATTTGCAATAAATGGTCTCTATCATACTTTATAATGCACAAATCTATATAACTAAAAAAATAAAAGAAAGAACCACTGTGAAGTAACATTTTTTAATAAATTGTAAAAATCTTTTGGAAACCATAACCAAACAGAAAATTGCATCTTCAGAAAACTTTCAACTGAATTGGATTAAGCCCCAACATGTAATAAATAGCACCAAAAAATAAAATAAAAATTGAACTGATACACTTTTTTTTAACTCTGAACAAAGTTTCATAAACCTACCCCCAACATTCGTGAAACAAATCGTTTTGACCGATCTATTTCCGGAACTGATTGATTGATTAATCAACTTCGATAATCGGAAAAAAGAAACTTGGTAGGAAAATCTGAACCGGCCGTCCACACTTTACCCCTTTAGTCGGACTGCAGAGTGTTTAATAACCCAGGCAGTGGCTCAGGGGATGCGTGGGTGATGGGGTTAATGGCGAGGGGCCGGGGGGCTGAGGGGCCAGAGGGTTGCATATGAGCGATCGCCACGCACGGCGTGTAGCGCTCGTCGTGGCGGCGGCATTTACGTTAATTAAATTTCCCCACCCCTTTGTTCCTCAAACCTCTCATCCTGATGGCCCCCAGCCCCCCGTGAAACAGCATCAATCATTGCACGCTCAGGCTCACTAGCCGGACTCTCCTCTCCAACTGGAATCGAGTCGC
>NC_046659.1:143969149-143974699 GCF_010883055.1 Belonocnema kinseyi | reverse complement strand
CCCCCCCCCTCAATCCTTAATTCAAGCGGCGTTCGTTGTCGCTTTCGAACTCCCCCTAAAAATCCTCTTCTGGTTGAAATCGCGGACCGATTGGAGGTTTAGACGCTTTGATTTTTTCTATCGCTTCCAAAGCAATTAGACAAGGTCGATGACGAATTTCCATTTTAGGTATAAGTAGAGGACAGGGTGTATCTCATCCGTAATTTGCTTTGATTCTACTTTTTTTAATTTTTGGGTCAAATTGAGACGACGGGACAAATTAAAAGGATATCGAGTGTAACTTTTCATTTGGTTGATGAGGAACGGAATTGCGTAGTGGGTTATATTAACGGGATTTTTATGGGGGGGGGGGGTGGTTGGCTAAAAAATTTAATTTCTTTACATTGACAATTAAAATATCCGATCAAAATTTTTTGATTCACTCTTAAAGATGAATTGTTCAATTAAATATCTTCAAAATAGTATTTAGATAATCACTTATTTTAAGTTAACCTTAAACTTAAGATAGTTATTTTTTAATGATAAATAATGATCACTTTTTTGATCACAATTTATTCGTTTATTCGATGAAATTTCTTCCAAAAGAGATGAGCTTAAGAAAAAAAAGAATTTTCAACCACGAAAGATTTTCCATTTATTAAAGAAAAAACTTTTAAAAAAAAAGGAATTTTAAAACTAAAAGGCAAGAATTTACATTGCATTGAATTTTTTAATAAACTAATTGAATAATCTGCTATAAGGATTACTTTTAAAAAATATTTTTGAAAGTAAATTTAAAAATTATTTAAAAAAATAATTTGCGAGTAAAAATGAATTTTTTGTAAATGAGTGGAATTTTCTGCTAAATAATTTAACTTTTTTATCAAATTGCTTAATTTTCTTCCCAAGAAAACAAATTTTCTACAAGACTTTTTAATTTCTTACAAAAAAATTTTAATTTAAAACAAAAAAGTTGATTTTCAAGCAAGCAATTAAATTTAGAACCAAATAGTTAAATAATTGATTAGAAAATTAAGGTTTCAACTATAGAAAAAATTAATTTTCATCAAAGGAGTCTAATTTTCTACCAAAGAGATGAATTATCCTCTAAGATATAAATCTTAAAACAATTTTTTTCACAAAGTAGTTTAACTATCAACAAAAGAATAAAAAATTTAACTTGAAAATCTGAACTTTTAAGCAAAAATGATTCAGTCGATATTTTTACCACAAAAAAGTTTATTTTCATCCAAAACAGGGTTAGTTTCGATTAGTCAGTTGCAATTTTATCCAAAAAAGCTTTAATTCTATTAAAAACATTAAATTTTTCCAAAAATGGAATCATCATACGTTCAGTAAATAAAATTATTGTTCAATAAAAAAGGATAACTAATTTTTAACAAAATAGTTCAATTATCAACTGCAGGAATGAATTTTTAACTAAAGTGATGAATCCTTAATTAAAAAAGTTCACTTTCAACCCAAAAAGGGTAATTTCGAATTAGGAAGTTGCATTTTTATAATTAGGAAATTAAATAAATTATCAGATTACCAAAAATCACAGAAATTTGTATAGCCGTACAAGTATAAAAATTTGCGTAATTTTTGTGTTTAAGAAAATTTATTTAATTTCTCATCTATAAAACATGTTAAATGTATAATAATATTTTTATAATAATAAATAAAATTTTTGTATTATAATTGAAAAAACAAATATATGTTATCCGCTTTCGTTTAAAAATTACTCGCATACAAATAAAGTTTTTTTTTTTAATTATTAATAATAACTTCAGAAATTTTCGAAGATTATAGCTTAGTTGAATTTTGTGATGAAAAACAAAATATTTTCAATGTGCGTTTAAAAAAGAATTTTTAATTTTTTAATTAAATTAAATTATCTGAAACAAAAAAATTTCACTAATTTTTATAGACAGTATACGCTTGTTTGAAAAAAACTGAGTGGCGACAAAATAATTTTTTTAAATTTATAATAACAATAATTAGAGAATCGTTTTATTGCTTGTTACGAAACGTCCAAAAAAAATGGTAAAAAATTAATTAGAATTTAAATATGTAGTTACGGAAACTTTTTAAATTTTTGCGAGCTCTTAGGGGACAAATTTTATACAAAAAATATCAGAAATGGCTACTTGTTGGGTTAATTTTTGTTGTGTTGAAGACATTTGGATATTTTATTTTTTTTTACTGCCGCAAAAATCACATAGAAAAATATATAAAAATGTTGCAAAAAATAAATGATTACATCTATAGACGTCTAACAATCAAATAAAAAATTGGTTCCAACTTTTTTATTGCTATATTAAAGTTCCTAAATTATGATCGCAATAATTTTATAATTTGTTTTTTTGAGCAATATAAAAGACCATTTTCAGCACCATGCTAATTAACATTTTTGTAAATTGTCTTCTCGAATTAACGACAAAAAATTTGTTTGTGAGTTCCACATAAAATTAGTTTAAATCGAACTGAATATAATAATAAAGAAAAGAGCTAAAAGTTCTAATAATAATAGTTCAATATTTATATATTGTTTTTAATATAGAATTTTTTTTTAATAAGCAACATCAAAATTCAATTCATTTCTCATAATCAATTTTTTGCAGATATGGTGCTCGTGAGATTCAATTTATTCGTGGAATCAGCCCCTGATTTTGATTGATCGACCGAAACGTGAAAATCAGCGATCGGTGAGTAATTAAGGTTATTAAATTTAATAAATTTATCAGAGATAGGAAGGTAATATATAAATGAAAATTCCTGAAATTGGAACGCTAAGCGTTAACTGACAATGGCATTTTCACTATAAAATTTATATTACGAATCCTACATACATTAAAATATTTATAAAGTAGTAGTAAATATTCTCTCCTGATGCTCGCATTGACTTCTTTGACTTGCATTTCCTAACCGAAAAAATATACACCTTTGAAAAATACCAAAATACAAAAATTTTCTAGTTTCATATTTTTTAACTTTTTAAAGTAATAAAAGAGTGGACGTATTAATTAAATAAGAAAAATAACCTGCCAATTTCCAATTTTTTTTCTCCAGTTCGCAAACTTCTTTCTCGTTTAATAAAATTAAAAAACTCGGACTCTAAAGCTAAAAATTTTCCCATCTCAAGGAACAAACACTGAGCTAAAAATAATTTTAAGCAATTTTAATTTTGAAATATTAAAAATTGAACGATCAAATTCTTGTTATAAACTGAACACTTTTTAAATTAAAAGTTTACTTACTTTTCTTTTAAATAGTTTTGAAGCCCTTCAAAAATTTCCAAATGTTGAAACATCTACATGTTGTTTTATATTTATTTAAATTTTAAATTATTATTTTTAAACCTTTTATAATTAATAAAAAGCTTATAAATTTTTGAAACTTCTTCCTAATTTTTCTAAATTAAAAAATACATATTATGTATTAAAATTCACCAAGTCACCAGTAAATTAAATTCTTTCTCTTGAATAAAACATTTTTATCTTTTAAATTTAAGATTGAAACAATATTTTTAATTTAATAAAAGTCTTCAATTATGAACATATTATGTTTAAGTTACTTAGAAACTTTAATAGTTTATTATTATTATTATTATTATTTACTTGGTAATCCTTAACGTATAGTTCAATTTTAAAAATAATTAAAATTTATATTCACATTTAGTCAACTAAAAAGGTTTTTGATAAAAAATTGTAGATTTCGAACGATACTCCTATGTAATTTATTAAAGTCTTTAGAACTACATTTTTGAATTCTTTAAATAGAAAATATATGCTTAAATATTTAAATACAAAATCAAAAATATGTAACTGAAAGATTTTCGAGTCACGCATTGTAAAATGAAATAATATCATAATTGAAAAAGATAATAATTCGATTGATTATTTAAAACTTTTGAAATCAAACTTGTACACATTTTTTTCTCTAAAAAATTATAAAATTACCGACTAAAAAATAAATTCAATGTCATTTCCCGGGGTTTCCCGGTTATTCGTAATTAAAAAATTTTAGATAAGGTAAAATTTCAAAAAACACAGTGTTAAAAAGCTGATAAATAGGACTTGTTTTTGCATCATTTCTAAATGAACACTTTCAAAATCGATCAGTTTTAAATCAAAAGTTTTTTCTTTAGAAGCTACAAAAATTGAAAAATTTTAGAATAAAATGTTCAAAATTTGGAAAATTTAATAGAAAAAAATGAAGCTGTAATAATTATTTTGGTATTAATTCAAAAATCTCAAAATTAAATGACTCCAGATTAAAATTTGAAAAACAGGACAATTTCAAAACGCTAAAAATGGAATATTTTCAGAATAAAATCTTGTTAATTTGATTATTTTAGATTTCAATGAGTTTAAATTGTGTTCTTTTTAATTCAAGGCGTTCCAAATTGAATAAACATAAATTAAAAATTTTGAATTTAAATAGTTTTCAATTTTAAGCGACTAAAATATCACAATTTCAAATTGAAAACGAAATACTATTTTCTTAATCTAGACCTTCTGAAATATTAGTATTCAAAATTTGTATTCCATGAAAAAATTTAACTAAATTTAAAATTGTGTACACTAATTTTTTAATTGAAAATAAACTCTCTAACATTTTCACGGTTAAAATATGAAAATTATCATTAATTATAAACCAATATAATTGTATTATTCTTCAAAAAATGTCCAAATCAAGTAATTGTAAATAGGAAAGTTACAAAATTAGAAAGGTTCAACTACGGAACTTTGAAAATTAAACGAATCTGTACTATTCATTACAAGTAAATATGATTAGTTTAAAAACGAAAAGATTTTTTGTTGTTATTTTCAATTTTAAAAATGGTACCATTTCAATTTTTATTGCAAAACTAAAAACTCGGAAAATGTAAATATACAAAATTAATGAAAATGCTCAATTACTGAGACACAAATTCCAGGTATTTTATTTTTTATCCATTTTAATTTTAAACAAATAAATTTTTAATTTTTTAATTTTTAAAAATTTCATTTCTTCTTTATTCATAATGTGTCCCCTAAGGGTTTACATGACTTCCATTCCTTACAATCTTTCCGTTTAAATCTATATATTTTTTACAATCTTATCCTTTCTATGTATACAATTATTTACAACTATTTACATAAAGTCTTATATCTAGTTCCTTATTTCTATTTCCTGCGATAGCGCAATTTAGGACTTATTAGTAAGCGAGTGAGCGAGCGAACGAAAGCGAGAGTGCAAGCGAGAGAGAGAGAGAGAGATCATGAGAACGCAAACGCATCTTAGTCTACTTATCTTTTACTTTACCATTACTTACAATTTTCACGCTTCTAATCTAAGCAACTTCCGTTGCCTTTTTCTTTCACTTTCTTTATAGCCCCATTTACCTTTTTCACGTGCATTCTTTCATTCTCCCTCATTCGCTCCTCTAGCACCCTCTAACTCCATCATCCATTCTTCTCCTAATCCATCTTCGCCTAGAATCTTACCCACATTTTCTTGCCAGCTTCCTTTATCTTCCATTCCTCTCCTACATCCTTCCCATACATGCTCCCATGTTTCCTCCTC
>NC_046659.1:143967478-143969049 GCF_010883055.1 Belonocnema kinseyi | reverse complement strand
CCCACCTCGTTAATTCGATCGCCCTCCCTCTCCTCTCTTCTACCACCATCAAACACTTTCTCGCCAACTCCCCTCCCTTTCCCTCCCTCAGCTTTGTCTCAAGTTTCCATACCCTCTTACCCGCTCTAATACTTAACTTATCCCTTTGCGCTTCTTCTCTCACCATATATCCTGGCGTCCTCCAGTCTGCCCCTAGTGTCCACCTTATATACCTTTCTTGTAAACTCTCAATATCTTTCCTTTCTTTCCATCCCCATATCTCTGCTCCATAACCTAAAACCGGCCATACCAGCATATCAAATAACCACATTCTCCTTCTCCAATTTTTTTTAACCTCCGGTTTCCTATTCCCCATATCTGTTTCATTACCCCTGCTGCTTTTTTTATTCTTTCTCTTACATGAGCTGTATGATCTCCATTCGTCTGCAAGATATATCCCAAATATTTATACTCTTTGACTTCTTTTAACTTTATTCCTTTCCATCTCCCTGTCCATTCTTTCTTCCTTCCTCCTCCTTCTCTAAACCACATTATCTTTGTCTTTTCTACATTTACATTCAGCTTTTTCGCATCTAAGTATTTCTATAATCCTGTAATTAATCCCGCCATCCCTTCTTCATCCTCTGCCATCAACACTATGTCGTCTGCGTATGCCAGTGTATATATCTTTTCCTTCCCTATACTAACTCCTCCCCAACCCTTTCTCCTCATTTCTTCTTCCAAGTCTGATATTAATAAATTAAATAAAGGTGGGCTCAGAGGACACCCTTATCTCACACCTCTCACCAACCAGAAACTATCTCCTACTTGCTTTCCTACCTTTACCCTGCTTCTTATCTCCCTAAAAATTTCTGATACTCTCTTTATTAATCCCTTTCTTATCCCCTTCTTTACCATAACTTTGGCTATTTCGCGGGAAATGGCTGAAGTTAAGAAAGAAAGAAAAAAATGGGAAGAAATCAGGGAAAAGTTGGAAAAGAGGATGGAGTCATTGGAGCCAAAACTAGAGAAACAGGAAGAAATTAATAACACAAAGGTAGAGGAGATAAGAGGTAGGATGAAGAAACTTGAAAGCTCAAACGGGAATTGCGGTGGGGGCGAGAGCGGGAATAAGGAGATATAAAGGCTGAGAAACATAGAACAAAGAATAGAGAAGAAAGAGAGGGAAGAAAGAAAATTGAACATAGTGATAAAGGGTATATGATTAGAGGGGAAGGAGCTGAAGGAAGGGGTGGACGAAGTACTAAAAAGGATTGATGCTAAGGTAAAGATAGAGGAAAGGCGAAATATAGGAAGGGAAGTGAGAAGAGGGGAGATAATGGCACTGATGAAACTAAAGAAATGGGAACATAAGAGGGAGGTGATGACATAGAATTGGCTATTATATGGTAGTCCGGAGAGAATAGAGGATGATTTGACATGGGTAGAAATGAAGATGCAGTATAAATTAAGGAAAATAGCGAAAGAGGAAAGAAAAAAGGGAAAGAGGACATGGGTTAAGTATGGGAGAATTCAGATAGATGGAGTATGGTGGGATTGGGATGAAGAAAGGGAAGAGATAGTAAGAAATG
>NC_046659.1:143953251-143967378 GCF_010883055.1 Belonocnema kinseyi | reverse complement strand
AGGAATGGGCATGGATAATGTGTAATAGAGTATGGAGAGGAGAGGGGTGGCCAGAGTTATGGAAAGAAGGAGTAGTTATACCAATAGTAAGGAAAGGCAAGGCAGATGAGGTTAAAGATTATAGGGGGGTGACGTTGATGCCTACACTGTATAAAGTATATGTAACTATTTTGTCGGAGAGATTGAAGATAGAAGTTGAAGAAAAAAAAGATCGAGTCGCAGAATCAGACAGGGTTTAGAAAAGGAATGGGGGCAATGGACAACATATATGTTCTGAACTATCTAGTAAATAAGAGAATTAAAAGGGAAAAAGGGGCAATGATAGCAATGTTCGTGGACTTCAAAATTTCATTTACAATTATTATTTATTTTGGAAATTTTAAAGTAAATTATTTTTCTAATTTTGATTGATTTCTTTTTTTCCTAATCCGTTATTATAATTGGGGCAATTTTAATCGCTTATTAAATTATAACTTCATCAATTTGAAAACTGTGAAACTATTAAGCCTTTAAATTTGATGCTCTATGATTTCAAAGATTCTAAAAACCCAAACAATTTTATAAGTTTAAAATTAACATCGCGAACAAATCATTATATTTAAATCTGAAATTATTTAATTTAAAACTGACTATCACGGATTTCTATATAAAATGTTATTATTTTTGAGGATTTAAGGAGAAAATTGTGCTGACATTTTCAATATCTGAATTTGCAATTACTTGTGAAACTTGAAATTGGAAACATTAAAAAATTACGAAAAATTTAATTGATTTAATTCTTTAATTATTCAATCATTTAATTATTCTGAAAACTTTAAGCAATTGCTAAAAATAATTTACTTGCAAACTGCGTATCGTGATTAAAAAAGTTCAAACGGGATGACTGAAAAATCGCGAAAAATAAAATTCCCGCATCATGAAATTCCTAAATAATAAATTCTGAGACAGAAAATTGAAGAATTATAAAATATTCGAGCTGAAAAAATTTGCGAATGAAAAAATGTTCAAATATGAACAATGAGTTTTTTTTTACAAATACAATGGTTTGATTGCAATAATTTAAATTATTTTATAAAAAAAATGGTTTCAATTCGGAAATTGTATAGTTCAGGAATTTTATTGTTCGGGAATTTTCCAATTTGGGAATTCTATTATTCGGCAATTTTATTTTGAGGGATTTTTCACTCATCCCAATTAACCATTTTAATTTAAAGTGTACAATTAGTAATTTAAATATCATCGATAAAGCATTAGGTTTACTAAAAAATGATCCCTTTTTAAATTAGAATAATTAAAAATAATTCAATCAAAATTTAAAATAAATAACTTTTTTTTAAATTTATCATTCTGATTTCTAGTTGTGTACCAAATTCTTATAGAAAAATATTTAAAAAAGTAAGGTGAAATTATTATTTGCCTTAAAAATAATTACAAAATTTTACTTAGCTAAATCTTTGGACAGATAAAGTATTTGGTTAATCTAACCTAAACCAGTTCTTTTCGTTTAAGAAACTGTAATTTTATAAATGTGTTTGATCGAATTCGAAGATTATTTTGCACCAGAACCTTGATTTAGTAACACTCTCGGGAGTTGCCTGCAAATAGCCTTGTTACTAAATAGAGAGAATCGAAATGCAAACATTCAACACTGCCTGGAATGTTTCCAATAAGGGTGCATAATATTGCGCCATATAGATGAATGAGTACTCACGCAACGCGGCACTTCCAAGGCGAGATTCACAACCGCCTCTCGTCTATCGCCCTGAGAAATTGGGAAGTACACTAATTCTAGGAATTAAAATACCGGGGGTTACGAAATCGGGGTTCTATTGTAGTTCGTAATTATAGAATTCTTTTTTCAAATGAAATTCGAAATTTGGTGAGATCTAGAGAAATAAGTGTCATGTAGCGATTGGCATTTAATACATGCAACTGAATATAATAGGTCAGCACACGGGCCTCCTATTAAAGCCGTCGGATTGATTTTCCACCTTTCATTTTGATCCGGTCAAATTTCGTTGTTGGTATAATTGAATTGCGACTGTCTGCTCGACTCAGTCGCAAATTGGCCGAATTGGCTGGACAGCCAATCGCCCAATAATAAAAAAGGATAAAAACACCTAAATGCATGCGAGAAAGAACTGCAGGGAATGTAAATTTAACTACCAACACTCATATATTCCAACTTTATATACAGATAGAAGTTCTTTCCACTCAGTAATAAAACAATCAGAAATTATTTCAGCCCTCTATTTTGTATTATGTTCAAAAATATAATAGACGTTTTCTAAATCATTAAACGGTTTTTTAAGATAAAGTATTGTCTAGAAATAAATACTGCAAAATACAAAAATATTTTAAAGTAACACTCAATGCTTTTTTGATATTTTTTTGTCGCATAAATATTGAAGATAAATCTTTTAAAAGTTTTGGAACAATTAAATTCGAGCTGAAATTAAATTCTGAAAGATCAGAACAAGAAAATAAGTATGATTATATTATTTTTGAATTAATTCAAATATAATTTTTATAAAATTCCTCAGAAAATTAAAAAAGATTTCTGAACATTCCAGATGTGTCAAAAGAAGCTAGAATATTTAAAAAAATTTTTTTTTATTCAATAGTAATTAAAAAAATATTAGGAAAAATTCGGTTATTATTAAAAGATGTTTAGCAATTTTATAATTTTGGAAGGAATCAAGAAATATTTCATAAATTTTTGGAAATGTTTCAAATTTTATATATTTTTAGTCTACTTACAACTGCTTAGATTCCTGAAAATATTTTCAACTGTTTCGAATTCTTTCACAATTCTGAAAAATAATTTAAAATTTGAAAGAATTTCCTTATAATCTTCTAAATTTTTGCAGGAATTAAACAATAAATTTGTTGATTCTCTTGAAACCTTCTAAAATTATTTTTAATCTTCTCAATTTTTGTTTGTTTATTTCATCTTGAATAATCCATATTTCTAGAAATCGTTTAAGGATTAAAATTTTTATCAAAGGTCTTAAATTATTCTAAATATTTCTTGAACTTACTAAAATTTATTCTGATTTTTTTAGTCTCACCAAATTAAAATATTTGGATTTAAAATCTTGTAAACTCTTTTTCTGAAATTTGAGGAAATATTTTGAAATATTTAAAAAGCTTTTTTAATTTTCTGGTGAAATTGGTTTTCTGAAATAAAAAATAGTTTGATATTTTACCACAAATCTTAAGAAAAATCCTTTTTGAATCCTTTAAGACATTCGAAATCTTATAATCTTTAAAAATTAATCAAATTTTTCATAACTTTTTTCTGCACATTCAAAACAATTGCCATAAAATATTATAGATTCCTCTGTGACAATTTTAGAAATCTTTAAAAATGCTCTGAATTATTTTCAAATAACCTCTTATAAATTAATTTTTCGATATAAACAGTCGTTTTAATTTTGTCTAAAAACCTAGAAAAAAATGGGTTTTCGTTAAACGTAAAATTATTATAAAATATTTGCAAATGTTAATTATTTTTTAAACGTTTTAAAACTTATAAACATGTCGCATAACAACTAATTTTGTTGTGAAATTGTCTATTATGGCAAAGTTAGAAAATTTTGCTTTAAAAACTTTTTAATTTGTTTTAAAAATTTCAGGAAGTAAATAAAAATGTTTTATAATCTTCCTAAATTTTTTCTTAGAATTCTTTACAAATCAATCATTTAGAATTTTCCCATGAATCTCTAAAATACTTTTTTTCATTCTCTTGATAACCTGCAAAAATCAGTTTACCTAAGACTTTTTTCCATTTTGACAAATAAAAAAATATATCTTCAAATCCTTCAGATTGTGAAGCGGTTCTGAATGCTTAAGGAGCTTCAAAATCTTTATTTACAAATATTTAAAAATATACATTTTTCTTAATTCTTTACAATTTGTTTGAACTTTTGAATTAATTTTGAATCTTTTTAAACTTCTATCTATCTGTCAAACTTGATCTTATTTTTTTATAAAACATTTTAATCTTGCTAATTGAACAATTCTGCTGTATAATCGTCCATATTCTTCTGCGAAAATTGAGAACATCATTTAACATTTTTTTCATCTTTATCAATATTCTTAAAGATTATTTTTTTAAAATAAAAAATCAGTTTGAATTTTCTCAAAACATTTAAGAAAATTGTTTTAAATATTTTGTACAGCTTCAAGAAATTTTGAAAATAAATGTATTTGGAACTGACTCAATTAATTCCTGAAATAAAAAAAATGTATTTAGCGATATTTTTTAATGTTTTAAAACCTTCTTAAATTTTACTTTAAAATTAATCGATTTAAATTAAGTAAGATTTTAAAGGAACCTCAACGAAAGTTTTATATTTTCTTGAACCCATTTAAACTTTTTAAAAGGCTTTAAAATTTTTTTTTTTAATCTTTGAAATTTTACATTAAGTTTTGAATTTGTTAAAATATTTTTTAAATTTTAGTTATTCTTCCATCATTCCAAGAAAATGCTAGAGTTTCGAATATCTTTTACAATTATTTGAACTTTTGAAATCTTTTGATATTTTTTTAAGCATTTTGAAATATTGTCTTGAAATTAAATTTTTCAAAGCAAAACGTCAGATGGAATTATCCCCCGAACTTAAAAAGAAATAATATAATCTTGCATTGCACATTTTGGCTTTAAGATTTTATACATTTTTTTTAATTTTAGGAAATAATGTAAAAAATTTCGAAATATTTTTCAATTTTCTGTTAATTTTTTAAAATAAAAAATTAGGTTTAAGTTTCTCAATAATTTTAAAGAATTAGTTTATTACCGTGAAACATTTTAAAATCTTCAATAAGCTTTAAAAATGTTGTTTCAAAATATTTTAGAATCTACGTTTCTTCTACCTTTTTTGAAAAGTTTGCAATTTTTAAATTGATTTTAATTCTTTTTTAACCATTTAAATGTCTCTTGAAATTGATAGATTTTTCCCAAACTTTCTACTACTGCCAATTAAAGCTTTAACTTTAAAATCATTTGTATTTCGTTTAAAAATGTTATGAAACAGTTTCAAAAATTTCGAAATTTTTGTCAATTATCTTTGAGAATTTATTTTTAAAAAGAATCAGGTTAAATTTTCCTAGGAATTTAAAAAATTATTTTAACTCCCTTGAAAAATGTACAAATTCTTAAGAAGCTTATTTTGTTAGAAATTTATAAAAATCTGTTTCGTCCAATCATGAAGGCGGGGTTTGACAGCAACTATAGTTTCTCGATTGTGATAGTTCAAAGAAATAATCGAAGATTGTGCCATGCACTTTTTCTTGATTTTCTTAATTTTTCCTTTCAAAATTTTTCAAATAGTTTACCCTGTAATTGGATTTTTTGAGAAGTTCAAATATTAAAATAAGTTAGAAAACTTTTAATTTTAAAAGTTGCAAGGAAAGTCCAAAAATTATTTAAATAATTTTTATTTAATTAGTAGGTAAAAAATAATTTTTTAGATATCTACTTAAAATTTCTAAAGATCTCTAGGGTTTATGAAACTTGTTACCAAATTTTGTTTGAATATTTATTTTCCGAAATTTAAACTCTTCTGGTATTAAATTGTAATCAAGTCCGTGAAAAACAAATTTATAAGTAATTTCAAAAATTGGACCTTCAATATTTTTTAGGAAATATGAGATTCTTCTAAACGAAAAACGTTAAATTTTGATTCTAAAGAGCTGATTACATTTGTCCCATTGATTATTATTATTAAATACCGGGACAGCGCTGTGCAGATAATTTAAAAAAAAATTCAACTCTAACAAAGAATCCGTTCCACAAATTTGGCTGTAACCAACTTAAGTCAGAGACAATTTAATATAATAAAATGGACTAATAATAATAATAACACAATTAAAATGTTTAAAGTAATTAATTAAAAAATTGTAATATTCTTTGAAATGATTGTTCTCTGTGAAGTGCCATTATCGTCTAAAGAGGAAATGCCGACGCATTTATTCCATATGCAATCGGGGTGAACCGAAATGGTCGACTGTCAACCAGTAATTACTGATTAGTACGTGCATGGCCGAATTGCCAGGTTATGGAGCGAATGATGAGAAAGGGTGAAGGGGGAACGTAGCGATGCACCCCTTTATTAAATACCTTCGAAATTAAAATTATAATTGCATTCATTACCCCTCGCTCGTCTACCGTACCAATAGTTCTACACAACCCCATGTACGACTGTAGAGACTATCGCTTCGTTAGGGGTAGGACAAATGGAATTTCCAACTTCCGAATCAAAGCGTCACCCTCATCGAATAGCCACAATATCAATTCCTAATCCTAATCGAGAATTCAAGCTAGTTTCCCAGGAAATTATATCTAGGGAAATTTTTTAATTTTTCAAATTCCCTAAAATGGGAAAACATTTTTTTAATAAAAATACCAAATTTCTTTGATCAACCAGTTTAATTTTCAGAAAATAAATAAATAAAATGCCCCCTGCGCAGGCACGTTCTCGTTGCACGCGGCGTGCGCAGCACTTCGCGCTAATATTGAGCGCGCCTAGAGCGCGCGTGTACGCTCTCACGCTCGTTTTCGTACGATAAATGCGTACACTTTATCTACATTTTTTCAAATAACATGAATATTAAAACTTAAATTGAAAACTGTGATTTAAACCTCTGAGGAATTAGCCATAAATTGAGTCGCCGGATAATGGGAGAAAAAGCATATTTTTGGACACGAATCGACTAACAGTGCAATTCTTAACGGATTTTGATTTTTTTAAATTAAAATTGACTGCAAGGCTTCCGGGTATAACATTTAACTGGGCAATTTTTATTTTGACTTAAAGGGAATTTGTTATTTAACACCAAACTTTTAAATTTTTGTTGCCAAACTTTTCCATAATACCATTTCTTCTAAGACTTTGAAATTCATGTAACTGAAAATAATTTATTAGTGGATTAGAGTAAGATAAATTTTTTTAATCATGTTATAAACAAATTAATTAACAGAAGTAATTTTTTATGATTGGCATTGATTACCTAACTTTGAACCATAGCTTTTGTATAAAGTATCTCAGATAATAATCTGCGCTTACAATAAGTTAATAATAGCTAATTATTGCCAATTGTTTAAACAATGTTTATGAACAAATGCACATTTTGACAATTTCTTTATGAAGAAGCTTGATTTTTTCCGAAATCAACTTAAAACATTTTTGCGAAGAATCCTTGAAATCATATTTTTCATAGTGACCAAAAAATGTTGATTATATCAACAATTTTTATAAACAAATGTACATTTTGACTATTTTATGATGAAAAGGCTTGAGTTTTTTTCCGGAATCTACTTCACACGTTTTGCCTAAGCCTTCTTGCTATCATATTTTTCATAATGACCAGAAATGTTAATTATTTAAACAATGCGCATTTCTTTATAAAAATTTTTTTGAATGATTGATACTTTTCGGCCACTATGAAAAATATGATAGCAAGGAGTCTCAAGCTGAACATTATAAGTTGAATCTACAAAAAAATATGAAAAATAAATAATCATTTGTGAAATCTTTCCTTGAACCTTCAAAAAAATGTTAAAATCTCTCGAAAGCTTTCAAAATTGCTAAAAACTTTTTTTTATGTGAAAAAAATCTGGATTTGCTTCTAAATTATTTGAAAGTTATGCTTATTTTAAATTATTTTTAAATCTTTTTAAAACTTCGAAATCTTCTAAATAACTTTTTATTTTTTCAGATTCTTTTCAGTTAATTTGGGAAATCTTATGAAATGTTTTGAAGTCTTTCTAAAATTTCTCTTCAAATTAAATATTTAGAATAAGAGATCATTTGGGATTCTTTGATGCTCTTGAACACTTCCAAAATTAGTACAAAACTTTTAAACTTTTTTATTGTAATTTTCATTCCTCAAAAAGTTTTTTTTTTCAAATCTTCAAATTGAAAACATTTATTTTAAAATCACTTTAAATTATATATTGTTTTTTAACTTTTTCTAAACTTCGGATTTTCTTTTAAAATTATATGATTTTTTTCTAAAATGAAACAAAAAATACTGCCAGATTAGAAAAATTGTCAAAAAATCTTTCGAATTCTTTTTGAAACGTTATGGAAATCTTTTGAGATATTCCTAAATTTTTTCAATTTGCTTTAAAAATTCATTATTTTCGAATAAAAAATATTTGAAATTTTCTCCATACTTCTCAAATTTCAAATTATTTCCGAATATTTTTAAATGTTATAGAGCTCTCGATTAACTCTTGAAATAATTCAAAGTTTTCTAAAACACTTTGAAATCTACAAAACCTGAATTTAATTGATTAAAGTAAAACCAAACTCATATAAAGTTTAGATTTAATTTCATTTGCAGTTTTCTGATTTATCTAAACGTATAATAAAACGTTCAAATTTCAATGCGAAGGAACATGTTAATAGCCTAATGATTTCTGAAATTAAAAAATTATTTACAATTGAAATGTCCTCTTTTATTCGCAATTTTTAAAAACATTTAGAAATAGATTTGTTCATGAAATGAAATTACTATTTTTTCCTTTTATGGTTACCAGATGTAATTGGTATACTTGACTTTTTCCGAATATAGATATTTAATCATCAGTTATTATATGATAAAGTACTGTTTATATTTTTTTATGTGTGATTATAACTTCTTTAATACACGTAATATCGTAATATCAAATTAAAACTACATATAAATAAATGACTGAATTAAAAATAATTTCATTTTTCCAATAAAAATAATTGCTTTAGGCTTTTTTGGTGTAAACTATTCAATTAATTTTTAGAGGATTAATTTTGACCATGATACTCAATTACGTCAATATTCAGATAAAGATGGTTTAAATTAAGTAAAATAAATTGATTATTTACTTTCAGAAAAATTTTCAACATTATAAGAGAGTAATTTTTATTTTTTATATCAATTTCAAAAGTTATCAATAAATTAAAAATATAAAAAAGCTTTTTCAAATGTAAAGAATATATAATGTAAAAATTAATAGAATGATTCAATGAAAATGATTGTTTAATGCTCTTTAGATTGTAAACTGATTAACTATTAATTAATTCTATAAAAAATTATGATATCTGGAATTAGCTTAAAACGATATTATTAAATAAAATTTTAAGAAATGAAAGCTCAAATTTGAAAAAAAGAAATTAAGTAAAAGTTATTTGAATGCTTCAGTAAAAGTTATAGTTAAATATTTATAATATTGTGAAATAATTAATTATCAGCTCGATAATTTTTTTTAATATTATATTAAATAAAGGTTGAAATTTATTTTGTCAAAATTAGGTGACATACATTGCTTAATTATTCGAAGTTTATATAATTGCATATTGTATATAATTTGTATAATAAAATTTTATGTATATTTAAACATTCCTATTTCTATAAATTACATTAATTAATTATTAGCTGGTTTGTTGCACAATATTAAATTACATAAAGATTCTATTGTAATTTCTTTTAATTCAATAACATAAATTGCTTATCTGCTTCAAGTAAATGTAATTCAATGTTAGCCATAATTTGTATAATAAAAGTTTGTGCATTTTTAAAATACCTCCATTCCAGTTAAATTATTTTTGTGAAGTTTTGCTATTATAAGTGAGCATCGGTATTCTGATTTCGAAATGATGTACGAATATAGATTTTTATTTTTGCTTAAATATTTTAAAATGTTATAAATAACTCAAATTTTCTGAAAAATGTGAAATAAAAATTATTTGAATGATTTGCTGAAAATATTTCTTTAATGCTTTTTATGTTATGAACTGATTAATTACTTATTAGCTGGATAATTTTTTTACAATATTAAATAACATAAATATTAAATTTTATTTTTTCTCTGTTTAGCAAAAAAAATCATTATTTCAAGGATATGTGATGGACTATTTGATATAATTTGTATATTAAAATTTTATTTATTTTTAACCTATCTGTATTGCAACTGCATGTTTTTTTAAATCCTTATTATGTTATAGAATGAGTATCTAAATTCAATTTTCAAAACCAACGCCTTTTGCCGCCCCCGAAAATCTGAATGTACCTATTTATACCATATAAGATAGAAAAAGAGTCCCCCTCCAATTTCGTTCCAGCGCCACTGCACCTACCCTATCATGATCGTGGTATCATGCTAAGATACTCCATTATATATTTATTTTAAATGTTTGTAACCAATTCTCGATTATAAAATTCCACTTTCTGCATCCTTCAGAGAAAGAAATGGTAAATGTTTTAAATTAAAGTTTTAAATAGGAGATTCCAAGCTTTAATTTATCGATGTTTAAATTTCGAAAATTAACTTCCTTAAAGCATGGAAAAGTACAAATATCATTTTAGGAAAATTAACTTTTTTCACCATATCGAATTAGCCTATCGTGCACTAAAAAATTGAAATGATACGTCGCTTATTAATATTACTAATAGTAATAGTAAATTCTACTTTACATGGATTCATTGAATACATTATTTCAGAATCTAATTCAGCGAAACTGAGCCGTAAAAAATTTTAACAAATAAATATTTATTCGAAAATTGGGTGAATGATAAAATTGTAGTCGGGTATGCACTAACACGAAGTTGAGATTCGGACTTCCTTTTTTTTTTGAACACCCCTATTGCTATCAAATATAGATTGTTCTCACGTGGTTGTCGAATGCAGAAACGTTGTAAATTCGAATCCCTCTTGAATGGGCGGCATGATTATAACGAGTAATAATGGTGGGGTACGTAACAAGGCCGTA
The DNA here is from genome assembly GCF_010883055.1 of Belonocnema kinseyi. NCBI lineage: Eukaryota > Metazoa > Arthropoda > Insecta > Hymenoptera > Cynipidae > Belonocnema > Belonocnema kinseyi. Next base: position 143,956,624 of record NC_046659.1, on the reverse strand, counting down.
GATATTCTAATTAGGGGTAGTATGAGTTTCTGTCGTGCAGCTCCGGCTCCGGCTCTGCCAGCTGAGTAAGGCATACGCATAGTGGTAATGCGTAGTAGCTTGTGTTGTATAGCCTCTGTCAGCCACTGTGCCACTGACGGCTCGCTAATTGCTCAACCCCTCCTTTCCACCCTTCAAATCCAAATCCATCCCTTCACTTCGCAACCTGGACCTGATTTCCATCTCCTGTTAGAACAACGGCTGCACGTTTATAACTGCACACACCTTACCCCCTTTCTCTATTTACGATTCACCCTCAGTTAAAACTTAAAATAATTCCTAAAGAATCATGTCTTTGACATTTTTTGCACCGAGGTCTAAGATGAAATAGTCATTGAGAAGAACTTGGTTATCGCTATGAGACGGTATGATCTATTTTCACAATCAGAATTTAATAATAAAGCTACGGGCGAATATTTATATTTATACGCCTCTGACTCAAAAGTGGACAACCAGGTAGAGCTAAGGAATGATACACATCATTCGATCCAATCGAATTTATCGCCACCACTCTTTTTGTTCTCTTAGCATTCTGAGGTGTCTCGGAGTTCAAATAAATCGAATAGATGGTCAATTGTTGCAACAGATGAGCTCAGTGCTGTGACGATATAGATTTTCGGGTTCTAGAACCCTTAAAACATATACGTTTAGTTACACAAGGTGTACCTCGAAAGTTCGTATCGACTAGCTAGATATCGATTCGATTTATCGATTGATCGATGTGTGTTCAAATTCAAATTAGAATTTGAAGGTTAACTTATAACTATAACTTAGAATTTATAGAATAAGAACAATTTAGAAGAAATATTCATTATTTTAATACTCTCTTTTTGTCTGTCCTGAAATATTAAAAAGAATAAGAATTACAGATTAATTCGATAAACAGGGAAATACTTATAGACTGCGACGCAATAGAAATAGGTTAGATTCTTAGCATTCCTAAAGATGAGTCACAGAGCTATTTTTAGTATCAAAACGTGCTTCAGAACGAATTTTGACAGTAAATGGTATTGTAAGCGTTCCGGTGACAGTTTGAACTTTGTACCGAAATTGTTTGGGTACGTCAATAAACGAATTAGTCATATTGCGTTGTAAATCCAATAGAAGTAGCCATGCGACCTAATTTCTTATTTGTAAAATGACTGTAATATTAAATGACGTCAGCGATTTGATTGGCAGAAAAAGGAAAGTGGGAGAACCTGGGAAAACTAAACCCGATTTTTGGTAAATCGGGTCCAGTTTCCTCGGGTTTTTTTCCACAAAAATTAAAATTTTTTTAAACTGAATTCCAAGATGCTGTAAGATGGTATAACGGAACTCTCCGAACTCTCTTGTTGAGGAATAATAACTAACAATCTATTGTGCTAAATAAAAATGATATGCGTGTGCTTTATTTTAAGGATAGGATCAGCAATTGAAATTGAAACTTTATAAACTATTGTCAACCTAAAAATAACTGAATAATAATACATTCGTAATTAAAGACTTTTATTAAATTAAACATATTGTTTTAGTCTAGATGATTCACTTTTTAACCCATTTAATTTGAAATTTTGTAATTAGGAAAAAAGTAATTGAAAAGTATTTGACTGTTAATTTAATACGAGTAAATTTAACCCAAATATTTAAAAATAAATGCATAATTATTCATTAAACATTTATTTATTGCTTAAAATAATTCAATAATGTAATTTTGAAATTTTTTAAAGTTTAGTGATTTACTCCTTAACTTAGAGTTTTAAAAAATGTTAACATGGATTTACATTTTTGGAACTTAATTTAAATTTCAAAACTCTATAAGTCTTCCACTTTGAATGCTTAAATTTTTTGTTTATTTTGTATTAATTTACTTTTTCCTTTCATAAAATATCCTGTGAAGATAAGCGTTTTGTAATTATGAATTATTTTGTACTAAACAACTTTACAAAGCTGATTTTAATTACCTTTCGACCAAAGTTTTTTGATAACTTTCATTTTGAAATTGCTTTTCTGCAGTTGAATTTTCACAATTCAAAAACAACTTTTATATCATAACTATTTATAATCTCAATTTTACGAGGTGAATTTTTAAATCACTTTCAAAATGTTTTTCTGTGATCATGATTAATAATTATTAATCATTTTAATAAGTTAAACATTATTTGTGAATTTAAAATTGTATGCATACCCTTAAAATTACTTAACATTGATTTTAGGTGCGGATCGAATGTAAATTTGGAAATCAGATCCAGATATAGCAAGTTCGAAAATAGAATAATTAAAAAAATGGAATGTAAATATCAGCCTAAAATCTCTCTTCTAGATTTATTACTGGTACAATCCTATCACCAACAAGTGTTTAATCCAGAGAAAACATTTTCTAAAATAAAAAAATCCCTAAAAATTGTATGAATTAAACTCCGGGCAAGTTAGATTGCTTCGAGATATCTTTTTGATAAGGCTATACCATCAAAATTACTCAGATTACTAATTTTAGGCTGATCAATCCCCAAGCTTAAGATAAGGTCCGAAGATAAAGATTTTTCAACAATGTTTATTAAAATACACGAAGCCGAAATGCACTAATTCCATCTGCATTTCCTTATGTGTATTTTTCCTAGGATCTATCTGTGTAAAAAACAATGGTAATCAAATTTTAAATTCAGAAATAATGATTAACTTATTAAAATGATTAATAAGTAATGATTGTGAGATTATTAATAAGTAATTATTATTTAAATTATTACTGCTGGCACTGTCAGTGATAAACATACAAAATCACAAACTATTTCTTTGGCAAAGAATAAGCAATCGAAAGTAGAGTAAACATGCCAGGCCGATCTATCATTATTTTGAGGTTATGTTCAGATTCACCTGTTTGCCCCAATCGCTGTTAGTAAATGTAAGTAATGTCAACTTAAAGTTTACGCATGTAATATTTCATTCAGTTTATTTAAAACATATCCTGTCTATTCATAATATAGCTGTTTTTATGCCGTAAATAAGCGGTAAACACAATTCACTCTTCGCCCACTGGAAGCGCAGAATATTATTACTATTTTATAGTATTTGTCACTCAGCAGGCATTCCATAATGTTATTTTCACAGAAAAAAATGGACGTTTACTTCTCAATTCACATGTCTCATTTCATTATTAATTAAACACTTTTTTATTTATAATTACTATGTAACATAACCTATATTGTTTTGACACTTATATCCATTTGAAGTTTCAAACGCAACCATGGAAACTATGATAAAGGGGGAGGGTCGGTAAGGCCGGTTTTTGGCCTAATTTATTTTTGGACCAAAAAATCTGAAAAAATCATGGTAGTATCTTATAAGTATCCCGAGT
>NC_046659.1:143948359-143953151 GCF_010883055.1 Belonocnema kinseyi | reverse complement strand
TTATCAACGTCCGCTATATCTAAAAACACATCCTTGTGCTTTATGAAAGTATCTTTGAAAACAGTGGCATTGACTTTCATTTTAGTTAGTAATTTGTTTGATGATTACTAAAAAATTATAAACTATACACAATTATTTATTATGCAAAGTATTTCAATTGAATTAAATAAAAATGAATAATTTTTTATAAATGCTAAGTGTCTTTCAAATTCAGTTTTTGTAATTATCTGATAAAATATATTAGAAAAATGTGTGTGTTACATAAACTTATATCTTACTTAAATGAACTTTAAATATTTTATCAAGTCAAATCTTGTTAGGAAAATTTTTTAAAAATAATATAGGAAAAAGCTAAATTACAAATTTTACTGAAAAAATACCATGAATGTCTACCAAAAGAAAAATCGTCCATTAATAGTGCTGTTATTTAAATAAAAAACAATTTCTGGGATAAAATATGCGTGTAATGAAATAATAAGTATTTTTCGAGCTGAATCAGAATCAATTTTATCAAAGACTGAATGCTGGTTTTCCGTTTGATTAATTCTATGCAGGAAAGTTTGTGAAAATAAACAAAAACCAGAAAAAGAGTTTTTAAAGTCTTCTTGATACATATTATTCTTGAACAATAAAAAGAAATCCTTAAAAGTGTATGAATGACAAATTCGCGTCTAATAATAGGTTGTTAACGTCATTTCCTCAAATTAAATTAATAGTGCGAACATTAAATAAATAAATAATTATTAATTGAAATATCTCGAATCATTATTAATTAAAAAAATCAGATTAGCCAAATAAGAAGTTTTATTTAACTTGAATGAATAGGGTTTCGTTTAAGTAAAAATATTTGAAATAAATACTTTGAGTTTTTCAGACGTTTAATTAATGTGTTTAATTTTATTGTAACGACTTTGAACCTCATTTGATTGTAAAAAACTTGTTTTGCATTGTTCGAGTTCTTTATGATTAATTTTAAATTATATTTTTGTGCTAACGACTTTGAACTTTTTCTAACGCTAAAGACTTCATGGTGGAAGAAATTTAAATTATATTTTACTGAATTTTTAATTGAAATTTAAGGTTTTAGTTTGAATTTTAAAATGTAAAGTCACTTTGGAACTCGTATCGACCTTGGAAATTATATATATATATGGTAATTTATAACAGAACGATGAGCAACAATCGCCTAAGCTTCCATCGGGTTGACAGTAACCTCCATTTACAGTACAAGGATGAAAAGCAGATGCAGATGCTGACCATTTTTTAATTATTTCTAGACATAACAAATAAATACAAATTACTTTAAAAAAATTACATTGAAACAATTTTTGAATATAAATAAATAAATATTGGTTGCGATATGATAATAATAAGTTAGTATTCTCGTAATCAAAATCGTTACCATATTAAGCGCAACAAGTGGATGTGACTAATCAAAGTTGTATTCCATTACAAAAATGTTATTAAAAATTGATAGAATATAATTTATTACTGCAAAAGTAAAGCAATTTTCTAGATGCAATAGTCACCAAAAAGTTTAGAGTACTAACCGAGGTACTTACAGCACTATGACAGATGCAGCTGAAAATGGATTAAGGGGGGTTCCTACTTTGCTGGGCCGAAATCCGGCTGTTTTTTTGGGAATATTTTTGGAGGAAAGTATAGAAGATAGACGGCTAAAATTTTCCACAATTGTTTGTCTATGTTTATTGTAGTACTACAAAATTTGTTGCGTCGTTCCATAAAAAGGGGGGGACGGGGGCACTGATCAATGGCGGGTGGTCGGCGGTGATTTTTCCCGCTGGTGGAAGATCTGCCCTCCGTAGAAAAAATCTAAAAACAAAAAATCAAAATATTTTCTTAATCTATACATTATAGCGCACAAAGTAGACTAGAATGAAGAAAAAAAATGAAAAATGAGGAAGTTATGAGATTTTGAAAAAAATTGATTTTTTCACGTATTTTTTGCTACTAATTATTTTTTTAAACAAACAATTTTCTATATTTTTTGGTCATTGTAGTCTACTTTCTGCCGACACCTTCTGAGAACATGTCAAAAAAGTTTCATAGCGATTGCCTAATTTTTGCGCCTTGTGCGACTTCCACCAACAAGGAAAACGTGGTTTCGAGAAAAACGCGTTCAAAGTTTTTCATAAAAAACGCAAAAAATTATGTTGAACTTTTGCGCTATAATTACACTTATTTATCATTTCGCATGTTTTTGGGCTCGATGATTTTAAATCTTCCATCAAATTTGCAAAATTCATTCCTTTAAACAATTTTTTAAAACAAATTACAATTTTTGAATGATGCATATGCTTTCCATAGCTTTCGATATCACTGATTTCAAACCTGATACTATTTTTGCAATAAAAATGTTTAAATAAAGTTCAGGAAATAAGAGTACTTACGCCTAGTCAGCTATGCAAGGTTCATACAAGCCACCTTCCTCACTCACGTGGAAAAAAAGCCTAAAATCGGAACCGGTTTCGCCGCCGCAGAGCACCCGGCCGCTGCAGCCCAGCGCATTTGGCACCGCTTCATTCAACTGCCTATAACTTTCAAAATTGTTGATATTTTGAATTGAAATTTTCCAGCTATATTTTTGAAACATGTATCTATCCGAAAATGCATATAGAAAAAAAAACTATTTTTTGACCCAAGAAAATAGGAACCCCCCTTAAGGAAAACAGACAATCGGAGAAGCGTTTATATAGCCTCAATAAAAACACATGTTCTACACAGGAAAATGTTTTTAGAACAACTTTCTTCATCATTTATTTTTCGCATTTATAAGAAGGCTAATTTAATTGGTCGATCCTTGGGAATTAAATGCAATAAAAAGGGACATTAGGTGACAAATCCAGAAGGTGCAAGGTTTTCTAAGACTTTGATTACTCATTTAAAATAGTTTAAGGTTAAGAATAGATTCTGACCCTTTATATTTTTTTTATATGTACCAATCGAAATTGAGACCATCCTAAAGAATTTTGTACCCTCCAGATAGAATAAAGGACTTCAAAAAGAAAATGGGACGCCTGATGTCCATTAGTGGGTCAACATATTTCAAATTTTCCCGCCAATCCTACTGCTGTGGACCGACTTGTTCCTGTCCTTTTGATCACACCTCAATACTTATTGCACATCTTGAAATGTCACTAAGAATCAAGTTTTCTTCCTAAGCTTGATTTCCTATTTAACTTATTCACCTCGGAGCGAAAATTATGATCCCTTTTGTTATCACCAAATTCAGAAGGAAATAATTTGATGTAAACACAGGAAAAATTTTCATCTTTCGTTGAGCAGCTTCTGGAGCCACATATTCTGTTAGTTCGATTAATTTATAAAAAAGAAAGTTTTTTTCTGATATTAACATTGTGTTATCAAGTGTTAATCATTCATAGAATATCATTGACTGGATTAATTTATCTGTGAGTTATTTCAATTTTGTGATTTATGTAGTTTTTTACTTATTTAATTTTCTGTGATTTCCTGGTGATTTTATAATATCCCAATATCTATTTTGTACTATTTTTCCCCATTATTATTTAACATGATCGCATAATTTTTTTGTACTGTTTTAAAGGTTAGTGGTTTTATTATTAAGGCCATGTGATGAGTATGACAGCTGATCTAGACAGTGCTAAGATCAATATTTTTTCTGATCGACATTAATTTCAAAGTGCTCTTAAATCAAAGAACTTTGTTGGCCACTACAGTTCTCTTTATCAATAAGAAATGCATTAAACAAGATATGAAAACATATATTTTCTGATTGTAAGAAAGCTACTTTACAAAATCTTGTTGGAATCAACTAATAAGTGATTTTGCTTCAAGAAAGTATCAACAATTAAACAAATAACCGACATTTTGGGATATTTAGGCATAAAGAAGATTTTATTTCGCTGTACCTATAGAATTAAACATTGTATTAGTATAATGAGTTCGTAACAATGATACTGATTAACTAACAAGATTTGAGGTGGTGAATTTTCAAATAAAGAAAACAGTTTTTACAAATATATTTTCATGAATGAACTTCATGGATGTACGACATTTACTGGATTGGCGCCACAAGTCCTATCTGATTTCAAGGAAACTTGGCGGATCAATGTAAAGTGCAAAACAATATGATTTTCTGCATGCCGAGAACTTAGTAGAATCGATTCTGGATGATTTCGGTCTGAACGCCATTAAAAAGTTGATAATTTTGACAACAGTCAAAATTATAGAACATCCAGTCTCCAAAATTTCACTAGATATTAAAGTGCTGTTTTCAGCGAGTTTCGATAATTTTGGGCTTCCGCATGAAAAAGACCAGTGTGGTCGATATGGTGATTTAAACAATGAGATATAGCCGGGTAAATTCCCGGCATTTGAATTTCAAGACTAGGATGAAAAACGAGTGACTGCTGCATTTTTGAAGTTGGAACTACGGAAAACTGCTTTTCGAGAAAAGCGCATCTAAAGTAGGCGAGTTCCATAAGAGCACACGTGTCATATTTTTTCTTCGAAAATAAAATATACCCACTTCCGGTTGCTTTTAGGACTTAAGTAGTACCAATAGATTCAGTATAGGTCCGAATGTTATAACCTACTCCAAGAAGGAATAGTAAAGACTGGTGTTGCCCAATGCGTCTGGTGAGCAGAGGCGGGACAAACTACCAACAAGATATCGCGCGTGTTTGCCAAACGTCCTAAATAAGTTATATTTATTCCAAGAAAGGCGGCAATGTACATGGGCCCGGAACAGTGTGAAAGAAATTGTAGCACCCCCAGCGGATCTATACTG
>NC_046659.1:143947165-143948259 GCF_010883055.1 Belonocnema kinseyi | reverse complement strand
GGACCTACGCTGTAGATAAAAAAACGCGATTTTTGAAAATCTATTAAATAAGAACTAAATTGAATATAACAAATTTGCAACAAACTACAAAAAAATCAATTTAGAAAAAATGTCAGTTTACAGGTTTACACCGCGGACTCTTCATGTATTCTAATTGGAAACGGATCAGGCGCCCTGTCTGTTTACTTTTTGATTCCTGCGCGTTAGTTCCAATCCTATTCGCGGACAATCTCCGACACTGGAACTAAACCGAGATTTTGGTGTATAATACTCTTTACTATTCTTTTGTGTCCTACTCAAATCAGAAAATAATAACTTTGACTCTGGCTTATAAACTGCTAGTATTTCATAAACTCTAACCGACCGTAAGGGGCCTTTTCATGCGGGGACCACATTTTTCTTAACGATTGTCAAAATGATTATTATTCTTTTTTTTCATTACCTTTTTTCACCTCAGTCGTCGGCTGCACTCAGTGTGCAGCACTGATAAGTGGTCATCCATATGCCACGTAGAAAGTTAAGTCAGGGGGGTGGGGCAAATTCCATAATTGTCTACGAGTGGGGCTGGGCGGGCCAAGCGAAAGTTCACGTGGGCACGCGTTATCTTGAATAAAATATATAAAATAAGTTCACGTTGATAGGGGTTTTCAAAAGTCCACGTTTTTTGACAAGGGGGGGGGGGGAGTTATCAGAAATGTTTAAAAAAATTATCCACATGACATGACATTAGTTTAAATTGAGTATTGTAGCATGGTGTCATGGGAATGCATACAAGTTTTTTGACAAAATATTTTAAACGTAAAAGTAAGTCATAAGTATACGAATAGTAATATTTGTCAAATCTATAATGTATTTTCCCAGTCATGTTCCGTTCTTTTGTCAATTGCCGACTTTTTCAGTTTTACGAAATAAAATTAAATATACAAAATTTGAGGTTAGTATATCAGATCGATTTGATCAGTATCGAATACTCAACCTCAAATTTCGGATAGTTGATTGTATTTCGTGAAACTGAATGGTCTTCAATCGATGAAAGGATGAAATTGAGTTACCCAAATGCATTCTTCGCATGAGCAATATTACTATTCAGACAT
>NC_046659.1:143923173-143947065 GCF_010883055.1 Belonocnema kinseyi | reverse complement strand
CCTCTAAGTCAAACTTTTAGGCGGAGCATTGTGAAAGAATATTTTCATCCGCTTCTCTATTATATTTTCCTTTTTATCAGTGATTAACAACTTAAGAAAAATAGAAAAATGTTGAAATATGGACTTTTAAACCCCTTTGCTAGAAGCTTTATCTTTTGGTCCGATTTTCCTAAGGATATCACAAATTAAAGTTCTTAGCTTGTAGAATTGCGATAAAAAATAAAATTTGCTATGTTATATTTTTCTCTTTTTATATTAGTGGTTAAAATATGGAAAAATCAGGAAATTTCATTTTTCACGGTTTGGTATGACTCGAGTCCTGTAGCTTATGAAACTCTTCTTCATGTATGATGAATATGGAAAACTATTGTTGCACCATACTCATGATCAGTATGAATGATTGTGCAGGTTTTATGAACTTTGAAAATTCGGCTTTTTTTACCCTTTTCCACGACTTTACGCGGTGTGCTTGAAAGGGGGTTTCGATTTTTTCTGGCATTTCAGATTTTCCTATTGAATATGTTGCACCGATATGTTACATTCTCTCAGAATAACTTATTTCAGTTCCAAAACTCAAGGCACCCTTTGAGTTCTTTTACAGGTAAGGGCCTTTTGTCATTTTTCAAGTTTTACTGCTTTTATTTCTCACTCATAATAACGTATTCCAGTCGCAAAATTCAAAACGCCCTTTTACAGATATAACGCAGAAATTTTTTCAGGAAATGTTAATAAAGATTGAAGGATCGTTTGTGGCCTTGCAAAGAGTTGGGAGAAGAAAAAAGTTTATTTATGAAAATAATGATTATCGACGGACACATTAAGTCTTTAAAGCAGGAGTTTGACTTCTAACTTTCTCTGTCGGTAATCATGCAATATGTTTTACCGACAGACCCGTAGAAGTTCGAAATTGTCTACTTGCTGCGCTAGTACTGCTTTGAAACAGCTGATAAATTATGTCAGACACGAGCTATTTAATGATATAAATTTGTTTATTTGCATCAAAAGTGCAAAAATTAGTTTTTGGATTATTTTTGTATAATGTTTGTGACCAATTTTGGTTGTTTTGCCCCACTTTGCTGAATATAAACCTTATAGTTAGCCCATTGACAAAATTGAAAATTCTTTGCAGTGTTCCACAGCACGCTCGGTGTTTCCCTTACAAAAAAAAACATCTTTAATTTCTAAACTTTCAGAGTGATCCCTTATTTCGTTAAGTCGTAAGATGGGACAGAAAAATTAAGAACCAGGTTTGGTCATGTGACCCTCTCGTCACATGGCCGTAAACTGTTATATGCCTCATTAAGTTTAGCTTAAGATTTTGTAGTGTAGCCTCCAAAAATAGGGGATAATTTTGTTAATAAATTTCGCTATACTCAATTGTCTAGTCTTGAAAAATTAGATGGAAGATTGTATTTTGATTTTCTAAAATTATTTAATTCCGCCATTTTCTTAATAATCTTTTCATCACCTTAAATCAATTGTTTTCTCACCGTCAATTATTTTCAAATAATGATTTTGTAATTGGAAACTGATTGCTAAAATAAAAATAAACTATTCATAAATGTTTCTTTAAATTATTAATTAATTTATAATTTTCTGGGATTATTAATTGATTTATAATTTAAGATTTAGATAATTTAAATATTATTGATTTCGTTGAACTACCTCCTCTACCATTTTCCGGAGACGGGGCTGAACTAACCAAACCTTTTAATTTACGATGCACTAATTTTATTTTTGAACTAAAAATAAATTTGTATTTCATTTATTATATCTTTTGCAATCATTTTGTCTTATTTATAAATGATTTAATTTAATGTCATTTTATTTTTCAAATTCCAAAGTTTAAACTATTCAATATTAAAAACCATTCAAATAAATATATTTCAAGTCCAAAAGACAAGTTCGCTTTAATTTGAAGCTGCATGCGCTATCAATTTGAAAATGTGAAAATTAACTGATTCGGAATCAGTTTTGCCTGACTTAAATGATGCAAATACAGTTTGTAACAAATCAGCTAAAAGTTTTTAAAAATAATTTCATTTGTCTTGATGATATATTCAGTATTTTAAAACGACCCAGCCTGCTAATTTTTTAGGTTAAGCAGATAAATTTAAACCAAAACTGGAATAGGTTAACTTTCGATTCACCAAATTAATTTTCAAGAACAGAAACGTATTTTCAACAAAATATTTTTTAGACGTGACTTGATTTTTTTTTGGCTTTGGACACAATTTCATGAAGAACGAATAAAAAACAAGTGACTTCTGAAAATGCAAGTAGGCTTAATTTTCAACTAATATATTAAATTTAAAAAAAAAATTAATTTTCAACAAAATAGTTTAACTTGGAACCATTTAGTTGAATTTAAAACGAAGGAAATTAATTTTCTACTAAAGAATACGAATCATTAACGGACTACAATAATTTTCAAGAGAAAAGTTAAAAGTTTCTTTGCCAAATCAAAAAAATACTGAAAATCAGATGAATTTTCAACCCCAGATAAAGTAATTAAATTCTGACTCTAAAAATTTACATAAGATCACAAAAATATAAAAAAAAGTTAAATTTTCAACCACAGAGATTAGTTTTTAACAAAAATTTGGAATCTTGGGCCAGAAAATTAATTTTCAGCATAATTGTTTAACTATGGATCAAGCAGTTAAATTAAGAAAAAAATTCCCAATTTCAAATGTAGTAGTTACTATAAAAAATATAATTTTTAACAACAAATATTTCATATAACAAGCAGAAAACTTTTGAATTAAAATAAGTAGAATTCTATCAAACAAAAGAATATAAAAAAGTGGTGAATCCCAGCCAAATTGTTGGATTCTTAACTTGAAAATATTAATTTTTAACAAAAAATTAAATAGCTCAATTTAATAAAACAGATGGAACGTCAGTTAAAATGAAAAAAATTCAATACGAAAACATAATTATTCAAGCAAGAATATTAAATATTCTTGTAGGAGATAAGTTTGATCTTGTACCATTTGAGGCTTAATTATTTAGTTAATTTTAAATTATTTAAGCTGTATTTTTCACTGATTGAATACTAAAGTTTTAATGGTATAATCAGTAATTACTATTTATTAGATTATTAATTTTTATTGGCCTAATTCTTACATTTTAATCTGTTTATTAGTTATTCATGAGTAATTTTAATAAATCATTGAAACCTGAATGAAAATCAATCATTTCATGCGACTATCTGATTCAGTTATAAATATTAATTAGTTTTATTAAGGTGTTAAATTTAAGTTGTGTGAAAGCAATTTAGCTCATATTATCATTTTTTAAGATATCAATAAAAATTATTTATAAAACAGAATAATTTGTTTTTTTTTTAAACATTAAATTTTCTAATGAAGCCTTCATCAATTCATTTAATATCTTAGCAGTGTGTTCTAATATTTTATTTAATCCAAACATTGAATTTTGTATCGCAATCCACAGCCAAGGCTCCTTTTATTTCCTGTTAGTGTCACTTTGCAGTTACCAACTTCCACATGAAATGTTATTTTTTATGTTGATAATTGAAAATTCAATTTTTAATAAGTAACTGAAACAGATTTTCAAAACATGTAAAATTTTAACCTCGAAACATTTTTCAACAATTTACATGTAATTTTTGCATCGAAAATTTTTTCCGCTTATTCAAAAATCTAACATCGCGGGAGCGTGTTTTCATTTGTTATTCAATATATTAAAATCACGTATTGCATCGCAATCCGCAATCCACCCACAATCTAATTTCAATTTTCTGAATTTAAATAAATTATGAATACTTTCGATCAAAAGAAAGTTACTACTATCGTGAAAAAATAAAATATCGATTATCAATCGATACCGAAAACAGATTTACAAAACCTGTGAAATTGCAATCTCAAAAATTTTAGGGGATTTACTTGGAATAGGCTAACTTTTTTTACGTCAAAAATTTGTTCTGCTCATTCAAAAATTTTATATCCCGGAGGTTTGATTTTATATTTTATTTTTTCTGAAGATTTCATTTAGTGTCGCAATCCGCATTCAAGCTCACTTAAATTTGTCGTCAGTGTTTTGTACTGCCACTCTTTATTAATGGTTGAAATTTGAAAAAATTTTTACTGAAATGATCACCTTGGTTATTTTATTTGTGTGTGTTAAATTAAAAATTATGGACGTGAGAGCAGGATCGATCGAGCGTACAGGAAAACGCGAGTCAGAACCAAGGGCTGTCACGGTTGCGAATTAATCGAGCATATAATGGACGCTGGACTGTCGATATATGCACCTACACATATCGTTTAAAATGCATACACACCCATACCTTTACACATCCAACAATCACCCTGTATCCTCCAACCCTACTAATTTGATCCTGTCGTTAACTAATGGCACTCTTACAAGGCACATTTTCCATACTGTCGATGTGAAAAATTTACTCTAATTTTCCGAAATTATATTTATTTATCTTAAAAAAATGGTTAAAAATCTAAAATTCTTCATTTTGAAAGTAATACAAAAACTTATATTTTCTTTCTTTGAAACTATTACTTAAATTACGTTTAATCCTAGAAACTTAAGAAACAACATAAAAAAAATTAATTAAATTAAAAAATTTTTTATTTTGAAAATAATACAAAAAGATCTGTCTCCTCGCTTTGAAGCTATTGATCAAATTACTTTTATTCCTAGAAACTTAAAAAACAACATAAGACCTATGACTTTAATATTTTTTTGATCTAATAAATGGAGGAAATTAGAAAAATAAGATAAGCATTTATCTCATCAATTTTCTTAAAATCACAAAACTTATGACAAATAGAAAAATAAAATAAAAATAAAAGTAAAACAAATATCTCAGCTATTTTTATCAAAATTTTTTGTTTTGTGTTTATTTTAAATTTCCCAGTGAATTCCAATTTCTTGATATAAATCTCAGTTTATCAATTGTATATGCTTGTTTATTGTTTTATGTTTTTTTATAATTAGACTCTTCACCAAAACAGATTGATTTTAAACCAAACATTCGCATTTTTGATTAAAAAGAGTAACATTTCTATCGAAAAGTGATAAATTTACAAAAAAAATGAGTAAACCCTTTTTAATTTATAAAAAAATCAAATTTTTTGTAAGGGAGATATAAAGATTTTTTTAATAAATTTTTTTAAAAAGTTCCCTATAATAATTAATTTGAGAATTTCATCCATATAATATTTATTTTCAAAATTGAAAGAAGTAGATTTGCAGAGTATTTTTTTTTATAAATAAGCCGTGGTTTAATAAATTATTAATAAATTATTAATAAAATTTTTTTAATAAGTGTTTTTTTGTAAGATTAAAGATGTTTGTACTAAAAATAATGCTTTTATTATAAAAAAAATCATATATCATCTTCTTTTGATTCTTAAAATCAGAAAAAAGCTAATTCTCAGTGACCTGGCTTATGTTTGGTGCCATTTAAGGTTCAAATCCGGGCTGAGGTAGATTTTTTCTTTTTTTTTTTTTTTTTTGAAAAAATATATATTTCACTGACGTAATTGCTAAACCTAGATTTTTAATCTGTGCTTGTATGAAAAGTTATGTATGTTTATGAAAATGCATAAGATTAATGTTTGTCTTTAGCAAATTAGGCATGAAGATCCCAATTACAAATCCAAGTTCTTGTTAAAACTTCGAATATTTTTATAAAAACTCAATGGATTTTTGGTTCAAAATTAATTTTTAAAATGAGAGTTTGACTATTTCATTTTTGGATAAAAATGTATCATTTTTAGTTGAAAGGTCCATTATTTAGTCAAAAATTGATCTTTTTATTAAAAAAATCAAGTACTTGTTTAAAAATTGATGTATTTTGTTGATAAAAAATCTTTTTTTTTTTGCTATAGCATTAATCTTTTTGGATGAAAAGTCAACTAATTTGTTGAAAATTTCGTTAAAAAGTCATCCTTTTTTGGTAAAAAATTCAACTAATTGATTGAAAGTTGAACTGCGTTGATAAAAAATAACTTTTCGGTAAAGAGTTAACCCTGTGGTTGAAAAATTTATCCATTTTGTTGTAAATATCATTCATTTTTGGTTAAAAAATAACTTTTTTAAGGGAAAATTAATTAATTCATATTTAGCTCCTAAATTTGACTTATTTGGTTGTTAATTTATATTGTTCAATTTAAAATCTAAGTATTTAGTTAAGAATTCATTTATTTTGTTGATCATTTCTTTATTAATCATTTTAGCTGGAAATTTATCTCATTCTTTGAAAATTTAAATATTTTTTAAAAATTTGTCTTTTTTAGTTAATAATTAATTTTTTAAATAAGATGATTCGGTTTTTCTCGAATATTTAACTATTTTCTTGGAACTTTATCTCTTTAGAATAAGTTCACCTGTTTTTAAATAAAAAATTTAAATCTTTCTTCTTCGAAAAATTAACTTCTAAATGTTTCGTTAAGAATTCATTTTTTTCCAAACAAGAATTACTTAGTTAAGGGTTGAACTACTTAAGAAAAAATTCATGTTTTTGTTAATGAATATACATAATTTAGTTCAAATTCAACTATCCGGGCGTAAATGAACTTTTTTGTTAGAAATTTATATTTTTGAGTTGAATATTCAAATTTGAAAAAAAATTTATCGTTTTGATCTAAAAATTCGTATTTTTTGTTATAAACAAATACAGTTATTTGTTAAAATATTTCTTTTTAAGAAATTATTTAAACGATTTCCATACCAAAATTCATCTTAAAAATTAGAACAAAAAGAGTCGTAGAAAGTATTTTCTATTGAACAATAGGCCATTCCCTAATGCTAAAGTTGTTAAAATAAAAAAAGCTTCCGCTTTTTTCGATTTTTTCTTTAAAAATAATGTTCTTATTTAAAAATAAGTGATCTCTCATTTTATTTTGATTCATAAAGTCATAGAAAATCTATTTTTTCGGAGATCTGATTTTTGGTGTGTTAAATAGAGTGATGAAAATCAAGCAAAACAGTAAAAATTAGAACTTTTACCTAGATTTCTAGAATGAAGTTTTGTATTTTTGTTTTTTCTAAAATATTTGGTAAACTTATCACAGTAAAAAAATAAATGCCGGTTCAAATTCTAGCAAGGCATATTTTTTTCTCATTTTTCAAAGCACCGTTTATCGAAATAAATCATTAAATATAGATATTTAAATAATTAGTACAATTGAAAAAATCGGACCTTAGCATGGTGATAACATTTTAAAAAAAATTATTTAGAATAAACTGACGTTGATCAGAGAGGGCGCATTATTCGCAGTGGATAAATACATGTAGTATTCACCTGTATAAGTGGCCTTGCAGAACAAGAACAGATCAGCTGATGCCTGAGTCGCGTAATAAGTCAACGCTTAACTCATGTTGAGAAGCGTCCCCGGTTCAAATCCTGGCTATGGCAAATTTTTTTCTTGTGTTATAAACAATTATTTGTCCAAATAAGTCGTTCCTGACTAGAAATCTGCACTTTAAAATAAATATTTCAATGAAAATATAATTAAAATTGTCTTGAGTGTTGGAGACGTGAATGAAGTTGCACCAAAGAGTCTAGAAATGAAAGCGCTGATATGATATTCGAATTGGAGATCGCGCGATTCAGCGATAAATGACGTTACCGTATTGGCTCCATTGGCCACCCGGATAACGAACGTGGTCAATGCGGGCATGATCGGCCGCAAATTTATATCTGATTTCCCGAGTTCGGAAATCAGAGAACGCAAAATTGATCCATCCTCTGATTTATTACTACGGATTAATAAAGCCTGTATCGCGCCACGGTATTCTACAAACGACGTTATATAGTGCAATGGTACGGACGATAGAACCATACTTTACTGGGGAATAGAACACAGTAACGCAATGAGGCTAATGTTGATTTACATCACAAACATTCGATCACGATCTGAATGACACCACAACAATCTCTCATGCTTCACTAAGTCATTTCAAATATCATATTAAATGCAATTAATTACTGAATGAGAGAATTTAATGTTCGGATTATAACACACCATTGGGTCTATGGTAAAACTTAAAATTTAATCAACGAGTCTTCTTCAAGGCAATTATAATAGTACATGAAAACCGCGTTTTAGTAACTCGCGGTTTAGTGATTTCGAGCACTGTTTGCGATTGCAGTTTATCAGAGGAAAGGCGCTTTGGGCGAGCACTCAGAGTATATTGCGCAATATTATGCATAACAATCAAAAACTTCAAAAGCGGCGCTGACTCTTTACGTTTTGATTTCCCCGATTTAGTAACAAGGTCAGTGCGAGGCAATCTCTTATTCGGTTACTAAATAGAAATTATACCCAATGAGAGTGCGGTTTTCGAGATATCTCATGATATTATTTCTCAGGTTTGAGGTTAGTTTAAAGGAACAAATACTGTGAAGAAGAATACGCGTGGGTCGAAGTAAGCAAAGGCGCATGCGCGCGGACTTGATTCGTATTTATCGCTGCCGATGAAGTGCACTTTACCGGCCGAGGCTAGTAAAGTACCCTACCATCAACAATAACCTAGTTTGTTGCTTCAAATCATGCCGGAAAACCTGGAAAAGGATCCTCGTATTACATAAACAGATTTATGTAATTTTTAGAACCTACAATTTTTTAAATTTCGAACAAGACACCATTTTCATGTGGTTTAGGGTTGTCCATATTTTGTAGCGATTTGCATCCAAAGCATCTAAAAAATTTTGTTGTAGCCACAAATAAATAATTCCGTTTTTCTATCGAAAAAAAAACATTTTTATAAATTTTATTCAGAATCCTCAATATTAGCTGATTCGAGTTGAAATTCCACAATTCTATTCACAATTATTTTAGAATACGATATAGATGGTGCTGATAATAATTTTTTTCGTTTTTAACGCATATTGTTCCTAAATCATCAAATACTGCTTTATACTAATTAGTTTTTTTTTTAATTTTGCGAATAATTTATTAATGTGTTTAGAAATTTTATTTTGAAATAGAGTTAGAAAGTCGCGGGTTTATTTTCTTTATTTTCCACTTTTGTCCAATTCTCAATTAAGTGGGGTTATACTTAATTCTTGGAAACATAAAATATTTGTTTAAATAATCTATTATTACCTTAAAAAATATTTACTTATAATAAGGCAAGAAAATTGCAGTTGTTTCTAAAAATTTTCAATTTCTTATTAAAAAGTGGTAAATAATTAATTGGTGTTAAGAACAATAATTGTTTCAAAAAATTACTATTCTTTTCTATAATATTATCTTTTAATAATGCTTAAAAGTTGCGAATTGGTCTGAAATTTAAATATTTTTGTCCACTTTTAACTCAGAGTTTGGGCATGATTATTGAAATTGAACAAAATATTAAACAGGCAAGGAAGTTGCGTTTTTTCTGAATTTTTTATCTTTTTTTTACATTCTCCTGATTTATGATTGAGAGAGTATTAGAATTGTCCGAAATTTGACAACACTGTTTTTCAACAAATCTCCACGTTTCGAAACCCCCTGAATCCGAAAATCAAGTTTTTACGGTGGCGGTTTTATGTCTGTCCGTCCGTCTGTAAACACAATAACTCTCGAAAAAATGAACGAATCAAATCCATCTTTGGTACACATTTTTGGGTCCTAAATGAAAAGACGAGTTCGTTAAACAGCCATTTCTGATAAAAATTAAAAAAATGAGCGCATTTTGAAAATGTTTAAGACCACACTTTCTGAATTTTAAAATTCTATGCACGAATATTTATAGTATTAAAAAGTATTTATCCTCATGACTTTTTTTCATGAAAAAAAAAATCTCAGATTTATAGCATTTTCAAAAATTCTTTAATCTACCGAAAATCAAAATTTTAAGTCAAAAAACTTACGATAAAAGAAGTCAAAACAAGAAAAACATATCTTTTTGAAAGCCCTATACGATTATTATAACAAATTTTTGGATTTTCTTGGAAAATCGAAAATTAAAATTTTGATTGCACAAAAAATAATAAAAAATCAAAAATTCCATTTTGTGTGCCAACTATGTAGGATAAAAAAAAAGATAAAGCAACCCTAGGCGCGCTCAAATTTCCTAGCAAAGCTAGCCGCGCGCGATGAGGATATGCCCGCTAATCGGGCAGATTTTTGAAAAATAATTATTGAGTTAATAATAATTATCACAGTTAAGGAAGAAATAATAAATTTTAACAATTATTAAAACAAAAAGGCTTCAGTATCCCCTTGAAACAATATTTAAATTTGAAATTATACATCTGGAAAATGTAAATAATATTTTAAATATCTGTTTTATTTCAGAAAAATATATTCATTAAAAAGAAAAATGTTATAAAATAGGATTCTCTCTAAAATTCAGAAAAAAAATTTTGCTAATGTAACAAGTTTTTCTGTCAAATTAGTAGCTTTCAACTGAAAAATCTTAACAAAAAGTCTGTAAATATGGAAGAAAATATACATAAATTTAATAAATAACTGAACATTTTGTAAAATCTGCAGAAAATTCGGTAATCATTAGAGAAAATCTATTATCTCCCTATTTCAACTGAAATTCCTGTAACCTTAACAGAATTTTTCAGCGTGAATGTTTGTTCCTTAGTTGTTCGTCTAAAAAGGCAAATAAAATTTAAACATTTTAGAATAACCCGCAACTATATCGAATAAGTATAAATAATGATAGTTATGAACAATAATAAATTTCTTAAACAATTATTTTTGCTAAATTAATTGAAGATTCACTCACTGCAAGTTAAAAGTGAACAAAAGATTAAAAATTTCAGAAAAAACCGAAATTTTTTGCATTATTTCAAGAGAATATCATTAACA
Source organism: Belonocnema kinseyi (assembly GCF_010883055.1). Taxonomy (NCBI): domain Eukaryota; kingdom Metazoa; phylum Arthropoda; class Insecta; order Hymenoptera; family Cynipidae; genus Belonocnema; species Belonocnema kinseyi. The sequence continues at coordinate 143,936,263 of NC_046659.1, read as the reverse complement.
ATTGTAGTAGGTTGTATAGAGAATTATTTTCCTTACCAATAATTAACTGTAACCTCACTCTAATTAAAAATTGGACAAAGTAAAAAAATTTTGAAGAAACTGGGACTTATTATCTCTATTCCAAGAGAAGTTTGCCAAATCAATAATAAATTGTTTAAGAAATTATATATTAAAATATAATTTTCAATAAAGAAGACTTTCTTATGTATTAGAAACATTTTGCATATAAAAAACCACCACAAAATCATAATTGGTAATTTTGAAGAGGGATGTTAAGTTTGAACTCGATTGAGCTAAAATAGACGTTTCTGAATGAAATCGAACAAAACGTATTTTTTTCAAACGAAAATGAATTTATTTCTTTTTGATATGAACAAAAAAGGAAGGTATGCACAAATATTGAAAAAAAAATTCCAGTACATTTTGAGTCCACCAAAGCGCGGGCCATCCTACTTACAAGAAAAAGCCAAAACATATTTGTCACTTTTTTATTTCAGGTGTCAAAATAACCCCTAAGGTTTACCCTTGAAAATAATTTTATATATATTTCGGAAACTAATTCGTAGTTTTGAATTGAAGAAAGTAGAAAATATTTGTTATAAGAAGCTTCAGAGCAGGCATATTTATGATCCAGGGGGTTGCAACCCTTATTTCATATTTTTTAAAACTAACTTTTTTTATGAATATTCTTATCATGAAAATCAAGTTATCCCCTATCCCAAAATTGCCGATTTTGATAATTTTTGGACATGCTGTAGTATGTGACAGCATAAGAGACATGTCAATTTTATGTGCTGACATCCACTTTTAAGGGGTGAAAACCTCCCCTAAAATGTATCCTTACAGATAATTTCTTTTATGTATCGCGGCATCTAATGGATATTTTTTTTGGAATAAAACCAAGTGACAAATATTTATTACAAGAAGCGCGTGACAATAATCATATTAATAATCTATGGGGTTGCAACCCTTCTTTTGTATTCTGAAAAACTATACTTTTTATCAAATTTGTATCACAAAAATCAGAGTATAAATTCAAAAATTAAGAAAAGCATTTTCGTTTACAATATCGAATATTAAAGTTAACATGTTTCATGATTTTGCAATCAACTAGCCCAATTACTTTTAACTACCTTTAAAGTGATGTACCACATGTAAATAGTGAAAAATAAATTTTTTTATTCGGATTTATTCCACGTGTAGACAGAATGTGATTTAGAACGAATGCAAATAATTTTTCAATTTTTTGAAGCAGGAGTATTGGAGGGGTGAAAAATCCACCCCCAAAATTAGATTATCCACTCTATCTTGAGATTTACTTATTATTATTTTTGAATAAAACAGAATACAAGTATTTTTTATAAAATTGTAGCTAAGTGGGAGGAGGGCAAACATCTATCTTTTATAAATTAAAATTATTTTCGGGACTATTTTTATCATAAAATTCAGCGGAATAACTATTTATCCACAGAAGTGGATTGTTCTAGATAAATAGATGCTTTAATAATATTTAAATTAAATTAAAATATTTCGCGTGACAAAAAACAAACAACATTAAAATTTTGTTGCAAAATGTGTTTATTATTTAGTTTATTGGTTTAAAAGTTTTAAAGCAAGCAATATTCATTTGCATAAAGTTGTTGCAAATACGAAACCTTATTGACGGATTGAAATTAAAATTATAATAAAAAATTCAGATAAAATAACATATTTTTCAAAATGATTATTATTGTTTGTTTTTTGTCATGAGAAACATTTTCATTTTGTTTAAAAAATACTTAAAACAATCAATGTTCAAAATATTAGGTAAATTAAAAATTAATATTGATACAATATTAATTAAACAATCCACTTCTGGGGGAGAATAAGTCATACACTTATTTTTATGATTGAAATATGCATGAAAAAATAATTTATTTACAAAAATAAAATAGAGGTTGCTGCCCGTTTGGTCACAATTACATCTTATTATGGGGCTCCTTATACAAAATATTTTATATTTTGTTTCAGTGAAAATAATAAGACATCGAGTTAGTTTCGATAATACACTTTTGGGGGTGACTTTCTCATCTCTTTAATACCAGTAATTAAAATTTTTTAAATTATTTGCATTTCTTATAAATCAAATTCTGTGCACACGTGAAATAAATCTTGAGACAAAAAAAAACATTTTTCACTATTTAAATGTGGTCCATCAATTTGAGGAGTTAAAAGTACTTGAGGACGGTAATTTCAAAAATCCTGAAACACGTCCTCTCAAATATTCAATATTACAAACGAAAATTATTTTCATAATTTTTTTAAATTCACACCCTGGTTTTTATGATAAAAATATTCATAACAATGTATTTTTTTAAATTTAAAAATAAGGTTTGCAACCCTTTGGGTCATAAATAAACCTTCTATCTTAGTTTTTTTTACGATAAATATTTTCTATTTGGCTTTATTCAAAAACATTTATTGGATGCAATAAACCAAAAAAAATATTTTCAAGGTTAAACTTTAGGGGTGGTTTTCACCCCTTATAGTCAATCTCGGTGCATAAAACAAGATAATCGTCTCTTATTTTGTCAAGTAGTACAATATATCCCAAAATTATCAAAATCGGTTAGGTCGGGTTGGGATGGGGTTGGGTGGGGGAGGGGGGGTTAGTACTCGGTGGAAAATCGCTATCACGAATCTTGAATTAAAAAAAAAAGTGAAATAGGGTGATAAGAATCTGAATTATTTTTAAAATCTTTAATTTGTGGAAGGAACTATAGGAACGGAGAAGATAGACGAATGTGTTTCTGGTCAGTTGGGAAGCCTTGGTCTGGGACGAGAGATTTACAAGTTTAGTTACCTCTGATCACACCCCCGGGACTCGACTGATGGGGTATGCTAGAATCCGATATGAAGCTCACGAGAGGCCTTGCTGAAATGAAACTCGCTAACTCTTTCACAAAATAAATCTCATATTGATGTGAATGTTTTTATCGATTTCAAATTAATAAGAGACCTATGTGTCTCTTGAGAAATGAGTATTTTAATTCATAAATTTAAGCCGAAAGCATCAAAAAGAGGGTGGTTCAAAAATGCATTGGAAATTAAAAAAAAAGAATTAATTATAAAGCCTGGAAATTTTTTTTTGATGCACACGAAAATGAATCCAATTTTTTTGTTAAAGAAAATTATATTTAGAACTGGCTCAAGCACCATCAAGTTTGACACGCATTTCCCATGAGAAAAAAATACGTTTTTGTAAATTTTATGCAGAATCCTGAATATTAGCTGCATCGACTTGTAACTCCACAATTCTATTTACAATTAGCTTTAGAATACGAATTCGATTTTAATTTTTAAATATCACACGCATAAGTCTGCTTTATATGATCACAAAAATCCCCATAAGTGAAAAAATGGTTTTTCCGAGTTTTTGGTGCTAATTATAATTTTTTGCAGACTCTTCAATGCAAATTGTTTCTGATACATAAAATATTACTTTAAATTGATAACAAGATGTTAAAATCATTTGTTTAAACAATTTCTTATCGTTCTTAGCAATTATATCTTGGAATAGAGCTAGAAAGTTGCGGTATTATAGTACAAAATTAACTTTTTGTTCTATTTTTAATTAGAATGACAGAATGCTTAATTAATTTTATCAAAAATAATTATTTCAAAAGTTTATTATTATTGGTAATAATATTATCTTCGCGTAATGCTAGAAATTACGGCTTTTTCTAAAATTAAAACTTTTTCCACTTTTCACTTGTAGTGAATTGATATTTATTTTAATTGAACAAAAATAATTGTTTTAGCTAATTATTATTGTTTATAGCTATCTCATATTACTTAAATACTAGATAGGTGCAATTTTTTAAAATTTGTTAAGGTCTAGTCCTCTTTTAAATTAGAGTAAAGTAATAATGAACCCAAGTTGACAATCATAATTTTTCAAATAGCTTATTATTTTTAATAATATTCTCCTTGTCTGATAGAAGAAAGTTGCATATTGTCTGAGAAATTAAAATGTTTTTCTAGTTTTAACTTTTTCTCACTTAATAATTTATTATATTCAGCAACAATAATTGTCGAAGGAGATTATTATTGTACATCACTATCCTTATCTATATTAACGCCAGATTATAGTGATTTCATCTGAAATTTTCAACTTTTGGACCACTTCTTACTTAGTGAATTAATAAACAACTTATGTTGACAAAATAGTTCCTTAAAAAATGTATAATTGTTTATAACTATCTTTCTGAGATGAAAGATGTTTAATTTCAAAGTTTTTATTTCAGGAAAATATATTCTCGAAAAAGGAGGAGTTAAAAAAAATAATAATTATCTCTAATATTAATTTATTATTTGTCCATAAGTAAAAAGGGTAGAACAAAGTTAAATATTTCAGAAAAAAGGAACTTTCTAGAGCTTCTCTAAGAAAATATATTTATTAACAATATTTAATTGTTTAAACAACTATTTTTGTTAACTTGCAATAAATATTACCTCACTAGGTGAAAAAAAGTACAAAAAGTTTGAAATTTTAGAAAAAACCGCAACTCTCTACTATTAATAAAGATAGATATAGTTATAAGCAAGAATATTTTGTTTAAACAATGATTTTTCTTAATTTTATTTAATTATTATGTCACTTAAATGGAAAATGGAAAAATAGTTAGAATTTTCTGAAAAACGGGACTTTCTACCATTAAGCAAATAGAATATTGTAAACAATAATAATGAATTGTTAAAATAATTTTTTTATTAACTTGAAATTATTGTTACTATAGTCCAATTGAAAATTGGACAAAATGTAAAAAATTTAGAAAAAGCCGCAACTATCTACCATTAATATTGAAAAAGATAGCTGTAAGCAATGATAATTTGTTTTAATAAGTATTTTTGCTTAATTAAATTAATTATTAATTCACTTTGAGTGAAAAATATGAAAAAAAAAATTCACAACAAAAAACGCATCTTTTTACTACAAGGAAAATTCAATTTGAAATACAACATCAACTGTCTGACATTAATATATTTGAGGATAATTAGAAACAAAATAAATTGTTTATAAAATGATTTTTGCTAAATCTAATTAATTATTCATTCATTCCAAGTGAAAAATAGATAAATGGTTACAAATTTCAGAAAGAGAAAACCCACTTTCTACATTTAAACAAAGAGAAGGTTATTTAAAATAATAATAAATTGCTTAAGCAATTTTTTTTAACAATTTGCAAAATAAAAGTTTAAATTCTTTAAGCAACAATTTTGGGAAAAAATTTAGAAATTTAGAGCATTTTCACAATTTATAAAGAATTTTGTTGGATCAGATTTCCAAATTCAATGTACGGCTTTCACTAGCACTCAAAATATCCCGACTTTTTAAATAAAAAAAAATGATCAAGATTATCACAAATTTGTTAATTTGCCCAAAAAGTCGAAAATTCAAATTTTAATCTTACGAAAAATAATACAAAACAAACAAATTCATTTTTGCAGTAAAACTGTGCAAGATATCTACGAAAAAATATGAATAGACAAAGATGTGTGCACCTAAAAAATATTTACAAATCAGCTGTTATTAACATTTTGATTTTATTCGCAGTTTTTATTTTATACGTGAAAACCCCCATTAAAAATAAAAATAAATGGAATTTTTGGATAAACGACACAAGCTGAGGAAACAATAAATACAGAAAAGTTATTCTTCAAAAAAGAAATACAAATTTGTTATTTGTTGGTGAGACATGTTCCTTTTGTTTATATTGTGAAGAATAGCATTTAAAATGAAAAAATTATATTTGTTTCAAAAAACACAAGGTACAATAAAATTTTGAATGACAAAGTTGCTTTGAAGTTGGATCTGAAAATTTCCTTTTAACCCTTTTTTATCACGAGACACGTGATGAGAATTGTTTCGTTAAAGCCGAAGGAGCTTTAACCAAAGAGAATTCACAATCATTAAGTGTGAGATCTAGTAGTTTCGCGCTTCAGGAGCGCCTAAACTTACTTATTTTCGGTTTAAATTTAACTTATTTGGTTCAAAATTCCAAAACTTGGTCAAAATGCAGCTATTTTGTTAAGAAGTACTTGCTTTTGGTCAAGAATTCAACTTCTCGGTTAAAAGTAAATTTTTGGTTTGTTTATAAATATATCATTATATTTTCAATAATGGATTCATTTCTTTTGTTTAAAAATTTCAATATTTGATTGGAAGCTTTTTTTTCGTGTAGAAAATTTGTTACATTTTTGGTTGAAAATTAATTGTTTAACATTTTCAAATTAATTATCATTTATAAGTCTTTCAAAACACCTTTCAAAATTTTTTTTTGTTTTTTGTACTTAATCGAAAAGGAATTCAAGCTTATATATTGATGAGTTGTGGCTAGCAGCTTCAGAAGATATTTTTCTTTTTGAAGAAAATGGAACTGCAACAAATCTCTTCTACTTCCTAACCGTTATAGATAGCGAGCCATTAGAGTGTCATTTTTTCCCTCGTTTATGAATGACCAGCTGCGGATAAGCCGTGCCGAATATATCGCCACAGGACCGCAAAAGCACCAACGTCCAAGCGGGCATTTGTTTGAATTATTTTATATCCTGCGATTTTTTATTATCAGTATCTTCTACGGATGGAGCAAATCCATCGCTGCCTTGCTGCACAAGATTCAGAGATCTATCCTTGTAAATAAATTCCACCTAGAAAGATATTTTCAATCCACATTGTTTATTTTAAAAAAATGAATTCTTCAATTGAAGCAATTGCAATATTATAATCAAAAGTATTGAGACGTCAAATAAGTCTTTAAAATTTTTAACTCCTATTCCCCTTCCTCCCGTTTTCCTTACTTCTCCTAATACCCTTCCCACTTAAAAATTCCCTCCGCTTATTTCTTTAGCCTACCACTGCTTCTCCCTCCCTTAACTTATTTTTCCTTTTCTGCCTCGAGCATGCACTCACACTTTCCTACTAAACCTCTTCTCATTTCCCTTGCAACTCTTCGTACTACTAAGCACTTCATTTTCATTCTTCTTCTCCCCTTCTTTTAGTTACCCTCTCCTTTTATATTCTTCCCCTCTCTTACTTCCCATAGACTTTTTTCTCTCCTTACATTCTCTTCCATTTTTTACTACTCTTCCTGTTATTCCTATACCTCCTCTCCCGCCACTGCTCCCTTTTCTTCTTCCGTTCCTAACCATCCAATCACTTCATCCTGCCCCCTCTCACTTAGTATCGATTACCCTCACTCCCTCTACTTTTCATAAATTCCCATATTTTCCTCATATCTACTTCCCAAACAATTTCTTCTCTACTGCTACCATTACTCCCTTCTATTACTTAAATCTACTCTCGCTTCTCTTACCTACATTTCCATTCCCTGCACACTTTCACTTCCCTATTCACCATACCATCGCTTCTCCTGTGACCCATCTTCCTATTTCCATACCACCCCTCGCCTTTCATGGCTTCCCTTAACATACCAGCAATCTTAACCCCGCCTTTACTTTCTCTCCTCTCTCTGCCCCTCTGATCACGGCATAACTAACCACCCTTCACTTCCTCTCACTCACCGTAAATTCCCTTGCTTCTCACAACCTCTCCTAAACCTTCTATTCCCACTTCCCATTCCTTAACTTCTCCTGCTTCCTCTCCCGGGAGAAAGTACGACAGTTGGAAGCAGTCTAACTGGAAGTATAAGAGTTCCTGCCCAAAATTATGTTATAACTTTGGTTGAAAATATGATTGTTGTTTTATTACTTAAATTTATCTTGCATAATAAATTTTGAAATTCCTAAATTAAATCTACAATTTGGAAGGAGGTTCTATTGAACTTCAAAATCAATTTTTTGTTCAAAATATATTTTTTTAAATATAAAGAAAATATTCAGTCTCGAAAAAATAAATATTGTTAAAATATATTTGAAAATTAAATTGATTATGATAAATTTTTCAGAAGATGAAAAAAAAATTGGAAATAAAATACTGCTAAAAAAACGTCTCGATCCCTCCTACCTATTCTAGCACTTGAGTGATAATAAATATTCCCACATTGCTAATTTAAAAAAATGATTTTGTGTCTTTTGGTCGTTAAAAGTTACTATTTTCTGAAGAGATTCACACATTTAATTAAAATTAAGAATTATACATTTCTTTAAAGATATTTTGCAATTACTGAAGCATTTTTCCTGCCTTCAATTTTTTTTCCCTGTGATTTCTGAAAGTTACTTATGTTTTCAATTGATATCGCTGTTCAGTACGATAAATAGGAATTGTTTAAAAAATAGGAAATAAGTGGAAAAAAATACCTGAAAACTTGTTAATTATCAAATGAAAATAATTATGTTGAAGTAAATAAAAAAGTACCGTCCTAAGCATGAATTTTAAATAAAACAATTATTTGGAATTTTTTGTGGATTCTTCAATACGGTTTTTTTTTTAAATATTTTTATCAAAAAATAATACGTACAATTGTTTTCTGTTAGAACTTTCTTTGATTAAACTATTTATTAAAGGGAGTCTATTAAGAACGTTGCGAATTTATTTTTAATGGGCATTTTAAGGAATACAATGAGCTTTTGTAAATGAAAATTAAATGAAAATACTGACCTGTTCCCAAAACAGATTTAAAAAAGATAAATATTTATATGACTGCAATTTAATAAAGAATTAATTATTTGTAAGAATATTTTCTTACTATCCAAGATTTAATTTTTTTGTTCCTGATTTTCTTGTAATCATCAACGAACCTTTTTACTCAATTGTATAGGTCAGTTAACAGATTTAGTCCTTTTCCATTTTACTGCATTTAATTTTCAAAATTTCAAATTTAAGATAAATCTTATGCAAATTGATAAACATTTTTATATTCTGAGTTCCCTTGAGCAATAAAAGTAGAACTTTCACATTGTCCAATAAATTATAAAAAATATTATTCATGTTTTACATTTGTGAATTTTGCTGAAAATAAGTTTTCAAACAAATAATTCCAATAAAAATCAGAAATTTTTACCAATTAAGTTATGTTAGAGTTTTACACTAAAAATGGGTATTTATAATAAATTAATATTGGATTTCAAGAAAAATGTGAAACAATTTTTTTCACGAATTTAGGTTTTCTTTTGTTCCTTTTTTATAACCAAAAATTGAAATTTTTTGAGAAAATTTATTAGATTTTAAAGGCTTATTGATTTGAGAAATTTTAGGTTATGTTACGTTAGACATGTTACTAGTATTGTAAAATAAAAATCATGACATTCTCAATAAAATTTAAAATCCTGAATAATTTTTTGTTATGCTAAATTAAAGTTTTATGACGTAAATTATTAGCATTTTACTTTAAAAGTGATTAGATTTCAAAAAACAGTGTACACTTTTGCAAAAAAAAAACTCATGATTATTCTAGTGTGCTTCACATAAAATTGTCTTCTTAAACAAAAATCTTTATAGTGAATTCACTGTCTTTCGTTCAAAAGAATAAAATTTCCAACCTGCACCAATTTCGGAACATGCGAGTGTTTTTTGTTGTATTTTGAAGACTTGTATTTCTAATTTGAAAAAAAATTATTTTAAAGATTTAAAACGAGATCAACAACGTGTTACTAATTTTAGGTTCTGTTTGCCTTTTGCATCAAAAATCGGTAAAAAAAAAAGAATTCGTGGAAAAGAGTATCGATGTCGTTTTCAAAGAAGATTGATGATTTTCGTACATTTTAAGATTATGTGAACGTTTTTAACTGAAAATTGGTTTTAAAAAAGATCAATGCACTTCAAAAAAGGTTTTCTATTTGACATTTTTTCATTATATTAATATTTTTTATAAAATATCATTAGGTTACAAGAAAGATAAACGAAATTTTGATCAATTTGAGGTTATGCTAGTTTTTTAAAAGTGAATTTATAATATTCAATCATTTTTTCACCTTGTGATTTTGATCCAAAATTCGTATTTTTAATCAATGCTCAGTAAATTTTAAAGAATATTGACAATCTGTATATAATTTACTAATAGATAAATCTAACATAATAAGTTAACTAATTAATTATCCTGTTTAACAAAATAACAACAATTCTTAAATTAATAGGGTATGTTGGGGTTTTTGACAGAAAATTGGTGATTTTAAAAAGAAATAGTTTAATATCATAAATTAAACTTTTATTATTTAAAAAAAAATTTCAAGATATTATTTTTAATTCAAAAATATATATTCATTTTACGAAATAATAAAAGTTTGTATTATTATTATTTTTTTTCACTTGAAAATTGCGTGAGAAAAATAGAAATAAATAAAAATAATAATATTTGTTTTCTAGTACTATATATAATAATCAGACGCTTCTATTTATTTGATAAATTGCACAAAAAATTGATCCTTTATCAAAATATAATGCTCTCTACGGATTTGAAGAGGGACTTTTATGTCTTGTGACCTCATCAAGTGGGATTTGATTAAGCCTAGTCAATTTCCTCCTATGGCGAGGGATAACGATAATTTTCTATTTTTTTAAGTGATCTATAAAAATCAGTTTTTTCAACAATTACTATTTCCATTCAGTAACTTCATAAGGGCTTAGGTCCTAAATTTTAAAATATTTATAATCAAATGTATTAGATTCATTTTAAACAGAACAATATGAAATTTTTACCAAAAGAGAGGAATTTTCAATGAGGGTTAAATTTTCAACCAAACAAGATTTTTGAGACAATAAGGGAAAACAAATAGAAAAAGTAGTGAATTTTCATGCAAAAGAGAAAAAAATTTTTTTAATGAAACAAATTAATTTTTGAGCAAATAGTTTAACTCTTAACCAAACATATTTTATAACCTAAAAGATTAATTTGTTTAAGTTGATGATTCAATTAAGAGAATTATATTTTTTACACTAAAAAGGTGAATATTTAACTAAATATTTAAATTTTAATTAAAAAACATGAATTTCAAATGAAGAAGATTAATTTGTTTCCAAAAAAAGATACATTTTTGAAACACAGATGAATTTTTAAACGCAAGGTAAATTTTAGATCCTGTAGATTAATTTTTTGCAAAAGAAGAGAAATTCTGAACTAATAATATGAAATTTCAGAAAATGCTTTAATTTTCAATAAACAATATTTTTTTTTATCAAAAAAATAATATTCAAATGAGGAAGGTTAATTTTCTTTTTTTACCATAAAAGACAAATTTTTCAACCAAAGAGTTTGATTTGTAGTCAAAAAATAAAATGTAAACCATGTAGATTAATTTTTGACGAAAAAAGGAAAATTTGGAACAAAATATACGAACTTTAAGCAAATGCTTTAATTTTCAATACAGAAGAAATTTTTACAAACAAAAAAAAATTGATTTTAAATCTAAAAATTTTCCATATTTTCTACATTCGTCACCCATAAAACCTTAAAAATTATAAAAGATTATAATGTGTATTTAATATTTTAGAATAAAGGCAGAAAACATAAAAATTGCAATGATTAAGTTTATCTTTCAAACTTTTATCGCATTTATGAAAATGAAAAATTATAAAAAAAATTCGACCGAAAATGTTTGTTCTTTGTGATAAATATATACTTAACCTTTATGCTAAATGCATGATATTCATATAAATTAAAATTTCTTTCAATATAAACAGTTCAACATGATTGTATGCTCATAATGTTTTCTGTAATAATTACCGAAATTAGTTTCAAAAAAACTTATACATTTTTTTAAAATTAGAAGTTAAACAATAGAACATGTAACAATAAAAAATAATCTAATATAATTAAACTGTAAACATACAAGTGTTTTTAATACTCACGGCTGAAAATTTTTTGTTCTTGGTTACGATTAGGGCGTATTATTCTTTCAAATCTATGAAAAAAATTTAAAAAATTGAAAATTTAAGAAACAAAATTTTTATAGCAAATGTTAATATTTAGGTCTGGATAATCTAATGTTTGAAGGCGACAATATGTCACGAATAATTCTGTGTTGCAGTATATTGTGCGAAATTCGTCAGAGAATAAGAATCAATTATAAATTTTGAGGTTGAACAATTTTAAGCCTCTATTATAGGTCCCAAAAGAAAACTCCATAAGTGACAAATTTGCATTTTACGTAATATTGCATTTAATTGGCACTTTTTATAAGTAAAAAAAATGAATAATCATTAATCCGTAATTTAAGAATACCCATTCATTTTCTAATTACTATTGAATTGCTTAAAAAATATTAATTTGTGTAAATACTTTTTCTTACTTAACTTGCGAAATAAACATATCTTCTAGACTTTATGAGGTGTCTAATCAATGATAACAATACAATTAATTGATTAAATGAATGTACAATTATTTAAATAATATGGTTTTGTTAAATTATATATTTTCCCTAAAAAAAAGCGGGAGGAACATTTTATCTCACTAAATTTTCGACAAATTTTAATATTAGTTGGACATTAGACATTAGTTCGTTAAACAATTTTAATTTTTTTTTTACATTTAAGAGTATTCTTTAAAAACACAGCAGAGCATAAAGGTATTTCAATCTTTCGAAAATTATCAAAATTAGAGTATTCAAACAAAAAAAATTCTGTATATAATTTAAATTTGTTTAAAAACCTTCGAGTAACCATAATAAAGAAATTAGTACTTTAAAATATTAAAATTGGTCCAAAATTTAGTGAGATAAAATGTTTCTTCTCTATTTTAGGTAACGTATATATTTGAAAAAATACTTATTATTTAAATAATTGTAAAATGATTTAAACAAATTATTTTATTATCATCATTGATCAAATAACTCTTAAAGTCTGGAAAATTTGTTCATGTCACGAGTTAACTGAAAAAACAAAATATTTGAACACATCACAATTGCTTAAACAATTAAATATTATTTAAATGTTTATTGGGTATTATTTAATTACCGAGTAGTTATTATTTATTATTGAACAACTTTTAAAAATCGTTAATTAAACTCAATATGACGTAAAATTCAAATTTGTCACTTATGGGGTTTTCCTTAAGGATAAATAAGACTGGTTTAAATTATTTTACCCAAAAATTTAGGATCGATTCTTATTCTCTGACGAATTCTAAGAAATATACTGAGGCACGGAATTATTTGT
>NC_046659.1:143919469-143923073 GCF_010883055.1 Belonocnema kinseyi | reverse complement strand
GATAAATAAGACTGGTTTAAATTATTTTACCCAAAAATTTAGGATCGATTCTTATTCTCTGACGAATTCTAAGAAATATACTGAGGCACGGAATTATTTGTAACATATTATCACGTTTAAATGTTAGATTTAAAAAAAGCTGACTTTTTCCCATATTAAATCATTGGGAAACTTCATGGTCTTTGAGCCACCTCTGAATATTAACCGATTTTGATTAAATTTGGAGATTTTTTTTTATTCTAACAAAACTGGAGGTAAAGCGCAAAAAAATTTTAAAAACCCACCAAGTATAAATAAGAGCCACCTTAGACTGTGTGCACTTCCATTGAAATAACCTTATTTTAAATATTTTAATATTTATAATATATAGCAAGAATTTTTAGTTTTCTGGAACATAGAGGATGGTTATTAAATTGAGAACAAATAATTTTGTTGCATGTCGTCCAGTAACAAAACTGTTTTTTATTAATTTTATAGCTTAAAATTTTAAGTTGCACATAATGTTTGATTAATAACAATAATTCGATATTATCTGGTAACATGGTTCTAATTTTTAAAAGAAGCATATTTGGGAAGGTACATAGTTTATAAAGAAAAAATAAATTACAACAATTTATATTCGTAAAATTTATAAGATTTTTATAATTTCTACAAAAGTTCTTTAAAACCAATTTAAAGTATTAATTCACTTTCATAATAATGTTTTTAAACATTCGAATGATTTGTAAACATTTAATTTTATTTACATAAGCATTTTTAGGAAGAATTTTGTTTTTTCTTTTCTTACGTCTGGGAAAATTTTAATTTATAAATAAAATAGGCAGAATCTAATGAATTTGACATGTTTCAAACTAATAGCACATTAGTAATTCCTAGGAATTCATAGCTATATCTTTAAATGCCCTCACATATTTTTAATCTTTTCAATTATTTAAAACTCTTTGAAATATTCGAAATTCTAAATCCAAAAAAATCCCGAAATTATTTTAAAAACATTTTTTTTAATCCATTAAATTGTTATAAACCCCTAAAAAAATGAAAATTGATAGCACTTCCTAAGATCTCTTGCTACATTTGAAGCTCTCTCAAATATCTTACTATCTTTGGAAGCAATTTAAAATACTTTTTTGACAGCTTCTACAATTTGCTTAAAATGATTCAAAAACCCTCTCAAGTAATTATAAATTTCGTAAATTTTTCAAAATCTCTTCTTTTTTTTAATTCTCAAATTTTATCAATCCTACGTGAAATACGATTTAATATTCCGAAATTATAGAAATTTCTTTCAAACCCCATGGAACTTGAAAATTACTGCGAAAATCGCTGAAATAGTTTAAAAAATGTTGCTGATTTCTTGACGCTCTGTGAGAAAACTTGGGTTTTTTAACATTCTTCGAAAATTATAGAAATATTGTACAATTCAAGGAAATTTTTGTTATATGTATTGAAATTCCATTCAAATTCTCATGAAGATTTAAAGTCCCTTGCAATCATTGAAAAAGCACTTAAACCATTAAAGGCTTTGCAAAAAGCTTTAAAATCCTAATAAGGTTTAGAAAATCGAAAAGATAAGAATATTTTATTCTAGTATTTATGCATTTGTTTAATTAATTGTAATGAATTAATTACTTTGACTAAAAACTTTGATCAAAGTAGTTTATTGCCACACCCAATTCTAACTCAAAAATTTGCCCACTGCTCAGCTATATCTAAGTAATTTAATAGTAACTCATAAATAAAATTTGTAAAATAAAAATTAGTAATTGCGCATTAAAGTTTTAAATGATGAATGAATGTTAAATATTATAAATAATAATATGAATAATATTATCCATTTACTTGAAAATTAAACTTTCTGGCTGTAAAATGACTTTTCTATTGAAAATTGTATGTACTAAAAAATCTCTTTTAATCAATATTTCAAGTATTTTGTTTAAAATTCGTCCTTTGGTTCAAAAATTTGTCTTTAATTATGCATTTTATCTTACATGAGAAAAAATTCAGCTGGCATGGTTTATTTGTAAATTAACTTTTTTGTAAAAAAACTCATATTTTAAAATTAAAAATATAACCGTTTTGTCGAAAACTTTCGTTTTTGGCTTGAGAATTCAATAATTTTATAAAAAATTAATAAAATTGGTTAAAAATAAAGTTTTTTATTAAAAATTCACATTTTTGGGTACGAAAATTATATCATTTTTTAGAAAATTCAACAATTTGTTTGTTTTTCTTTTTCCTTTAAAATGAAAATTCTTGCTTGCTTGAAAATTCATATCTTTTGTTAGAGATTTTATCCTTTTTCGTTACAAGTTGATCCTGTTTGGGTGAAAATTCGATTTTATTTTTTTAATGAATCAATAATTTGTTCTGATAAATGAATATTATAGCTGATATTTCAGCAACAAAATATTTTAATAACAATTCAAAAACCGTTGCATTGATAAAAAAACGAAGTTTCAATAAATCTGTTTAAGCCTGAGCCAAAGCAGATCAATTTTTAGCCCACCAGTTGTATTTTTTCTATAGAATAATCAAATTAATAATTAAGAAGATCAATTTTCCAACCAGAAAGACAAATTTTCGACAAAATAATTGAATGACTTTTCAAGAAAACTTTTAATTGACAAAAATTTTTTCTTTCAGAGCATCATTAAATTTTCTGCTACATAATAAACTTTTTAACCAAAAATAATGGAAATACTTAGAACACTTTTTCCAATTTATGTATCAATTTTAATTAGACTTTCCTACCAAAAAGAATAAATTTTTAAGCCAAAAAGGGGAGTTTTCTATGAAAGAGTTATATTTTTAAATCCAGAATATAAATTTTTAACAGAAAAGTTAATTCACGAACATTTAAATTTTCAAGTGAATCGATAATATTAATTTTATAACTATTTATAATATTTAATATCATTTCACAATATTATATTTTAATGCATACTTACTAATGTTGAGGGCAAAATTAAATTCATGAGTTACTATTAAGGTACTGACATATATACCTCATC
The DNA here is from genome assembly GCF_010883055.1 of Belonocnema kinseyi. Classification (NCBI taxonomy): domain Eukaryota; kingdom Metazoa; phylum Arthropoda; class Insecta; order Hymenoptera; family Cynipidae; genus Belonocnema; species Belonocnema kinseyi. Next base: position 143,920,062 of record NC_046659.1, on the reverse strand, counting down.
AGTTAGGAAAATTTAGGCGTAGAATTGGTGGTAGTGAAAAACTACTTTGAACAACCTTTTTAGAATAAATAATCAATTGAAAGGCAAGTTTCAATTTAATGAAAAAGAAGGCGGTAGTGACCGTCTCAGTAATGGAAACGCAATTGCGCAACTTACGTTGAAGTGATCGAAACTGGGACATTAAAAAAAATTGCGAATTTTGCAGCAATTCATTAAAAGATTGTGAGGAATATTCTAATTATTTTTTACTGAATGTATAACTTTTCAGAACCAAAATAAATAGTGATAATAAAGGGGGAGGGTCGGTAAGGCCGGTTTTTGGCCTAATTTATTTTTGGACCAAAAAATCTGAAAAAATCATGGTAGTATCTTATAAGTATCCCGAGTCGATTGCACGCTAAACGGACTACCCTCCACCCCCCAGCCACCCACACCCACCCTACAAATATAGGAAACACCACTACCCACCAAGTGTATTTTCGAGATATTTCACACTCTTAAACATGTATTCTGAGGTTAGCTCGGGTTTACTATGGTTTTCGGGGTCGCCGAATACAAATCTGGCATCCTTTGACTTTTATCGCGTCAGGTTC
>NC_046659.1:143916095-143919369 GCF_010883055.1 Belonocnema kinseyi | reverse complement strand
GGCCAAAAACCGGCCTTACCGACCCTCCCCCTTTACAAGAACTTCAACAATACTAGCACATTTTGACTTTTATGATTTATTTTGGAATAGAAAACAACCTCCACGATATTTTTTACTGTCCCAGTATTAGAAATAATTTTTACGCTTTCCCATTAATGTTTGGTTACCTTACATAAAGATTATCATGAACACAGTCATTAACTTTGATTACGAATTGTTTTGTATAACTGCAGTATAGACCAAACGTCCTGGCAATGCTATATATATGTGGTTGTTTAATGGCAAATCACCGTGTTAACTTCCTTTCATATTTGCGTGGTGATGTTCATCCACAGGGTACACTTGAAAATTGTGTGCTGTCAAAATTCGAGTACTGTCTCTTAGTCTCATCTGAGCTCTCCTTGGCTCATGAAAAGCGGGATCATGATGAGGACCTGGATGTAACTCTTGGAGTTCTAGCAGATAATGCAAGTTCCCTTGCGTTCGTATAAAAACGAAATAATTTGAACTAGGACCTTCACCATTCTTCAGGAAGGGAGGTACTCTTGTAAAGGCGTACGGATAGACATTTCCACGATAGGTAGAGCCATCCGACATTGTTACGATGATATAATTTGAAGGAAACTCGCGATGTCCTGTTATGCTATTTGCACCTACATTTGTAAAAAATAATTTAACATTAATTCATGAAAAATGTTGTGGACTATTAAACTGAACTTTCTTAAATATTAAACAATTAAAGGTCAAACAAGAATGTACTAATAAGGGTTGGTACGCAGGTTTTTGGCAACTGTTCGTCTTGTAGCCACCAGCAAAATTTTTGCAATTAATTACGACCCTGAATTTAGCTAAACATATATATTTGAAAATAAGGGAATTTCTTTAAGCAAAAGTAGTTGCCCTATAAAAAAATCTAAACATCATAAATATGATTACAAAACCACCTGATTATGTTTTCGACCCGTTTCCAGTTTTAAAGCACCTTAATAAGTTAGTAACAAATTGTTTATAAAAATGTAATTGTTCACAAATAATTTTTTGAATGATTTGAAAATCACCCAGAGATATGGCTTTTTAACCTGTTTCCAGTTTCAAAGTTTATTGCATGTTTTGAACCGTTTTCAGTTTCAGAGTGCTTTAATAAGTACCGGGTTAAGTGTTTTTCAACCCGTTTCCAGTTTAAAAATAAATCAATGAGTTCCGGATGTATATTTTGAGCCGTTTTCAGTTTGAAAGTGCTTTATTATTTACAGGGTTGAGTGTTTTTCAACCCGTTTCCAATTTAAAAATACTTCAAGTAGTTGCGGATGCATGCTTTGACCCATTTTCTGTTTCAAGGTACTTTGATAAGATCCGGATAAAAAATACAATAAATTAAGCTGTCATTTAAATAACGGTAATCGTGACCTCCAAAGTTTTGTTCATATGATATTTTATTCTTTTTCGGCTCTAAGGTACAGATAAATATTGTTTTCATTAAAATTATAAATAGAATTTCATGGCTTTTATACATATTATGTTCAATAATATGGTCTTACAATGTTTTAAATGCTAAATAAAAATGTATGTTATTATAAATAGCGAAGTTTTTATTTAACCGGTGTTCGATTTATTTTGATTATATTTATATATCCATGTATGTATTGGTTTCTGGATTTTTCTGGATTAACGCAGAAAACCAGGAAAATTAGTCCAAAAACAAAATGTAGAATTACTCATAGAAAATTTACAATTACGGTAACGGTAAGGGGTTATGTGAGAGCAGTGACAATCAATTGTGATGGAATTTTAAAAGTTCATCATTTTTACCTTAACAGCTTATTTTCCTCGAAAACGTAACAAAAGACAGATAATAGTTTATGATTAAAAATTATTTTAATTCCTGAATTATGTAGAAATGCAATCCAGATGTTCATATAGTGCAGTGTAGTAAATTTTTAAAAACAAAAAAATCGATTCGAATAGACTAAATTAGCATTACCTAAATATTGTTTCTGAATCAGAAGCAAAGGGTTTAAAAAATGAAAAGTAGAAGGTCGCTACATTAGAGATATTTTACTCAATTTCTGAATATTATTTAAATTTTTTAAAGAAGAATTGATTAAAATATATAAGATGTTTTCAATCGTTGAAACTCATAGTTCCTCAATTCTCATGATAAAAACTCATTTCTCTTTACTTTAAAGCTCACGCACCCTGACAATCTCATGTAACGTGTTGTTCACATTGTTACTGAATTAATAGCAAACTTGAAAAAAATCTAATGTTGGGATTTCTTGAAGTAAACGCTATTTTCTTTATTTTTCATAGATTTTTTAATAGGTGAAATATACAAAAAAATCTAGCAAGTGTATATTTTTATAGATTTCAGAAAGGAAAACAATTTTAAACTTGGTGCTGTTACTCATCAATTCCTATTAAAATAATTGACGCATTCTGTTATTCAATAACTGAGTTTCTTTATATTCAATATTAACGAACTTTAGGCTACTGAAGCCTTTAATTTCAAAATTGCAATTTCTCAATTTTAAAATTATCGTCATGGCCAAAACTGGTTTAAGATGTTTCCAGAAGTAGCACATTAGTACACATTGTAAGTGGATAAAATTCGGAAATGAGGAGCATCAAGAAATATATTAAACCATTTTTTATTATTTAAAACGTTAAAATTAATGAAGTAAAAGAACTGAGAGTTGACAAGTTTATCAAAGTGGCTGAATCCGGTACACCGACTTCACTAATGAAACAAAAACTATCTTTTTCGAAGTAGGAGAGAACGAAAAGTGTTATTATTTATAGTTCTTTTCGGATATTTATATGTAACTGTGCATTTATTTATTTCTTCTACAAAAACATTTTCCAAGTGCTAGTAAGATTAAGTCAATAATTTAAAAGAACGTTTGATTTAACCAAAAGAAAAATACTATTCTTCGGAAAAGAGAGGTTTCCTTTTTTTATATCTTTTTGAGGTGTTAGGTGTGCAAATATTTTCATGTTAAAATGAAACACATTTGACGAAATCTTCACGCATTTATAATTTAATTTGAGATTAAGTAACCTAAAATAGATACAATGTTAAATACAGATTATACATATGAATTTTAAAATTGCCTTGTACCTACTTTTTAAATGTAGGAGAACCACCAACGTAAGGTGCAGAATTTTAATACAAAAATTCATTTTGTTTAAATGGGCACGATGATAGAGTACAGAAATGGAAATTTTTCAGGAATTTAGTATGAACTGACGTGATAAATGACTGTTTCATATACTT
>NC_046659.1:143911250-143915995 GCF_010883055.1 Belonocnema kinseyi | reverse complement strand
AATTCATTTTGTTTAAATGGGCACGATGATAGAGTACAGAAATGGAAATTTTTCAGGAATTTAGTATGAACTGACGTGATAAATGACTGTTTCATATACTTAATTTTATTGCTTCTACAAAATAACAACTCATTGTTTACTCTTTAAAATACATAGAGAAGAATGAGAAAGATTATTAATCTCAGACGTGACAATTTTTCGTTTTTTGATAAATTTATGACACATAGAACCTTTATAATTATTAAGGATGACTAGACATTTTGATGATTACGTGTTCGAGGCAACAAACACTAAAATGAAAAAAATGTTTTCATCGTTCAAGTTATATTTTTTTTTAACAGATACGTCAAATATTGGCTCAGAGAAAGAATCCTTTGAGCAGGTTTAAAGATCGCTGAAATAATGTTCCGAAATTCCAGTATGCTACAACTGTATCTTACATATACATAAGGTTACTTGCACATATTAAATAAATTTTTGAAACCTCTACTTTTAAAAATATAATTAAAGGTTAAAGCCGGGTAAGCATGTAAACAATTTCTCCAAAGGAAATCGAAGGTAGAGTCAACCATTTAAAAGTATACAATAAAAAAAAAATTCTGAAAAGTTCAAACCCTTAGCCATCATTTTCAATAAGTTATGGGGGATTACGTTCATTTTCGCTTTTATTTTATTTTCTGTTTCTATATTTTGTGTTTCTATATTACTTTGAATTTTTTTCTTTAGATTTTTAAATTTTTATGATCGTACTGTGCAAGATTAAGAACAGTAATTTTTTCATTATTTTGTTCACTCGTTTTCTAGAAAAAGAAATGGCTTATTTTTGCAAACGTTAATCTGAGCCCCCGGAGTTTCTTAATTAACACTTGGTTTTAAATGGAAAAAGCACAATTAAAAAAAATGGAAAAAAGAAGTACTGGCTATAAACTTTTTGTGAATTGAACTATAGTCACCTTCAAAGGAATATTCCATAAATAATTTTCACTCAATAATCTTCAACATTGACACCCCCCATCCCGTTTTATTGTGCCAAAAAAAGCCAGAATAACACGTTTCTATAAAATGAATGCTAAAGGCGATATTCTTTTTGAATTTTTTCAAGATAAGTGATATTTAATCGATAAGTAAATGATTCACAAGTATTTTAAAATAATTTTAAATTCTGTAAAAAAATTTGTCTGCCTCTGTCAATCGTGTAAATTTATTATCATTCAAGATCAATTATAAAAAGTTGGTAAAATAAAATAAAGTTATAAAAATATTCATTAAAAAAAAATGTTCTCCAAAATCGTAAAAAGTAATTATTTTCTGGAAATAATGATGATACAGTTAAGAATGTTGTGAAAAATATAATTTTAAATCACATTTAGTAATAATTTAAACAATTTTTATTTGACTATACAATTTTTTCCCTTGTAGAGTGAGAAAAATTAATTCTTTTCCGCAATTAATGATACAATTAACAAATGTTTAAACAACTAATAGTCATTCAGTTGCGTCCATTCATATGGAAGGAGTACACCAAAGTCTTATTTTTGGATTAGGAAATTACAGTTTATGCATTTTTCCATCATAATTTATAATAAATATTAAATTTAAATATTTATACTATATAAAATCAGCGCTTCAACAGTTTCTGCTCCGGGTGTACCAGGACGATGCAAGCCCAGTTCTAAAAGTCCCCAAAATTTAGAGCACTAGACCCGTCATTGACTTTGATTACAAATTATTTTCTATAACAGCACTATAGACCAAACGTCCTGTCAATGCTATATATATGTGGTTGTGAAGTGGGAAATCACCTTCAAACCTTCCTCTTGTATTCATATGATAATGTTCATTCACAGGATACACTTGAAAATAGTTAGCACTCCAAATTGTTGGGTTATTTCCTATTCTCATCTGAACCCTTCTAGGAGTGTGTAATGCAGGATTATGATATGGACTTGGATGTAACTCCTCGAGTCCTGCACCATAATGTATGTAGTTTTGCGTTCGTATAAAAACGAAATAATGTGAACTAGGTCCTTCATTACGCTTCAGAAAGGGAGGTACTCTTGTATTGGCGTACCGACGGATAGTTCCATGATAAGTAGAGTAATCCGTCATTCTCACGATTATATAGTTGAAAGGAAAATCGTGATATCCTGTTATTCCACCTGCGCCTAATTTTGTAAAAAATAAGTCAACATTAATTTATGAAGATTTTGTACATTGTTAAACTTGAAATCCTTTAAATATTGACCCTTCAAATGTCAAAGAAGAGTTTGCTAGTGAGGGTCGTTGCACTTGGTTTGACCACAGTTCTCCTTGTGGCTACCAGAAGAATTTTTGTATATTAATACGATTCTGTTGGCTGTACTGAATGCCAATGACCGCAGTTTTCAAGCATGCCAGTCATGGTGCAGTCAGGTTGGCTCCACAATGTGTCCTATACTGTTTTTCATCACTCAAAGTACGTTGATATCATAGTCTAATGTGCGTTGTTACGCACTGCTACCAACTGTCGAAAGTATTTTATTAGTTCACATTTCAGTGTTTCGGTAAATATTGAACTGCACTGAAACACCGGAACACTGAAATGTGAAAATATAGGCTTTGATATCAACGTACGTTGACGTAGGTGTAATTTTTAGAATACATTGTAGACCAAAGCCTCTTCGAGCTTTGACGGCTAATGGCAATCTAATTTAATTACTGTAATATCTACATGCAATCAAAAGTGTTCCACAGCTTTGTGTATTTCCTTTAGAAAGGTAAGAACGTACGAATTCTGTAATATGATTATTTTTTTGTTGAAATTTAGTTGCATAGGTGAGTATCGCTTTATGGGTTTGGTTACACTTGAACTATGATTCAAAAACAAAGATGTAAATAAATAAATTTTCATTATATAAGTTAGAATGGCCAAGGATGAAAAATATTCATGAACCTTTTCCATCTTTGATCAGGGATAGCAAAACCTAGAAAAAATATTGATCCTATTTTGGCCATCAAAGAAAAAAAATTTCAATTTCCGATTAAGCTCAACCCAAAAGTGCTCGCAGAACCAGCTTCCCTGTAAGAAGGCTTGCATTGAAAGATATTAAAAATTTTGAATCCATGATAATCTCTGCCCACAAAATCCAAAAGACTTAGAAAGGTAATTTTTGATAGATCTTAAAACAGTCAGAAAAATATTCCTTTTAGATTTTTTCAGAATCTTTTTGAAATCTGGATCTGAAATTTTCAGTTCATTTCCGCAAATTGGTCCCAATATAATGCTATCATCTTATCAGAAGTGTCCCACATATATTTTATCAGATTTAATCAGATGTTGTCACTTGCAGCAGTGATTAATGTTATGGAGAAAAGAAAAAATTTCAGTATTCTAATACTCAAAAAAAATTCTAGTTTACGTGTGTTTCGTCGCATTCAAGCAAATGTGACGTCACTAAGTTATACCACTGAGCACCATTTCTACCACTTTCGCCGCTATTTTATTTTTTAATATTTAAATCAATCAGGCTTCGCGGCCGTCGAGGCTTTTTTCTCGAAAACTGATCCAGCTCATTATCACTCTTATCAGATCTAAGCTAATCGATCAATTCATGAAAACGCTAAGAACGAGAAATCGAAAATAAAAGTTGAATCAAGCGAGGCAAAAGATATAAACGAAGAGTGTATTTGGAAATCCACAACTTCCCTAAAGAAAGTAGATCAGTAGCTAAACACGGTTTTGGAGCTGGATGTGATTGTAGGGAAGATAAAGATTTGAATAAAATTTGTATTCCTTCACTATTTAAATTCTGTTCTTCGTAATTATTATTAAATATGATTTGATAATACATGAAAGCCATTTAGAGACCTTTTCAATTTGAAAAATCAGAAAGCAGTTTTAGTTTTTCTTGCTATTTTGCATAATTTAGGTTTATTTAGGAATATAATAATGAGTTACTAAAGAATCAAGATATCTTTTTATCTGTTATCATGCAATCTTTCCTATTAATGATATCATTAATAATATATATTAAATTTTTTACTTAAATTATTATTATAAAAAATCAATAATACTAATTTGAACAAACAAAATAAATGTTTGAACAAGTTTTAAAAAATAATTCCTTTTATCTGAAATTTTTTCACTAACTTACCATAAAAACTATTAAACAGTTATAATTATGAAAAAATTATTTAATTAATAAAATTATAAAATTTTGAAATTGATTAAATAAATAATTTTTTACTTTGTAATCCTTCAATATATTTTTATTTGAAAGGTTTATTTTCAATAACACAATACTCAGATATATAGTTCTATTTAACAATATTTTTGTAAAAATATGACATAATTTAGTTTTTTGATCAAATCTCATTGGTGGTGAGAAAATGCGCGCGGGACAGTTTCGGAACACAATTTTAGTTTGAATCATTAGAAAGCGCAAAGCATGAAATTTGCCGAATCTAGTAGAATTTTACACTAGAATACATCCTGAGATCGTAAAATAACCTAAGCTATGTTTGAAAATGCTTTTCACTTCATTATTATTATAAAAAAAAACAGTAAATAAAAGTAGCAAAATGTGTTAAATGAAAGAGTTAAAAATTGTTCTTCTTTTTTTTTAGTTTTATGTTATCAAAAAATGATATAACCGCAGGATTTTGCCGGGAGCGGGTGCTAATCTGAAAAATTGCACCCGCATCCAGCGAAATCGCGGTAAAATTTCAGCCATAACCACGTCTCACAACCGTGAGATAGGTGGTTA
>NC_046659.1:143910009-143911150 GCF_010883055.1 Belonocnema kinseyi | reverse complement strand
TTTGGAGTAGTTCCATGGACGAAAAACGAGCTCAGATCTCTTGATATCGGGACAAGAAAGGTTATGCACATGAACAAAAGCATGCATCTTAAGTCTTCCGTTGCGCGACTGTACATCTTACGCCGTCAAGGGGGTCGCGGTATATTGAGTCTTGAATGTCTTCACAACAGGATTATTCTGGGTACAGCACATAGAGTTGCAAATGGAAGAGACCCTCTTCTTAAAATGGTCAGGAATCACGAGGAAGTAGGCAAAGTAGCATTTCTGTACAAAGCAGCGGAGGAGGCTGCTGAACCACTCGGACTTGACTTCAGTATTAGGGGTGAGCAAAATGCATCAAATCTAATCCATCTCGAGTACTCACTCCTGAAAGTTCGAATTAAGAAAGCACAAGGGAAAAACTTTCGTGAACAGCTCCTAGATAAGAGGATGCATGGTATCTTCCATAGAAATGTGAAGCATCACTCAATGTCTTGTGAGCTAACGTTTGCTTTCCTTAAATCGCCCGGATTGAAGTCTGGTACAGAGGGTTTCATTTTTGCATGCCAAGACGGTGTCATTTCCACCTTAACATACCGTCGCCACATTTTGAGCCAAGACATTCCCGATGATAGCTGCAGGGCGTGCCATGCACACCCCGAGCATTTAGCTCACATACTATCTAGTTTTCCAACTCACGTGGGAACGACCTACATTCAAAGGCACAATGCGGCACTAAGAGTACTTTATTATAATCTCTGTCACTCCTACGGCATTCACCTTAATATCGCTCCTCTAAATGCTCCTAGGGAAATTGAGTCAATTGTCGAGAATGGGAAGTGCCGTATATACTGGAACTTTATATTCTCGACAATTGTTTCTGTTGCTCACTCGAGGCCTGACATGGTTCTTCTTGACTTCGAGAAGCGAACCATGTTCGTTATCGAATTTTCGGCACCAGCTGACAAAACCATCATAGCCAAGGAGAATGAAAAGAAAGAGAGGTATCGAGACCTTATAGGGGAGTTGCAACGATTCTACCCGGAATATTCTGTTAAATTGATCGTCCTTATCACCGGCGCTCTTGGAGGTGCCAAGCTTTCACTTGCTAATAGCCTAAAAAGCATCCCTGCGTGTCAACAATATGCTAGAACACTTGCGG
>NC_046659.1:143897960-143909909 GCF_010883055.1 Belonocnema kinseyi | reverse complement strand
TGTTTCTCCGGGTCGTAAAGCATCGCTCTTCATCTATTGGATGCCTGCCCGCGGTTGGTCTTAGTGTCGTCTCTCTTTCTTTGTTGCCGGCTTGTTCTAGCTATGGTAGAGTAGGCGTTCCGCTTACATAGCCCTTTTACGGAGTAGCTCAGCATGGTTTCGCAGACGTTGCTGCGAAAAATGCGATAGCTCCGGGTGTTTCTCGCACCACAGAGCATGCAGCCGTGCCATGTAACCCCGTTCACGGGCCACACTTGCATCGTAGCAGTCTAGCAAGTCGTGATTCAGTCACTCCGTCCACCCAAAGGTCACGAGATCCCGCCGATCCATCGCATTGAATCCATTTTCATTGGCTCCCCCAGCTCTAGATTGGTCGGCATTGTTGACCGACCCATTGTCGGGAGCCCTGCGCGTTCTGTTGTTTTGAACCGCACTTACTACAACTATGTTTGGTATTGTCATTGTTTTTCCCACGAGAAGCTAGGGAAAGGGGTTCGTGCATCCTTGTAGAGCCCCGCATGCAAGGATAAGGCTGCTTACTCTGAGGGGTCGCCAGGTATCCCAGAGTCACCGTTCTAGACACCTCACCCAGGTGCCATTCAGCTTTCGGCAGGGTTTTCACACCTCCGCTTGGGGGTTAATTCCTTCGGGACCACCCCTGGACAATTGTCCGCGACTGCCTATTTATTTTTGTAACCATATTCAGCAGAAACCCTTGGTACAGGGACCCTCTATCCGCAAACCGAGGACGCGTTCGGTGGCTTTGTCATAGGCCCTTCGGTTTGATTCTAGAGGAATCAAAACCGAACCGAAAAAAAAATATATATATATATATATATATGTATGTGCAAGTGTGTATTATTTGCTGTGCAAAATTTAGTACTGCTGTGGAGAAATTTTAAACACGTTTTTGAGAAAAAGGATTTTTTCATTTTTAACAATCCAAAATCTGATTTTTCACAAAGACTTCACAAAATATGAATATGCAATTTATGGTTCAAAATTGGTCCCCTTTCTAAAGTATGCATAAGTATACCTACACACATACTTTGTTTGATTTATTAAAAAAAATACAAAATAAAGAATAAATAGAACTTTGATTAATGAATTTTATTAACAATTTTTCTTATTTATTAATTTTAATAAAAGAAGGTTACCATTTTAAGTTTTACATGTTTATTTTTATTTCTATAACAATGCAAAGAACATGTCGCATAAGAATATTTAGGTCCCTAAGCTGCAATATGACACTGTAAGCAAAATATGTGTTTTCAATGCAAATGTACTATTAAATTTAACATGCAAGCCGGAATAGCAGCGTGCTTGGAAACTTAAATTGTTTTCATTTCTTTAAATTTTGTCTAATATCCGCAATTAAAGTAATAATGTAGAATTCTTCGATTAAATTGCCTTTTATGATTAAAATGTAGCGTATGTGTGGAACTATTCTCAGAATTGGCCCTGAATGGTAGAAATTCAATTAAGCGTCACACTAATCAATAATAATAATTAGACAGTAAAACTCAGTTCCTTTCAAAGCCTCATTAGAGATAAAAATTATATGTATATTTATACTGCTACCACAAAGAACCGAAAATTTTTGACTTCGAATCTATTTATGTTTATTCAACATTATCTATTCTAAGTTCTTTCGTAATTATCAGCAAATTAAAATCTTCAGAAATGTACGGAAAGGTTTGAAATCTTCTGATAAGTAAAAAATGGTCATCCAATAAAACAATAAAATTAAGGAAATAAGAGTTTCATTATAAATTTTAAATCGATTCTAAATTATCTATATTTATCAGGATCATCATAAAAACTCGAGTGGACCTTTGTAACTCACATATCTGATTTATCATCTTAAATGAAAGCTTCAAAAATAGTATCACAAGTGGGTTTAAAGGGCCTCGACAGATATAATGATAGCGACAAAAAAATTTTAACTGCGAATTTAGGAACAAACAATTTTAATTCAAGACGTTCAGGAGAATTTAGGCTATATTTATCTTAATATTATTTTTAAATTATATTTTACCTACTTTTTAAATGCAGCAGACAAATACACTCAAGAATCAGAATTTCGGTAAAAATATTCATTTTTTCTGAGTTGACACAATGATAAAGAACAGAAATCGGAATTTTTTAGGAGTACGGTATGAACGGACACGATATACGACTGCTATACATATTAATTTGAATGACTTACTTCAAGTAACAACCCATTATTTATTCGTTAAAATAAATAGAGTAAAATGAGCAAGATTATTAATCTCAGATGTAAACATTTTCCTTCTTTGTTAAATTTATAACACAGAGAACCTTCAGAATAATCAAAGGTTCGCAAGACCTGTTCGAGATTGTATGTTCGAGGCATCAATCATTACACAGGACCACAGAATGGTTTTGGAAGTCCACTAGGATTAAAATAGATAACACTTTATGTTTTTGGGGTCGCTGAACACTAATCCATTTGCAGAAATGAGCCAGCACGTCCGGATTTGCAGTAAAATTAAAAAAATGGTTAAAAACCTGGAATGTTTGCCTTAATTTCGTTTATCAACCTACAAACTCCAAATTAACAAGTCTCAAACCCACAAGCTCCATATCAACAAACCCACAAACCCCAAACCAACAAACTCCCAACCTACAAGGTTTAAACCCACAAACTCCAAATACACAAGCTCCATATTCACAAGCTTACAAACCCCAAATCCACAAACCCCCATCCTCAAACCCACGAACCATAAACCCACAATTTCATATCCAGAAGCATACAAAATCCAAACCGACAATCCTCAAAAACACAAGCTTCATATTCACAAACCTACAAACCTCAAACCCACCAACCTCAATTCCACAAACCTAAATACCTTACATCTCATAATACCAATTGCGAAATTGGTATAATTAAGGAGTTGGTGGGTTTGGGGTTTGCGATTGTTGGTTTCGGGTTTTTACGTTTGTGGATATGGAGCTTGTTGATTTGAAGTTTGGGAGTTTGGAGCTTTTTGGTTTGCAGTTTGTGAGTTTGTTGATATAAAGTTTGTGGGTTTAGGGTTTGAGGATTTAGGGCTTGTTAGTTTGTGGGTTTGCTGCTTGTTAATTTAAAGTTTGTAGGTTTGGGGACGAAATGTATGTAGAAATTAAATATTGGCTTAGAGAAAAGAATCCTTTAGTCGACTTTTTTTTGCTGTTTCAATATTATCTTAGACCAGTCTTCTATTTTTCACTTGACTTTATAATGATTGAAAGATCGCAAAAATGGTTAAAAGAAATTGAGTAAGGGACCTTCTTAAATTTTGTTTAAAGCCATCCTTTGTGATCGAAAATTTGACTGTTTTGTTAAAAATTCGTCTTTTTTATGAAAACTATTTTTTCTGACTTCTCTTTTTGATTTAAAAGCTTATCTTTTTAAGTATAAATATTGAATCTACCTTGAAAAAAATGCCACTGTTTTGTTGAACATTCAACTATTTCCTAGAAAATTAAGTTTTTGTTGAAAGTTCCTATTTTTGTGTCGAAAAGTCAATTGAAATCTTTTTGAATGAAAATTGAAATCATTTTGAATGCAAATTAAAATCTTTTTTTTTTTGAAAGTTTTCTTTTTGTTTTGAAAATTCACCTGTTTTAGTAAAACTTTAATTTTTCTTGGACAAAAAAACAACTTTTTGGTTGCAAATTTAAATATTTCCTAGAAAATTTACTTTTTTTAAATGTAATATTTTGGCGTTGAAAAGAGAACAATTTAAACTATTTTGTTGAAATTCAAATTTTCTGATTGAAAATCTATCTGCTTTTTTTTTGGTTTTTTTATAATAAATTCATCTGTTTTGGTACAAACCTCATCTTTCTTGGATACAAATGCAAATATTATATAGAAAATTTAACTACTTGATTGATAATTCGTGGTTTATAGTCGGTAAAAATTTTTTTTTTTTTGTATTGAATATTCATTTTTTTCGTAGAAATTGTGTTGTTATTGCAAGATTCATACTTTGATCTTAAAAAGTCAACGCCAATCTGTTAAAGATGAAAATTGAATTAGTAAAAAACCTGTCAAAACAAAAATTCAATTTTTCTTAGAGAAATTCAATCTTGTTTGGTTGAACATGAAACTATTCGGTAGAGAATTTAAAAATTTTTTTGAAAAGTCATTCTTTTTTTGTAAAAATTCGTTTTTTGGGTTAAAAATTCAACTTTTTACATTCTCATCATTTATGATTGAGAAAGTATTAGAATTGTCGGAAATTTGAAATCACACTTTTTCAACGGATCTTCACGTTTCGAGACCCCCTGATTCCGAAAATCAGGTTTTCACGATGGCGTCTGTCTGTATGTCCGTCCGGCCGTCCGTCCGTAAATACGATAACTCTCGAAAAAATGAACGAATCAAATTCATCTTTGGAACACTTTTTTAGGTCCTAAAAGAAAGGACGAGTTCGTGAAACCGCCTTTTGAAAATTCTATGTACGCTTATTTATACTATTAAAAAGAACAAACAATTTATCCTTATCGCTTTTTTTGATAGAAAGAAAATTTTAATACTCAGGGTATTTTCCAATTTTTTAAAATCAATCGAAAATCAAAATTTTAAGCCAAACAAAGAATGATAGGAAAAAAGTAAAACAAAACTCTGCTTTTTAAAGGCCTTACAAGATCATCATAAAAATTTTTTGGATTTTCTTGGAGAATCGAAAATTCAAATTTTGATTGCACGAAAAATAATCAAAAATCAAAAATTCCATTTTGTGGTCAAATTATGTAGGATAAAAAAAAAGAATTCACAAAAATTTTCATCCCAAAAAAGATCTACAATTTCGTCAAGAATCACTTCTTAATAAGATGCGTACTTTTTGTTTTATACGTGAAAAATAACATTGAAAATAAACACAAAATAAACCAAAATTTTTTAGAAAAACGAAGAAAGTCTTGCAAACTTAACCCAAAAAGTATTTGGAAGATTTTAAGTTATTTTTTTCATTTAGCAGTTTTTTTTAATTTCGAGAGAATTTCAAAATATTTAAAAAGATATTAAAATATTTTTTTAAAGTTTGGAAAAAATGTAAAGATTATTCATAAGTTGAAGAGAATGAACCAGATCTTAATCAAATCTAGATTCTTGCATAGTTAGAAAAAAGTGGGAATACTTTAAGTGATTTTTCATTCTGACTAATTAATTGTCAAATGACACAAATGATATAAAGGCAATTTTTGCAATTTTGGAAGTTTGTCCAATTTTCTTTATAAATTTAAGTTCGTTCCAAAGACTTTTAGAAATTAAAAAAAAGTACATTTTCAAAGATAGTGAACGAAATATTTCGACGCCTTTTACGTGGTTTGAAAGATTTTAAGACAATTAGATATTTGCTTAAGTTTTCTAGCAAAATTTAAAATAAATCTTTTTCTTTTTGACAAATTAGTTTGAGGAGAATATTGAAAAAAATTTTAAATTATTCAAAAACATTCACAAACTTGTAACAGGAAGAATCTGAAATATTTTTGGGTATTGTTTTTGATTCTTCAGATTTTTTTGAATAACTTTCATTATTTTTCATTGAAATATAAACTATGACACCTATTTGTTTAAAATTTATATTTTTAATTTAAAAATTTAACTCTCATATGAAAAGTTTAATTATTCTCTTGAAAGTTCCAGTATGTTGTTGAAAAGTCATCTTTGATAGTAGAAAACATAGTTTTGTGTTTAAATTAAATTAATAAAGTAGAAAATATCCAAAGATTCAAATGCTGGTATTTGAATATTATTGTTTAAGGAAAATAAAAAATTACGTAATTAAAGCACGGCCCAACAAATCAACGCAAGGGGCTAATTCTTTCAATATTTTTCCAACATTTATTTTTTAAGTATGATATATAATAATGACTGTTGTTGATAAAAATTCATTTAATTTCAAGGAATATTTCCAAAGTTTGAAGAATAATAATGTTTTTAAAACATAAAACTTGAGACCTAAAAAATCAAACTTTCAGTTTAAAAAAAATTTAGATTATTGCACATCAATTTCATCTTTCATTTAAAAATGTTGTGCATTGGTTCTGACTTCTGAAGTCAAAACATAAATTTTCATCCAGTATCAGAAATTAATTTTCTTTATAAATTTGAAAATTGCATAAGGAAAAAATTATAAAAATAAATAATAATAAAAAATAATGATATTTATTTTCTAGTACTATATATTATAATCATACTCTTCTATTTATTTGATGAATTGTACAAGAAACTGCTTCTCTATCAAAATATAACGATATCTGGGGATTTCGAGAGGCACTTTTATGTCTTGTGACCTCATCAAGTGGGATTTGATTAAGCCTAGTCAATTTGCTCTTATAGCGAGGGATAACGATAATTTTCTATTTTTTAAAGTGATCTATAAAAATAAGTTTTTCTAACAATTACTATTTCCATTAAGTAATCTCATGAAGGTTTAGGTCCATACATTTTAATTATTCATAACAGAATGTATTAGATTTATTTAAATGTGGATCTTCTGGATCATGCCCAAGTTAAGTAATTTTTTTTTTTAAAGATAAATCTTTAAATTAAAGTGTAATTTTTTACATTTTAACCAGAAAAAGATTTGCATTTTATATCAAAAACAGTTTAATAAAAAAATAATTTTAAAAAAAAGTTAAATTCTCCACTAAACGAGATTCGTCATCAACCAAACATTTTCATTTGTAACAACACAATATAAAATGTTTAGAAAAGAGATAAGTTTCCAGCAAGAGTTCAATTTTCAACAGACCAACATTTTTAAGTCAATAAAAGTCACAGAATGGCTGAACTTTTTACCAAACACATTTTACACCTATTTTTTTTTTAATTTTCTACAAAAACTCGAATTTTCAACAAAATATAGACATTTTTAACAAAATAGTTGAATTTTCTATCAAAAGTTTTCCACCAAAATAGGTTAATTTTCAACAAAATATAAGAGTGGTTAACCAAATACTTGAAGTTGTAATAAAAAAGATTATGTTTTTATCAGGAAAGATGAGTTTTAAACATGAAAATTTGATTTTCACAAAAACAAGATTTTTCTATCAATAACGAAACAAATTTTTGCAAAAAATGTAAATTTTTAGACAAAAAAGACGAATGTTCAGTAAAAAAGAATGACTTTTTAACAAAATAGTTGAATTTCCAATAAAATAAATTATATTTTTTACGAACAAAAAAATGTCAATGACAGATTCGAATTTACATCAAAGACATAAAGTTCAAACCATGCGGATCAATATTATACGAAAACAAGTAAATTTTAAACAAAATATATACAATAATAACCAAATATTTGTTAATTTTATTTGAGAAAATTATTATTTTATTTGTAAAAAAAAAGAATTTTACCAATAAAGACAAATCATCAACGAAAAAGTTGCATTTCAATTTAAAAACGCGAATTTTAAACCAAAAAGCTTAATTTTCGAAAAAATTAGGTCAGTTTTCAACAAAGTACAAACATTTTAATATAAATAGTTCATTTTTAAGTCAAGAAATTGATTTAAAACTGAAAAATATGAATTTTATACAAGAGCAAAATGTACAAACAAAAAAGTTTTTCTATCAATGAATGAAACAAGTTTTATCAAGAAATTTTGATTTTTTTAGCAAAAAAGAGTAGTTTTTTACAAAAGAACTAATTTTTAACCGAATACTTGAAATTTTAACCAAACATATTTTACAGTTTATAAGATTAATTTTCTACCAATAAACGAATTACCAACAAAATACAAATATAATACCAAAAACATAAAGTCGAAACCAAGTGGATTAATTTGTTACCAAAATAAGAAAATTCTCAAAAAAATGAGCTGTAAAATTAAAGAGCTAAATTGAAATAGTTTACTTGTAAATATTAACTTTTAACAAAAAATTTAATTTTTAAACAAAAAGTTGAATTTCCAGTCAAGTAGTTAACTTTTCAAAAAAAAATTTAAGAAACAAGAAAAACTTTTCAATAGGATTGTTTAATTTTAAATCAAAGAAATTAATTTTGAACTAATATGATTAATTTTAAAATAAAAAAGTCAGCTTTTAGCAAAGTGCTTGAGCTTACGACAGTATAGTAAAATTTGAAACCCAATTCTTGGATTTTCGAACTAAATTGCAAATTTTCTGGATAACACATCAATTTTCAAGCAGGAAATGTACATTTTGAACGAAAAAATAAATTCAAAAACGAAATAGATTTAACATATTAATATTGATATTAAAGTTTAACACGTAATCAACAAAACATAACATCAGAATTAATTAATTAATTATCTTGGTCGAAAAAAATATCATTACTTTGAAATAGATTTATTTTTAATCACACAGTGTCAAGTTTAACTAAAAAGATAAAATTTCTAGAAAATAGGATAAATAGGATAAAAAAAAGGTGAAAGACAGTGAAATCTGCGATAAATAATTGAGAATTCTGATAAGTTGGAAATTAAATAACAAAATTTTAAATAAAGATTAGAGTTTATTAGTACTGGTTTTGAAATATTATGTAAAAAAAAATTTTCCTTGAAAAACGAAGTTATTTTTGTATTGCATACTTTTCGGTCTCAGACTTGCATGCAAGGGGAAGGGTGGATGTCAGAAAAACACCACGCGTAATGTTTAGATGATTCCTGTTCTTTATTTTTATTTTTTAAATTTACTATTATAAAATTTAGTATTATTTTTAATAAATATTGCGCATATAATTATGTAAATTTTACAAGTAATGTTGTTGCAAATATTAAATAAGTAAGATACAATTTTATTACGCTTAATTCACTTGGTCCTACAAATCGCTACAAAACGCTTGATTGCGCTGAGAAAAAAAACAGTATAAAATAACCCCTTTTGAATCAATTTTATTTTTTCGATATCGCCTGATAAATGCCTAGAACAGGCCTTCACAGGGAAGAATTTGTTTAAAATATTTTTTATAATAATGAGGTTTAATAAACACAGATTTATTTGTGTTCCATGAGTGCGGATGCAAGCAAACTGATGGAACGAAAGTTTGTTTTGGAATTTTGTATCAAAGATAAAAAATTATTTTTTTTATAATGCTGAGTTTTTCGCTTTATTTGAAAAAATATTATTTTTCATAACAATTAATTGAAAAATCAAGGCTACAAAAATTTTTAATAAACTTATGCTGAGCGTTTCTAAATAAATTCAAGAGCAGTTGGAGCGTTTTGTATATCTAATTTTTGAACGCAATTGTACGTTAGAAAAATCAGTGTCTTTCAGGATATTCTTTAAAGTTAATCAGTGATTAAGAATCAATCACAAATTTTTAGGATGGATGACAAAATTTGAATTGTATAAAATGATGCAGTTTATTAAAGCTATTCTAATGTTTGATTTCTCACATAATCATGAATTGTTAATTTAACAATACCCAATCATTTCTGAAATAATTGTGAACAATATGCAATCATATATAAATTTCAATGTTTCAGCACCGCCTTTAAATTTCAACCGATTTAGCTATAATTTAAAATAATTTTTTTGGACATTGAAGCAAAATTCGCAGGGGATAGGAAAGAAATGCACAAAGTGAAAAAGCAAGGTCTATCCTTTTGACTACTCTTTTTTTTTGAATAAATTCAATAATTTATTTTGTAAAGACAGACATGTAACGCCATATCCCTTCTTCACCAATGAGGTACTATATGTGAAAAAAAGATAGCATTTCCTGGCACTGCTATATAAATGTGGTTTTTGGGTGGCAAATCAGGTTCTATTAAACCTTCAACAGCACTTGTATGTTCAAATTGTTCTACAGGATAGACATGAAAATGGACACCTGAATAATATTCGTGTTGATGAATTCTCATCCGAACGCTCTGCGGAGTATGAATAACATGATTATGATTAGGAAGTGGTGGCATATCCACGAAAAGAACTGAGAAAAAATTGTGTGATTCTGTTCGTATATAAACGTGATGGACAAGAGGATCTGGTTCCATAGGCTGCAGAAATAAATGTACATGATTATGGGGCATACCGTGAATTAATCCACTGTAAGTAGTGCCATCTGTCATAGTGACGACAAGAAAGTTATTGGGAAACGCGAGTCGTCTTAATCCATCTGCACCTACATTTTTAAGAAAAAATATACATTAGTTCATAAGGATTTTTTCACATTATTAAATTGAACATTCAATAATTTTCCAGAACCAAAGGTAAAAAATAATAACATATATACACTGTTAAACATTTCTGTTGGAAACTACCACTTCATGTATGGGAATTTTATTTTTGAAACGTAACGTCATGCCACAGTACATAATGTTCTAACTTCTTAATTTTAGCATTGGTACAGTACCTCACGCGTATTGTAATTTTGTAATACATCTACGAAATTGACGGAATCAAAAAAATTTTAAGAAATCAAGGATTTTAAGGAATTCAACGAATTTACGAAATCCAAAGAATTCACGGAACTTAAGGAATTCTTCATCAGAAGGAAATTTACGCAATCAATGGACTTCACGGGGTTTATGGCATTCACGAAATTTACGGAAATGCTAAAATTCACGGAATTTATGAAATATACGGAATTCGTGGAAAATTGTGGAATTTATGGATTTCACGGAATTCGTGGAAATATCGGAATTCATGGATTTCACGGAATTCATGCAAATTAGCGGAATTAATATAATTTGTAAAATTGAAGAAAATCGTGGAATTTATGGGTTCCCACGAATTCCTTGGATTCGATAAATTCCGTGAATTCCTTGAATTCCTGCCACTCATTGAATTTCGATAATTTCCCGAATTGCATTAATCCATTAATTCCATAAAACCGTTAAATTCCTTCAATTCCGTAAATTCCACGAACTCCGCCAATTACTTCAATTGCATAAATTCCGCTATTCCTTAGAATTCACGAATTCCGCATATTCCCTAAATTTCATGAATTTCTTTATTTCCATAAATTTTGCGAGTTCCTGTTATTCCTCGAGTTCCGAGAATTTCGTGAATTGTGTGAATTATGTGTATTACGGGCTTCAAACAAATTCTGTTAATTCCGTGATTTTCATAAACTCCCTGAATTCCTTTAACTCTTTCGATTCCACCAATTCCGGGAATTCCACAAATTTCAATAATGCCTTGAAGTTCGCGAACTTCATAAATTGGATAAATGCCGTGAATTCAGCAAATCCATTAAATGACGTGATTTCAGTGAATTGCTTGAATCTCTTGATTTCAGTAAATTCCTTCAATTCCAGAAATTCCGTGAATTCTATAAATACCGTAAATTCCATAAATTTCGTTAATTCTATAAATCTCAAATTCTTTTAATTCCATGAATTCCGAGAATTCCGTGAATTTCATGAATGCCATACATTTTGCAATTCCCTTAGTTCAATGAATTACGCCAATTCCGTGATTTTTTGGATCCCTATAAGCCTTTAAATTCCATTAATTCCGTGAATTCCATCAATTTCGTGAGTTCCTTGAATTTCCTGCATTTTTCGAATGCCATAACTTCTGTGAATTTGATTAATTCTGCTAATTCCATAGATTTTGTGAATTCCTTCAGTTCCGCAAATTTCGTGAATTAAGTGAATGTCATGAATTCGGAGAACTTCATTTTTTTTTAGTTTAAGAATTTCATGAATTCATTTAATTCCATTAATTCCGTGATTTCCTCGTGCAAAATTTTCTTCTTAGAAACGCTCTAATATAAGAATTAATTTTATCGCGCGATGGCGTGTCACTTAGATTTTAGAAAAATCAAGCGAATTTAAGTTTAATTTATAGTTACCACAAAAAATGCAAGTGTTTTTAAGATACAGTGGACATTGATAATATGTTCTTGGCCAGCGTACTGATTAATAATAATAATAATAATAATAATAATAGAAAAAAATAATAATCAGTTAGTTAGACACTTGGACTTCACCTCAGAGGTCCGGGCTTCGATCCCT
>NC_046659.1:143887238-143897860 GCF_010883055.1 Belonocnema kinseyi | reverse complement strand
GCTCGGTGGCTCAGTTCGTTAGACACTCGGACTTCACCTCAGAGGTCCGGGGTTCGATCCCTGAGCCGGTACCTCTAGAAATTTTTTAATGTACCTTTACCGAGGTTCTGGTGGTTCGCAACTCACCTTCAGCTGTAGGTCTCATCAGGTCACTTGATTGCATTATAAAAATGCGTCCGTGACTGATGATATAGACCGGCACAGTCTCGTGCAAAAACATCTAATAAAAAAAATCCAACTCTAACCAAAAATGTCTTCGACATGTTGGGCAGTATAAAGCTGTGACAACGTTTCAACACAGAAATGTTTTTTGAGCCTCGGTGGCTCAGTTGCTTAGACACTCGGACTTTACCTCAGAGGTCCGGGGTTCGATCCCTGAGCCGGTACCTCTAGAAATTTTTCAATGTACCTTTACTGAGGTTCTGGTGGTTCGGGACCCACTTTAAGCTGTAGGTCCCCCCATCGTGTACTTGACTGCAACCCAGGCCGTCAACGATGGGGTAGAAGCAGGCTTTGTCCAATATGTCCGGGCAGACTGCTCTCATCAGATCACTTGATTGCATTATAAAAATGCGTCCGTGACTGATGATATATACCGGGACAACATACCCGTACAAAAATGATTAAATAAAAATCCATCTCTAACAAAAAAATGCCTTCGACATGTTAGGCAGTATAAGCCTGTGACAACATTCAAAACAGAAATGTTTTTTATAATAACAACATTAATAATAATAGTGGCAATTATAATAGTAACTCAGATGGTTAGACACTCGGACTTCACCTCAGAGGTCCGGGGTTCGATCCCGGAGCCGGTACCTCTAGAAATTTTTCAATGTACCTTTACCGAGGTTCTGGTGGTTCGGAACTCACCTTAAGCTGTAGGTCCCCCCATCGTGTACTTGACTGCAACCCAGTCCGTCAATGATGGGGTAAAAACCAGGCTTTGTCCAATATGTCACAGACTGCAGACTGCTCTCATCAGGTCACTTGATTGCATTATAAAAATGCGTCCTTGACTGATGATATATACCGGGACAACATCACCGTACAAAAATGATCAAATAAAAATCCATCTCTAACAAAAAAATGCCTTCGACATGTTGAGCAGTATAAGCCTGTGACAACATTTAAAATAAGATACGACGCTTTGTCTGTTTACAGCAAGACCTTAGCAGAGAAAGCAAATACATTTATATAGATATAAAACTACGATAAAGACAGAAAAACTTGGAGCTGAAATTTATTCTTGTGGATTTGACGTTATCAGAAATAAAAAATCTCTAAACTTGTGCGCAGACGGTTGAGATTTCGTTATGCGTAGAAAAATTGTCATCCATGAACAGCTTCAAATCACGAAAATGAAAATTTCCTCATAAAAATTGCCGTAATGCGCCGAATAGACGCGACTTTAAATCGATTGTAAATTATTGTTACTTTTTAGAATCCACATACACATTTAAACGGACTTCAAAAACACGTATCTAATTTATTATCTTAAATGAAAGATTCAAGAATAGTATGACAACTGTCTCAAAAGGGGATTAATGGTCTTCTTTTTTGTATTGTTGATTTCTAAATTGCACAATGTGAATGTTACTTTGATTCGATAATGGCATATTTATCATACACATTGATTTTAATGTAACACTTACATTTGAAGTGCAGCAAACCGAAGAGAATAAGAAAAATAATTTCAGTTAAAATCTTCATTCAATTTAAGTAATTACAATGGTAGAATACAGAAACCTGTTTTACAAGAATTTCGTCTAAGCTGACACGATATACGACTATCTTATATACTCACCTTCATGGCTTCTATCAAACAAAAATTCCCTGTTTATTAATTATAAATTAAAAAAGTGTAATGAGAAATATTGTTAATAAAATATGTAAAAAAATGTAATTTGTTTAGCTTATCACGCGTAGTATCTTCAGAAAGATTAAAGGTTACGAGACGCGTTCACGATTGAATTTCAGAAGCGACCCAGTATTAAAATTAAAATGATTTCTTTATCGCTCAAATATTTTTTCGCATCGTGCTTTGCCCTCGGCTTAGTTCGCAGTATAATGCTTATTCGCAAATGATAAATAAATGTTGAAAACTTGTACATGTAAAGACATTGTTAAATTTATTCCTATATACGATTAAGAATATATTTAATTAGCTTGAGATTCTATCGGCTTTAAGGAACACATTCTCATTCCAATATTTGAGTTTCGCTCTCAATTTTTACATTCTCATCAGGTAATTTAAACACATATTACCCGAAAACTTGTTTGAATACAACACAAAAATAAATCCATTTTTCTTTAAACGAAACAATATATTTAGAGATGGCGCTAGAACCATTAGGTTTAACAATTATGTATTTCTCATAAGAAAAAACATACATTTTGTACATTATTTTCTGAATCGTCAATATCAATTAAATCGAGTTACAAGTCAACTCATTATAACTAATTTAAAAAAATACATTTGTGCAAACAATTTATTTTTATTTTTAATATAATAATCCTTTCAAGTAGTGGCGAATTCACTGCATCTTCTCATTAGAACGAGAATGCACACTGGTTCGGTACTTGCACGAGAAGTTGTTCACAATGTCCAACCCTGGAGCTTTCCAGTTATCTGCCCCTTTCAAAACCGCTGTAAAATTTAAGAGGGTGATGTTCATCAGATCTATTTAAGTGCTATTACCTTTTTACATCTGCCTGAAAGGTTCGATGTTGTTGGATTCTTTCACTACTTTTCGTGAACCGAAGTAGTCTGGCAGTAAGAACATTAAGTCTCTACTATTGGGGGTCTATAATCTCACCAAATACTGATAGTGTTAATGTCTCGATGTATCAAGGGTCGATTATATTGGTAACATAGCTTATCAGCTTTCTGATTCTATTTTCTTGTTCATATTGAGTCAATTAATCCAATTTACCTAACTTTACTGGCATCTATATCCAAACTGATTTTCCATGGTAGATCTCGATTTCTTCCTGGGACAAAAACTGAGTTTGTAGGCCTAGCTTTGCGGCATGACGTTTTAACACTTGCCACAGTTGTACAGTAAAAAAGAGTTGGCACCTCAAAGACAGTTTATGTTGCATTTAAAGACATATGTACCTTGCTTCTCAATTGTTCTATTAGTGTACACATTTAATTTGTGATGCTCATCTTGGATAAAGAATGCTTTTGGGTTGGTTCTACATGTCTAAACTCTAATAAAGAATGACCAAAATTTCTTGCAAGTGCTGCAGTTTTTCTGTGATTTCGCTGTTCACATTACCGTAATTAATATCCCTAGCACTTATGTCTTTAGCTTCAATTAGGTCTTCGTTGTCCACATTTTCCAAGGGGAGTTGATCTGTAGGAAGCCGCTGTTCTACTTCCATTTTGATAGTAGCTGTTTTGAAGAATCGAAAGCAATGTGTTCACAAATAATGATGGTTTTTGTTCTACTAAAATCTGCTTATCAAAATTTTGGCTCGCACTGGGCTCTAAAATAAAGCTAGTCAATGATGTTCTACCTTCACACTTCGCTTACTTTTCTTTAGCAAAAATATAGTCGCATAACATGTCTGTTTATATGGTATGTCAATTTCGATTGCCTTACTTTATTGTGGCCTCAGATTTAATGGGTTCCCATGGAATTCCTGTTAAGCTGGATACCGAATACTTTGTGTGTTTATTATGTGAAATTACATAGTCAGTGGCAAAAGGAAGATGAAAAGAAGAAACGCTTTATGTCTCTAATGATTTGGCGAAAGTCTGAAAATCATGAAGACGGCTGTTATTTCTGTTTGAATTCTACTTTCAGATTTAATTCAAAGAAGAGAGCTAATATTGTATATTCATGGGTCGCTTCTGCTACAATGCCAATGCGAAACACTGTGCTTGAAGCCGCTGTTGATAACAGTAAAGAAAAAACTGAAAGGACGAATGTCGAGGAAATAATAACAGAAGTTGATAAGTCGTTACATAATGAAGATGGTTAATCTGATTTTCAGGAACCCGACCAATTAAGCTCCAGTGGAAACGAAACTCTGGATGGCAAAAATAAAAAAAGTTGCTACTTTGTTTGATCAGCAAGAACTTAATAATCTTGTGAGAGATTTAGGTCCCTTGAAAGGAAACGCTAAAATTTTAGCATAAAGGCTCCAGGTAAAAAATATTCGGGAATCAGAAGCTGAAGTAACATTTTATAAATCAAGAGATTTACTGCTTAGAAAGTATTTCTCTCATGAAGAGCGATTAGTTCAATGTACAATATTAAACATTTGATTTCTGAATATGATTGCGGCACTTATAATTCTGATGATTGGTGACTGTTCATTGACTCATTGAAAAGCTTTGAAGCAGTTCTGTTTCAAATATGGTAATAAATAAGCATTACTTCCTGCAGCTTATTCCAGAAGTTTGATGGCTAGCTGCGATGGTATTCGATCTTTGCTTTTTAAACTAAAATATGATGAGCAAAACTGGCAAATATGTGGCGATTGGAAAATAATAACCATAATTCTTTAACAAAAGAATGGGTTCCTTAAATTTCCTTGCTTTTTATTTAAATGGGATAGTCTTGATCGTCAAAATCATTATGTAAAGAAAGATTGCGATTAGCATGGAACTAGGTTTAATAAAACAGTGGATTAAAGCTATGAAGTCAAATAACAGTGAAGCTTTTAATTATCTCTTTATGAAATTTCCAAATGATGACTCTTGAACCTTCTGCTTGGAAATGTTTGAAAAATGTTGTTTTAAAATTTTTAGGCAATTATAAAAATCCAAATCACAAATAAGCTGTTGATGAAAAGCTGGATGCATACAAAAATTCGGAATATTTAATGAACTCTAAGATTCATTACCTTCATCCTTATAACGAAGAAATGTTATTATAGAAAAAAAGGATAAACATTTGAGAACAATTGTCATGAAAGGCAAGGGGACTTGCGTTAAACAAGCACTTCAGTCGTGAGAAGCAAGGGAAATCAAGTTAAAAAAGCACCTCAGTCGTGAGAGGCAAGCAAACTCACCTTAAAAAAACACCCCAGGCGTGAAAGGCAAGGGCACTCACATTAATCAAGCACCCAAAAAAAAGTTACTACGTCTACGCCATTTTTTTTTGGTAATTCCAAAAGTAAGATTCGAATATTGCATTAAATGTATTGAGTTTGTGAGATGACAAAATAAATTTGTAAATCTACAGCGACTAATCTTACTGTTAATCTCGCTAAGTACACTGAGTGCGTAGACTTGGGGTTCCTGAGCTTAAGATTTGTGGGCAGTGGCATCAATCGCTTCTGCCTTTGGCTAGTCACAATAGCAGAGTGCTGAATTCTCTTATCCCAGTCTTATCACGACCGTCGTCTAATCTGATTGCTTATCCCTCTTCTTAATGAGTGCGCCCTCTAGCGAATGCCCTGTGCTTCCCATCCAGGATACTTCCTGTACTAAGATCGCGCAATACTCGCAGCATGACTATAAATTCTTGCCTATGTATTTTAGGTACTATGCAAATTCTCCATAACCTGACTGTAACTGTGTTAGGTAAAACGTCAGCTGAATGTCGACACGCTCTAACTATGAGCGAATTTGAAGCATAAGCCCGTGTGGCCAACAATCCTTCTCCCCCGGGTCCCCCTGCAAGTCCAGGGCGTCTGCTCAGATCCTGGTTTCGTACATCATTATCGGTTTCGCCACCCCCATTGGCAGAGTACCCTGCCCACGCGGGAGCCATTCTTAGTCTCTTTCAAATGGGCCGTTCAATGAGCTTGCCCATTGTATGAAGCATGGACAGCGGCCTGAAGGGTCTGCGGGTTTAGGGTGCATAGGCTTAAGTTTAGTGGGTTTCGGATGTGTAGATTTGGGGTGTATGGATTCAGGATGTGTGGATTTGGCGTAGGTGTATGAAAGTGGTGTTTAGAGTAGGTGAGTTTACAGTTTGTGGGTTTAGCTTTCGTGCAGCGTTTGAGGTATGTGGGTTTGGGGTGTATATATTTGTGTTCTTTTCAGGGCTTGAAGTTGGTAGGTTTGAGGTGTAAGTGTTCGGGGTGTTTAGATTTGCGGGTTTTGCAGATTGTGGGCTGAAGATGTACGGGTTCGGGGTGTGTAGATTTGGGGTGTGTGGGCTTAGGGTTTGCGGGTTTGGGGTGTACGGGTTTAGGGTGAACGAATTTAGGGTTTATGCAAAGCTTGAGGTTGGTGGATTTAGGGTGTAAGGGTTTGAGGTGCCTGGGTGCCGGGTTTGTGCAGAACATGAGGTTGGTGGGTTTAGGGTATAAGGGTTCGGAGTGTGTAGATTTGGGATTCTTGCAGGGCTTGAGGCTGGTGGGCTTAGGGTGTAAGGATTCGGGGTATGTAGATTTCGGGTATGTGGGTTTTGGGATTATCGGTTCGGGATATGTGGTTTTGGTGTGTTTGTGCTTGGGGTTTGTGAGTTTGAGGTTTATGAGCTTGCGGCTAAGCGCATGTAAGCTTGGGGTCTGTAGGCTTGGGATTGGTGGCCTCGAATTTTCTGGGTGGTAGAATGAAAGAAGGATGAATTAAAAAGTAAAAAAACTAAGAGTAAAACATCTGTTAATCTGACGTTTGTGAATCTAAAGCTTTCCTAGCTACGTATACTAACCTTCGTGAGATTTTCAACAATCCTATCGTGATCGTTACGTCATACTACAATACTTAATATTCATTTGATAAATTAAACTATTTTATGGATATGTTATATTTCTCAAAGACTTGAAAATCACTTGCATCTCTAATGCGGTTGACGTTGAAGGAGGAGGGGGGTTCCAGTTACTGTATGTTAAGAATTCCTTAGATTATATTTAAATACTTTGAACAGTTTTCAATTCTTTATTATCTCCTAAAGTTCTTTAATATTGTTTAAAGCTGTGAAAATTCCTAAAAATATTTTAAATATTTCTTTCCATATATTTCAAACGCCTTGAGATATTTGAAAAATCTTGAAAATGATGTTAAAATCTTAAAAATTCTTTTCAGTCTCTTCAAAATATTAAAGTGTCAACAAATTCCTTGAAAGCGTTTTAAAATATTCTCAAATCTGTGAAAAAATTTGAGTTTGGTAATACCTTTAATTTATGTAATTTAATTATTGTGAATATATTAATTGAATTCCATTAAAATATTATAAAATTACGCCAAATTACATGAAATTCAACAATATTCCATTAAGGCTTTTCGAAATATTTGAAATTCTATGAAATCTTTTCGGAAACTAAAAGTTCTCGTGCATACTTTATTGGAAGCCTTTAAAACCCTTTATTATTATTAGAATCCTCGGAAATATTATAAAATCTCTTAAAATTCAAAATATCATAAAATATTACAAATCTTATATGAAGTTCTTCCAATTATCTCAAAACTGAAGACATTTTCTTTAAATCCCACAGAATTTCAGTGTTTTGAAATTCTCCGAGATATTAAAAAGTTTCTTGAAATTTTTAAAATTCTACGAGCAATCTTGATTCTTATAAAAAAATTTCGAAATTGATAAAAATTTTTATAAAATTTATAGAAATTTTGGATAAGCATTGAAAGCGCAAAGCAACCCTTTGTAAAATTGTGAGGTCTCTTAGAATCATTACCAAAATACTCAAATGTTTACAGTTTGTAGGAAACAGCTTGAATTCCTTTGAAGGAGAAGAAATTCTTTGGCAATGTATTTAATCATTTTAAAATCCCTAAAATATCCTGAAATCTTTGACGTGATATAACATCTCGAATCGCTTCTTTGTATATTATAATCAAACCAATGAGAAGAAAAAATTAATAACATAATTATATTCTATTTATCATGAATTTGTTGAATTAATTGCATTGAAAAGAATAAGGATAATAAAATTTGTATTTTCTTATTTTAGGCTTAAAAAAGCACATCTAGTGGTTACTTTGACTAAAAAAGGTCAAAAATGTTTAACATAAAAAGCTTGGAATCTAAGACAAAAAGTAGTAAAACACCAAAATTAATAAATAAATTCGGTTCAATTCAGCATTTATCTTTATAAAGACGGGCAATAATAGTCATACAACTGATTACAAATGGATTTGTAAGATTGAGCTATAAACCAAACCTTTTGGCAATTCTAAATAAATTTGGTTGGGTGGTGGGAAATTGCCTGGAAAATATTTTTCTGCATCTGCATGGTGATGTTGATTTACAGGGTATACGTGAAAATGGTTAGCTGCACAAACTGGGTTATTTTCTATTCTAAAATGCACGCTCCTTGGACCATGAAGAGAAGCATTATGATAAGGTAGTCGATGTAACTCTTCGAGATTTGAAACAAAATGTTCAAACTGTTGCGTTCGTATGAAAACGTAATGGAATAAGCCAGGTTCTTCATTAGGCTTTAGAAAGTAGGGTACCTTTGAAGGGGGGTACCAACCGATAGTTCCCTGATAAGTAGATCCATCTCTCATTGTTACGAGAATGGTGTCTTCCTCCATCTGGGGAAATCCCGTTATTCCAGCTGCATCTAATTTTTTGCCAAAAAATTGACATTAATTTATAAAGGTCTAGTAAACTGTTAACTTAATCTTTTCGAAAAATTAAACAACCAATCGTCAACACAGAATTTACTACAAAGTCATGAAATGGAAACTTTCTTTTCCGAAATAGGCCAGATCTGGGAGGGATGAAAAAGAATTTTTCTTTATTTACTACTTATCATCTCTAGTAAAATACAAAAGTCAGGGGACACCTACTGAAATGAGTTCGGTCACTTCAAACAAATTTTTTATTAAAAATTACTCGTTTGTCCATTAGTGTAGATTAACGAGATTTGTGACATTTTAAACATGTTCGAATGCGAATTTATATTATTTAATGCCTTCTGCCAAAGAAAACTATACTTCAGAAAAGACACATTTCATTATCTATGTAAGCAAATTGTGTAATTATTATTAATAATAATAATATGCGATGCTTTCTATGTGTAGATTATAGCCTCGGTAGAGATAAAGAGTACATATATTGCTACGCCAAAGAACAGAAAATGATTTGCGAGAAATCTGTGTTTGTAGATTCAACAGTATTTTCAACATAACTGCAAATCTAACTATACTTTAGAATCATTTAAAGTTAGCTAACATACTATGCTAACATAATACAATTAATAATCAAACATTTTAGAAAAAATATTTAAAAAATCAAATCTGGAATGCTCAATCGTCTCCTTCTTTAGGGTTTAATTTTTAAATAGTACTTTTTATGTTTCCTAAATTATTTCTTACATTTATAAATTAAAGAATGGTGTTTCTATATATATCGTATTTATCATACGTACGAATTTTAATACTACATAAGACTTACGTTTTAAATGCAACAAATCGACGAACATTAGAAGTAGAACTGCAATATAAAACATGATTTTTATGAATAGACACATTAAAAGAGAAATATGATTTTTCAAAAATATAGTAATAACTGGGACAATAAATGACTGCTATATTTATAAACTTGTATGAACTCTCTCTAAAAGAACTGTATATTTTGTTTCCAAATACAGTAGAAGAAGACAGATTCTTAAGCTCAGATCTTAAAATATTATATATTTGTTGAATTTGTTAGCCATAGAACTTTCAGAATTATTAAAGACACGTGTTAAGCATAGCATGAGGGAGACAGAGAATATTAATGTTAAAATCATTTTATTATCTTTTAAGGAACTACTCCACGTATAAACATTTAAACTAAGATAAGAATGAGTAAGCGATTGACTTGCGTAATAAAATTTTATGAATATATTTTTATTTATGCATTAAATGTGTACTCATGAGTTTTCTAGTTTTAATTTTATACTTAAATAAAGATGAACAATTTTTAATATAATTATGTTAACTTTAATATTTCGTGGAATTAATTTCTAAGGAGTATGCATGTTCTTAATTGTTAGACCAGTGTGAATGATTGCTTATATAAGAAGCACGTAGGTGCATAAAGAAATTTATAAGAAACACTTAACATGATTTTGGGCTGTTTTTTATGCAAAAAGTTGATAATAAACAAAATATACATAGTTATTTTGAAAATTACACTAACCTATAATTTTTGGGCTACAATGAATACATTAAGAAAGTTCCATGAATGGCATAATTTTTGAAAACAGGCCATTTTTACCGAAACTTCAGAAGAAGAAAAAAACACATTCTTAAACATAAAAATTTCTATTCTTGTAAATACATGTTTATTTTGATAAACAATGTTTGAGAAAGAAGAACATTTTTACAGCAATTATGGTTTATGAAGTTGCTGCATACAATTTCAGAATGAAAACACAGAAAAATATAAGTGTAAATTTTGTTGTAAGTGATGACACTAAGTGTGATGAAAAGTGATGATGTTGTAAGCTACATGACAAATATTTTCATCGACTAAAATATTGGCCTAATATCTTACGATATCAGATACATGATTCACACTATTTGATTTAAAAATGGTAACCACAAAAGTTGAAAAATTGTAAGCCTCAGTCTTTTGTTATATTGAAAAAGTCTCAAATGAGTTTTTCAAAGATCTAGGTGTAATTGTTTTTGGTATAGAAACAGTAGTATTAATCATTGGAACAGCCTCTTGTCGGTGTACAGTATTGGCTTTGTTTCCGAAGCT
>NC_046659.1:143882828-143887138 GCF_010883055.1 Belonocnema kinseyi | reverse complement strand
GAGTAAAGTCAAGATTAGAACTAAACTAGTGGCCCTGAAGCCCTCAAATATATAGGGCTGCTTATCTAATCGAAGGAGGAAGCTGTGACTATATTACACTTTACCGAAATATAGTTTTTCAACTAAATATTTTTTTAAAAATAACTAAAACACCTTTGATTAATTCATCGATGTTAGGAAGGAAATCAAAAGTCGAGAGTTGAAGATTATTTTGTTACTCAAATTATAGATTCCCTAATTTTTGATTCACAAAATTAAAAGCGCCGGATTTTTCGCTATGCGAAATTAAAATACTAGATTTTTTTCTACTCGAATTTAAAGTTCTAGATTATTCTGCTACTTAAATAATAGATTCCCGATTTTTTTCTCCTGGAAAATAAGAAATCCGGATTCTTTTCCTAGTCGGATTGAAAGTTCTAGGTTCTAAATAAAATATTAAAAACACGAAATTAAAAAACTATTTTATGGGTAAATAAAAAAATGAAAAAATCACACAATAAAAAATTGTAAAATGAAAAAAGCAACAATGTAACTAAATTATATTGTCACATGTCAAACTGTCCATCAGATTCGACAGATAATATTGAAAAAATAAGAACTGTCGCAATAAAAGTGACTTTTGAAAAGAGCAATGAAGAACATTAATTCTACTTTCAATAATTAATTAGTTGAATAAATAAATAATTCTTAATTAAGGAAAGTAGTGTCAAATGTTAAGTTTCTTATTCCAAAAATGTTCACTTTTCTAAAGAGTAAAAGTCTTTTAATTATTAAAAGAGTAATAATTGTTAATAACTATTAATTTACGAATCAAAATTATATAAATATTATACTAACAATTAACTTAAAAAAACTTATTTTCAAAAAATAAAAAAATATTTTATACAGTTTCGAAAATCTTTAAAAGTTAGAAAATATTTTTTAATTTCTTCATAATTTGTAAAATCCCCAAACATCTTTTAATCCGAATCAAATTGTTTCTAAAAATGTGAAAAATATTTAAAAATGAGAAACATTGCCTTAAAATCTTCTAGATTTTTTTGACGTTTTTAAATATCTTTTGAAATAGTTTGAGTCTTTAAAAAATCAATTTCAAAATTAATTTTTAAAAAAGAATTTTTTAAATTTTTACATGAATATTAATAAATGTGTTGTTAAACAATCGGTTCATTCTTTAAAAATTTTTCAAAAATCTCAAAATGCTTACAGAATGCTTAAAACACTTCTAAATTCCTTGCTCGAATTCGAAAAAATGCAAATTTTGTTAATATAATCTCAAATATTACGGATTCTACCAAAATTGTTGAGAAAAAATATATGGAAAATTATTTTAAATTTGTGTTTTATTTTTGAAACCCTTTTAACATTTAATTATTTCTTTAAATCCATTTGAAACTTATAAATATCTTTCAAACCTACTGGAATATATGTTATAAAGTTGTGTATTCTAAAAAATTGTAAAAAGAATCTTTATAAACTTCTACGTTTTCTTTCGAAATTTTACAAAATCATTCGAAATGTTTTAAAATGCTTCTCAGTTTTTTCTTCAAATTAATTTTTCTAAACGAGAAATCTTTTTAAACTTTCACGAGAATATTAAGAAAATTCTTTTTCTCTTATGAAAATGGACTCGTAAGATTCTTCTCACGTGATTACTGTTTTCTCAATCCAGAATTTCGGAAGGTCTTAAGATTTATTTAAAAAAATAAAATATTAATGTTTATTTTACTAACAACCAGACACTTAATAAATTTCCCTTTCTAAAAAATAAAGATGATGATAACAAAGAAAACTATATTGTATAGTATATATGATAAATTCTAACTTTTGCAATAGAATTTATATTGATGAAACTGGTAGGAGACCAAAAACTCGCATTTACAAACACAAACGGGATTGTGCATTTAAACAAAGTTATTTCAATTTTTAAATTCAATTTACTTTGGCGCACTTTTCACTAGAGTCTCCATTTTAATAACCGCCTTTCTTAATTACTTATGGGAAATTGACTTCATCTCTAATGTATTTATCAGTTCATGTTTGTCTTTTCAAATTAAAACACATCGTTTTCTTTTTTTTTCTACTGTAGTGAAATTAATATATAGGAGCTGCTTGATTTTGAGGTTTTAATTTTAATGTTTTGAAAGATACTTTTCAAATTATGCTCATTCATCAATTATAATCCTTAAAATAACAAAAAAATTAATTATAGTTCGATACAAAATTATATTTATAAAAATTGTGCACTTTTTTACGTTATAAGTATTTTAAATTCTATGCTAGTTTATTACATCTGTTTAAATTATTTAACTTAGGTTATGTATTGCCTTGAAGAAGGCTTGCAACAAGGTCGAAATTATTATTGGTTTTTTTTAAATTGAACAAATAAAGCATGATTCATTGAAAACGGAATTCAGTGTTATTTTTATTGGGCCGTATAACCATATAACTAAATTATTGAACATCACTGTGGGACATCCTTTGAATATCTCATAAATATGAAAATTACCGTCTGGTAAAATAACGCAGTTATCAGAAAACTCGGGATATTCACGAATCCTACCTGCACCTAATTTTTAAGAAATTTTAACCAATTATTTTTCAAGGTTTAATTCTAAAATAAAAATATTCTATTCTGAAATAAGGAATTTTATTTTTATTTGTGAGAACTGATGTTTTTCATAATTTCTTTATGAGTTCTAAAGCTTGAAAGTATATTTTGCATGAATTGAACATATCCAAAACTCACATAAAATTAGACTTATATTTCATAATATGTATGTATGCCTAACATCATGTTAAAAGAAATTATTTTCTGAATTTTGACAACGCTTTTCCGTATGATAACGGCTGTTTAAATAAAAACTGCGAAATTCAAAATAGTGACAAAAAATGGCTCACTTAAAATATGATAAATGTACAATAATCAAACTTTTACAAGAATTGCTCATAAAGGAAGATTGATGGCTTCCTAACTTTGAATTTGCAGTCAAAAGTTTCCAATTTAAAATGGTATAGCAAATAAATTTTGAAATCTACAATTATCGGATTTTTTTCGAGAAGTTGCTGATTTAGGGCAATTTTTGGCATTTAAAAGAAAACCCGTAAACTCTATCAGAGGAGAAGTCAACACGATATAATAGGTTTTTTCAAAAGAATTCACTTTCCTTTCAAATGATCTCCAATATCGTGTTGACCTTTTGTCTGACAGAATTCACTTTCTTTTAATATCGAAAATGTTATTGACAATTTGAAAATTCAGTTTTTCAGAAGAACGATGTGAAAGACAAAACAAGACTTAAAAAAAAATGGTTACTTTTAAAAAAAGCTACTAGATCAAATTTTGGAAAGAAAAATTTTATTGTAACTATAATATCAATTATTAGATATATTATATAATAATTTTATATTTGAAAATTATTATCATATGAAAATAAAAATAAATAGAAGGCTTCATTATAATTAATTCTGCTACATATTCAAAAAAAAAAAAAAAACAGTTTTCAAAACGGTACAACTTATGAGAAAACTGGGTGTCTGATTTTTAGATCAATTTTTAATTTTCAGGTTAATTGTAAGAATGCATATTAAATTTATATAAAATAGATTTATTTCTAACAATGTAGTATAAGAGAACAGCAGTTGTTAATCTCGATGCGTGGATTCAACAATCTTTACCAAGGCTTCCATTTTAGATGAATTAAGGATCATTTAATGTTTGCTTAAATTATATATAGCAATGCTATAATTGATGAGAAACTTTCGTTCTTTTGAAATAGGCATCTATCAGAACACCTGCCTTATCTCCTACTGCGAATCTTGCAAAATAATGTTTTAAATAATAAGCATGAATTTTACATATCATAAGAAAAGGACAAATTTTTTCTATCATTAGTTTGAAGACATTCGCGCTGTTTTAAACAATAGCTAACGTCGATTTTTAGTAACCGATGGAAAATCATACTTCAATCTATACTTTATGTAATGAGGTAATATTTATGTTCCGAAAATGGGTTCCCGAAATGAGAACTGGCTATGCTTATTTTGCTATGTTATGCTTCTTTTATGCGATGTTTCTGTTTTTTTTTTGAAAATCGAACCTTCGAAGTCTTAATTTCAAATGGGCCTAGGTACCCCATCTTTTAACCTTAAGGAAATTTTTTCTGGGATTTTTTATCTGAAATTTGGGCCTTCTTTTTGTGTCACTTCATATACGAGGGTAGTTCAATAAGTCCTTAGAATGAAGTATAAAAACAATTTTTTTTGGGTAAATTTTTTTTTTATTTTTCAACATAATCTCCTTGGAGCTC
>NC_046659.1:143865150-143882728 GCF_010883055.1 Belonocnema kinseyi | reverse complement strand
CTAGTCGGGAGTGGTGCTGACTGAAAACAGATGATTTGGAGCGATTCGCGCGCCATCTGTTGGTCATTCTAAGGACTTATTGAACTACCCTCGTATTTAATTTATTATCTTAATTTCTCCTCTTTAGGAAAAGTATGAAAAACTGTGTTAGAAGCGGCTTGAACATTATCCATTAATTGATATCCCATCTTAAGGATGTACAGCTTTGAACACTTTTTTATAATTATTCCTTTTTGACATTCATTAAGTTTGAAATTGTTGAGTGTTTTTAGTTTCCAATTTGAAATTTCGCAATGTGGATCATATTTCTGATTTGGCAATACGTTAAATAAATATTGAAGTTTTACAAAATTACCATAATAGCAAAAAATTCAAATATATACTACAATAAATGTGAGCCTTGTCAGATATAGCTTGCTAAATTTTTCGACCTTTATCCCATAACAACGTATTATTTATTCATTAAAATAAATAGAGTCTGCAGCATCTAAAAAATTTCCATGTTTGATAAATTTATAAAGCGTAGAACCTTAAAAATTATTAGGCTACATCACTATCAAATTATAAACATGTAAAAAGAGATAATTTAGACGCAATTAATATATATAATAATGCGCTACAAAAAAAATGTATTATTATCCGATTAACATGTATGCAACTTTTATACGACAGGTCTGATGTAAATATGATATAGTAACATAAACTTGTGTAGTAATTTGAAATATTCTTCTAAGAAAAGAAATTGGCGAAAAAAATTTGCGCTCTAATAATAAGTACAAACCTTTTGTAACTAAATAGTGATAAGGTCTTTTCTTAACTTTTATTTTAAACCTAAATGAAAATACCCTGCTTTCTAAAATAATTTTATTTTCTTTATTATTTAGCGAATTTTATCTTGGGGAAGAAAAAAGCATTTTCTAATTGTTAGTCTAGTCACTCTAATGAAAGCTTGACATAGCAAGTAAATAGGTGTAGAAAAATTTTATGTCATTTTGCTAATGCTCAAACATTTTTTTTTAATATGCGAGACACATAAAACATTTGGAATCAAACTTTAAACAGTTGCGATTGGAAAATTTTTCAAGCTATCTCACTAGTGCAGAAATTCAGAATACTCAAGCAAAGCAACAGTTTTGATAAAACGTAAATTCCGCACTTTTTCATTTAAAAAAATTCAGAGCTGAATTTGGTATAAGAAATTCGTTTGCATTAACGCTCGAAATACATTTTTAAACAGTAATACTTTTTTAAAAAGATTTAACAGTACTATTAAACAACAAATAAGTGCTTAAAAATATATAAATCAAACCAGCAATGACAAAAGGACTAAATGAAAAATGAAATTCTGTGCAAGACAATCATCGCGTAAAAATCAGAATTTCTACTGGAAAGATGAAATGTATTTAAACTTACCAAACGAAATTCAATTTGGTCTCTTCAGTGATTTCAAAAGGACAAATAAGTTGTTGCTAGTATGTTTGAAATTTCTTCCAAAGCATTCTGGAAAAAAGCTTTGTCAGCGACGTGTATAAACTTAATAAAATAATTTTGCTTCCTCATAAAGGAAACTTTGTAATCGTAAAACATTAGAAATTTTTTGAATTTATTTAATAAAACGTTTTTAGAAGACTTATTTCCAGCACTAATACCTTCAAATTTACGGAAGGATTTCTAAACATTTTGATTGCATTTGCGTTATATCTTAAAAGTCTTTTAAAAATCTGGTTTTTATAGTAAAACTTTTTTCACTAACTTAAATTAAAATTGATGCAAAAACGAAAATCACTCCTTGATTCAAGGCAAATCAATTGACCTATAATATTAATATACTTTATTGAAGAGTAAAGAAGTTATATACATTTGCAATATTTAAAACATCTCTTTTGAACAGAAAAACTTCTTAATGGATATAATGTAAAGCTGATGCATGAATATACAAGACTTTTTGTTCATAAATTTTTAAATAAAATAATTCTGAAGATTGTTATATAAAAAGCATAAATTTGGGAAAGGGAAAGGGTGTGGAAGATTTTCACCTACCCTTTTCCAAAAGAACTATGTTAATGAAAAAAAAGTTTTACTTCAAAAACAAGTTTTTGAAATATTATAAAGGGCTAAAAAAATGCAATAAATATTTGTAGAAATACATCCGCTATTTCCAAGATTTTAATGATGAAAATAAGTCTTGCAACTGTCATTAATTTATGTGTAATCGTTTTTAAGTTATTGTGTTTACAAAAAAGTGTGATATTCACAAATCCACAAATACACGTGAGAAAGCAAATTTATTTTATTAAGTTGATAAACGTCCCAAACAAAGTTTTTTTGCAGAGCGACTTGAAAAATATTGCATTTGTAGTTGCAACAATAGATTTAATGCTCTCATGATGATTTATTTGGGTAAAAATTGATATTTTGGGTTTCAGTCGTGTACAAAACTATGAGTTTTGCCGATTTTTCGTTAACGTTGTATTTTATTTCTTTAGAGTTAACCTGAAACTGAGAAATGAACTAAAGAAGTAAATTGCAATGTTCACTAGACGTCGACAAAATTCGTAGGTTTTGTACAAGATTGAAACCCGAAATATTCCTTTTTATTGCACTTCCAATAGTATGTTTGGCCTTTTTAAAGCCCTAAAGAAACAAAATTAAATATTGTTTGATAGTTCAAATATCTTCGGTTATTTTTCCAAAAGAAATTATTATTCTTCCAAAATAAGTTACTCTTACACGTTAAAAAAATTAATATATTTCTATAAAAACTCAACATTTTTCTAATCTAAAGATAATAAAATTATACACAATCTGTTGAGCATAATAAATTCTCAAACTTAGAAACTTTGTCAAAATTAGTGATACGAAAGTATCAAATTATGTTTTTATTTGTTAGATCTTTACATTTTCTCGTTCAAATTAGGAGTCTATTAGACTGCACTCATTATCTTCAGTGGATTAGCAAATAAAAAGCCTCCAGACCGCCAAACCTGGTCTGCCTCATCTTACGGAAGGTCACATATTTTTTTAAGTCAATGGTGTTTGAGAAAAAGTTGTACTTTCCAAACTCAAATATTTAACTTTTTCTCTTAATTTATTCTTTTTAGAAAAAGTATGACAAATAGGTAATAATAATAATAATAATATATAATAGTATAATAACCTTTAGTACATTTGGTTTGAAGTAGCGTCGTCAGATATATAATTTAATCAATTAAAATGCTTTAATCTTAAAGCTTTAGGGTAATGTATTTTGTACTGCGAAATAAGATATATCTACATTTTTGAGGAAAATTAGGCATATTTTAATCAGAATAAATTTAGGAGATTCTTGGAATTAAAATTCAGAACATCATAGTGTCATATCGCAGAATATCCCAGTTTATAAATCCGCTCAACTGACAATATCCCTTGATTACAATCATCCGGATCATCGCCTTTTTCTGGATGCTCCATAGTTCCATATCGATGGCTATTAGCAACAACTTTATTCATCAGAAAAGGTTGCTCATGATTCCTGAGAAATACGGGCACCATCCAATAGGGGTATTCTTGCACATGTCCAATATGAGTAGATCCATCCCTCATTTTTACAAAAAGATCGTGCGGAGGAAGTTCGTTATTCATCCCATCTGCACCTAATTTAGTAAGAAAAAATTGACATTAATTTACGAAGATTTTCACACGATGAACTTGGCATTCTTCTAATTTCGCACAATCAAAGGTGAACTAGAAATGACCTATATATGTAATGATGAAACGCAAAATTTCTTTTGCGAAGTAAGGAAGACTTTGGCGGGATAGGACAGACTATTTGATAATTAAAGCACTTGCTATCGGTAGTGAAACATCAAAGTACAAGTTGCTATTTGAATCCTTGTAAAAAAATAAATGGTGGTTGAATGCTTCTGAAAAATATTTCAAAGTTTTTTTTCAGGTATACTGTATCAATTTTTGCTGCAAGCGTATACTGTCAAAGTTATTGAAAATATTAAGCGACTTTTAGATACGGAGAGAAAAAATCGTATCGAGATCAATTTAATAAATTGCTTGAATTTTGCGAACTTCTGGAATTCCAATAATTACTCGAATTCCATTAATTCATTGGAACCCATGAATTTAATGAGTTCTTTCAATTCTTCGTATACCTTGAATTTCTTGAGTTCCTTGTATTCGATGAATTTAATGAATTCCTTGCATTTTACGAATTTCTTAAATTTCAAGAATTTCTTGAATTCCATGAATAGCTTAAATTCCATGAATTTATTGAATTCAATAAATTCCGTGAATTTGATGAATTCCTTGATTTTCATTATTTCTTTGATTTCCTTGACTGCAGTGAATTCCGAAAATTTCATCAATTTCGTGCATCCGTCGAATTCCGTGAGCTGCGCTAATTCCGTGAAAAATATGAATTCCTTACATTTTAAAAATTCGGTGAATTCCTTGAAATTTATGAATTCTTGGAATTCCATCAGCTCCTTAAATTACATGAATGCCATTAATGCCGCGAATTCCATAAATTTCATGAGTTCCTGGAATCAAATGAAGGTCGTGAAGTCCTTGAATTCTATGTGTAACTTGAATTCCTTGTATACGATAAATTTAATGAATTCCTTGAATTTACCAAATTCCTTGAATTACATGAATTTCTAAAACTCCTTGAATTTCACGAACTCTATGAATCCCGTTGATTCTTTAAAATCCATGAATCCATTGAATTCCGTGAATTCCTTGAATCCCTTAAATTCCTTGAATTTTATAAATCCTTTGACTACCATAAATTTCTTGAATTCCGTGAATTTTGTTATTAAGATATTTTTCGAGAATTCTTTAAATTCCTTGACTTTCCTAGATTACTTGAATTTATTAAATTCCTTGAATTTCTCGAGTGTCATGAAATCTTTAAATTCTGTGAATTCTGTAAATTCCTTTGATTCCGTAAATTACTTGAAATCCGTGAATTTCACAAATTTTGCGAATTTCACGAATGCCGTGAGTTGCGTTAGTTCACTAAGTTCCACGAATTAGTTTCATGTTTTGAATTTAATGAATTCGGTGAATTTATTCAATTACATGTATTCCATTAATTACATGAATTCCATGAATGTTATTAATTACATGATTTCCATAAATTCGTTAATTTCCTTGAGTTTAATAAATTTCTTGAATTAAATTATTCCTTGAATATTTTGAATTTCTTGAGTTTCATAAGTTACTTGAATTTCATAAACTGCTTGAATGCCATAAAGTCCATGGATTCCATTATTCCTTTAATTTCTTATATTCTAAGAATTCCTTGAATTTCAGGAATTTCACAAAATAATAAATTCCATCAAATACACGTTTTCGATCAATTTTTAAATTCCATGAATTCCATAAATTATTTCATTTCGTTTCATTAGTTGAATTCTATAAATTGTCTGAATTCTTTTTAATTCGGCAAATTCCATCAATTACTGGAATTCCATGACTTTGTTGCATTCCATGAATTCTTTTAATTATTTAAATTTTGAGAATTAGATGAATTCATAGAATATTTCGAATTTCGTGATTTTTTTAATTCCATGAATTGCATAAAATACTGTAATCCAATAAATTCCTTGAATTCCATGAATTTCAAGAATTACTTGAATTTATTAAACGAATTGAATTCAATAAATTCCATGAATCACTTAAATTCAATAAATAGGTTAAATTAAATTAATTCCATGAATTATTTTAATTCGGTGAATTGTTTGAATTCTACGAAATCCGTGAATTATTTATTCATGATGAATTATTTAAATTTAACAAATTCTTTGAATTAAACTTTTTCATTAATTTAAATAAATTCCGGGAATTGCTTCTTTTTCACGAATTCCTTCAATTCCTCGAAACTCGAATAATTTCTTGGATTGCAAGAATTTCTTTAATTCAATGAATTCCACGAAATCCACGAATAAATTCCTTGAATTCTATCCTTGAATTCTATCAAAATCTATGAATTACTAGAATTAGATGAATTCCTAGAATTTTATGAATTCCATGAATTACTTAAATTCGGCGAATTCTTTGAATTTCGCGAAGTCGTTGCATTTCACTCATTTCTCAATTTCAATAAATTCCTTGTTTTTTACGAATTCCATCGAATACTTCAATTCGACGATTTCCTTCAATTCGATGAATTCCTAGAATTCGATGACTTCCGCGAATTCGATAAATTCTTGCAATTGCTTGAATTTGATGAATTCCATGAATTACTTAAATTGGATGAATTTTTAGAACTCCATGAATTCCATGAAATATTTGATTTGAATGAATTCCTTGAAATAATTACTTGAATTTCAAGAATTTCTGGAATTTAATAAATTACTTGAATTTAAAGAATTCCCTGAATACCATTACTTTGAAAATGATAGATCATATATGCATTCCGCATGAAAAATTGCATTTCAAATAGTATTACAATTGAGAGGTCATAAGACTCATCTCACTTCCCGCCTTTTTTTTAAACTCAATTTTTTGTTAGTGTGACGGCTTATTAGTAAACAAATATAGTATACATTTACCTATTTTTGTTGATGCAACCTTATTTTTGACAAGATTTCAATTCTTAGATTGACTTATTAGTCAATTTTTAATAGACATAGATAATTAAAAATTTCAATGTTTACATTTCAAAGTTTTGTAATTGTTTTTTTATTGTAAATTTAAGTCTTAATGTCAGTGTGACATATTTGATTCCAGAAGACTCTTAAAATCAACAAGTCTATTTTTATTTAGAAGGTCTTTACATGTCGTTGTTTAGATTCTGCGTCTATTAGACTATATGTGTTATCTTCCATGGATCAGCAGATAAAAAGCCGCCCATACCGACAAACCTGGCTCACTTCACCTTATAAACGTTCACATATTTTTGTTGAAATCAATAATGTTAGAGAAAGAGCTGTACATTCAAAAAACAAATATTTTACTACTTCTCTTCATTTATTCTTTTTAGAAAAAGTATGACGAATTATTAATTATAATAATTATAAGAATAATACATAATAGTATAAGAACTTGTGATCCATTTGCTGACACCCCTTGTTTCAAAAGTTGAATTTTGAGTATATTTTTCCTGTTTGTTACTTTTTAACAATTAAATTTGAAATTGTTCAGTTTTTTTAGTTTCTAATTTCAAATTGGACAATGTGAACCATATGTCTATTTTGGAAAGATATTTGGAAAATTAAAGCCTCGTCAGGATGAATAAAAATTGTTAAATCTTAAAGCTGGATTTTCGAGGTAAAAAGATTTAACTAACAGCTCTAAAGAAAACATTTTTGAGTACATGTATATTAAATTTATCATAAATATTTATTTAAATATTATGTAACACTTAAATTTGAAATGCAGCAAACAAAGTAACTTCAAAAGCAGAATTGCAGTGCAAATTTTCATCTGCTGTGAGTAGACACAATGAGAAGAGAGCAACAATACGATATTCCAAGAATTGCGTATGAACTGACGAGAAAAATTGTTGCTCTATACTGAGAACGCATTATTTTCCGGTGAAATTAACAGAGTGGAAGGAGGGATATTCAAGATTACAGCACGTGATTGAAGTTACAATGTGAGGCAGCAAACGTAGATTTTTAATTGAGTAAGATTTTTTGGTCAAGAAAAAAAAATATTTCAATCAAATTCTTGAAGTATTAAGCAAAAAAAAAAAATAGAATTTTCTAGAAAGCAGTTAAATTTTGATACCGAAAATATAAACTGTCAAAAATTCTATGACATGGAAAATTAAAACGTTGAAAATTTAATTGTAAATTCTCTTTAATTCTTTAAAGTGGAATATTGTATTGAATACAATTGATAATAATTTTATTTTATTTTGGAATTCCATGAAAATTTAAAAACTTTAAAGAAAAATTTTTGAAACAGGAAATTTTCTTACTGATAAAAGTGACGACATTCAGTTTATTATTGTTAATTTGCACTTAATAAATTGTGTCTATCAAGGCAAGTATTTCGTAAATGATTCCACTCGATCTAAATACAGTATCAAAATTTTTATTCGAGCAAGG
This sequence comes from Belonocnema kinseyi, assembly GCF_010883055.1. NCBI lineage: Eukaryota > Metazoa > Arthropoda > Insecta > Hymenoptera > Cynipidae > Belonocnema > Belonocnema kinseyi. The sequence goes on along the minus strand of NC_046659.1, from coordinate 143,874,680 downwards.
AGTAAAAGAATCAGAGTACATTTCTCATTCGAGGCTCTCCTTACATTCAATCTCCGTCTCTGGTCCTCAGACCTCACACACTACATCAGAGTGGGAATAATATAAACAAGATAGTCATATTTCGAAGAAATGTATAGTCGAGATGACCGAACATAAAACAGCAGAAACTTAAACCATAACAATTATATTTTAAAATATTTTGTTTTTACTGTTTGAACAGTTCTTAACTGATTAATAAAAATTGTGGTCTTAAAATGCAAAGTTCCTTATTTAAAGAATATAATCATTATCGAAGTGATTTACAAAATTAAAACATCAAAATGAAATTCAGGGATTTAAATAAAACTTGAATAAGTCGAAGAAATTCTATAACTTTAAATAACTGTCAAGTAAAATAAATTTACAATTATTCAAATTTAATTTGAAATTCTTTTATTCTGCTTGTAAAAGATCCTAGGTCGAATATGTCACAAGTTAACAAGTTTTGGATTTGAAGTTTTGGTTTGAAAATTTAACTATTTTGTTGCAAAATCCAAATATTTCTTTGAAAATATACTTTTTCTCTCAAATTCATATTTCGTTGCTGAAAAATGAACTGAAAACTTTTTTGGGTGAAAATTCAACTATCTTTTTGTTGCTGCAAATTTTTCTTTTTGCTTCAAAAATTTTAACTGCTTAGGTCGAATTTTCATTATTCTTGGCTAAAAATGCAACTGTTTAGATGAAAATTCATCAATTTTGTTGTAACAATTTTCGTTTTTTATTCGAAAATTGAATTATTCCATAGAAAATTGACTTTTCTCTTAAATTCATATTTCCGTATTAAACAATTAACTAAAACCTTTTTTGCATGAAAATTGAAATACTTCTTTTGATAATACCGATTTTTGTTTGAAAAATTGATCTGTTTTAGTGAAAATTAAATTTTTCTAAACTAGAAATTTAACTATTCGGTTAAAAATTTAACAATTTTGGTAGAAAGTCATAGTTTTTGTTGACGCATTTAGGGATCGTCCATATATTACGTAAGAATTTTTTCTTTTGTTTATATCGCTGTGTCCTATTCAACTTGATAAAAATATTATTTTCGTCTTTATTCAAACAACAGAAAAACGTCTTAAGTAATATATGGACAATCCCTTAATAGATTTTGTGAAAATTCATCTTTGTAGTTTATAATTTAACTAACTTCGCAGAATATCTATTTCTACTTCATAACTCATATTTTTATGTTAAACAGTGAAAATAAAATATGTATTGGTTTGAAATTCAAATTTTTGTTGTAAATTTGTCTTTTTATTTAAAAAATCGTCTATTTGATTCGAAATTTCATCTTTTATTTGTAGTCACAATTAAGTCGAAAAATTGTGTTTAATAAAATGTTACCGAAGCTTGTGTCCTTTTTCAACAAGTTAATTTTTTTATTTCTAATATATTTTTATAACGAGAATCTATAAAAATGTCTTTTTTTTTTATTAGTCACCTTTTGCCTCTTTATTATTTATCGCATGTTGTCTGGCTTTTCCAAAAATTCCATTTTTTAATTTCAATTCTATTTTTTACGAATAAATAAAAAAATATGCGTCCTTTCAAAAAATTAATAATGACTAAAAAGTGATTTCTACAAAATTTGTGATTCTTTTAAAGGCAAAATTTTGTTCACTCATCTTTTTTGGTACCTTGCATAGTTTTCTTAAAAATTTAATTCTTTAATTGTTAATGCTATATTTCGCAATTGAAATGAAAGCTACACCTCCTATCAAAAAAAGAATAATAATAAATCTGGAGCTCTTTTTTAAGTGAATAAATGTTGTTTATTTACTTTTTCTTAACGCGTGTCGTGTGTCCAAAAATATATCCATTTAATTTTGAATGCTCCTTTTATAAATAAAAGAAAAACGACTTGACCTATTAAAAAGTATTAAAACAGAAATTTGTCGATAGTTTTTTAAAAGACAATTTTTGCCCATAGATATTTTTTACAACTTATATAGTTTGACCGCAAAATGGAATTTTTGATTCTTTAATTGTTTTTGTCCAATCAGAAGTAGAATTTTCAATTTTTCGAAAAGATTGAAAAGTTGTTATGATATCCTTGTAGAGATTTCAAAAAGTGAAGTTTTTTTTCACTTTTTGACACATTTTTTGACACACTCAAAAAGTTTTCTAAAGCACAATCCAATGTTTAGTTTTAAAATGGTTTTGTCCTTAAAGAAGGAATAGGGTGCACAAATAGATGCATTCAAAAAGAGTAAATGTACATACACATTTTAATGCTAAAAGCCATAATTTGTAAAAAATATTCGGAAAACAACACTTTAGTATTTCTAAATGATGACTATTTATTTGTGGAATGAAACGCAACACTATTAATTCAATATATGTCTACATACATTTTTAAGAACATTTAAGATTATTGAAGCAGGGTACGTTTGTGATATCATTAGGATCAAAAATTAAAGCATCATAGTATTATAGTACTTAGTAAATATTTCAGGGATATCAAAATTTCTGATCAAGAAAATATCCTTTTCGACATGCCTAGAATATCCCAGATTAGAAATAGGATGGCGTATCGGAATCCATTGATTACCAACCGACTTGTAAAACTGATCTATAGACATAACTTTCTGGCACATTTATATATATATAGTTCGCAAGTGGGAAATTGCCAGTGAAATTTCCATATGGATTAGCATGGTGTTGTTCATTTACAGGGTACACGTGAAAATCATGAGCTGAATAAAATCGGTTATTTCCTATTCTCATGCGAACCTCCCTTGGGCCATGAAAGCCAGGAATATTATTAGGATGAAGATGGTGTGGATTAAGATGGCTCAAGAAATGTTCTCCCGATGACGTTCGTATAAAAGCGAATTGCAGTATAGAAGGTTGATGAGGTTGCAGCCAGAAGGGTATTCTGCGATTGTTGTATATTTCGATATTTCCCTCAAAGGTGGAGCCATCCTGTCGTAGTAAAAAAAGTTGATCTTCGGGAAACAAGTGATCTGCAGGAAACTGGTTATGCACAGGCAAATGGAGAACTTGCTGAGGTTGGTCGTGTTTACGAATGCCATCTTCACCTAATTTCATGAGAAAAATGTCTATTAATTTATCAAGATCAAATTTTAAACAATCAAAGATAAAATAAGAATGGCTTATGTATCCATCAAGTGGTGATGATTTACGGATGATTCATGAGTATTGTCGTTATGCATATTTGCTTGCAAGCTTCTAAAAAATTTGAGGCATCGATTGTGGATTTATAGAACTTGAAGTAAGCCTGAGAGTCTGTTGAAAAAAGAGAGTTTTGAAAATATATCTTTCTTAAGGAAATTGCGTTGACAATTGAAACTTAAATTACCTAGATATTTCTCCGTATCTATCGCCGTTTTAGGAAAAAAACTTGGCATTCAAGGTGTTCATATTATATTCTCCTCGAGAAAGATCTATTCAGAATAGAAATTTAAGACTGTTTTACCGTTTTACTAAGGTCTCGTCATTACAAATACTAACCGCGGTAATCCAAGTATTAAGAATACATCTTCACCAAGAAAGGTGAATTTAGAATAGATATTTGAGATTCCTGACTCTTTTATCCAAGGTATTGTAATTCGATGAAGTAATCCAGTTAGCCTGTGTGTTCAGAATACAGAAGGTCTATTCCGAATAAAAATTTAAGATTCCTGGACACTTTTCTAAGGTATTGTCATTATAAGAACTGAATCTGGTATTCTCGGTGTTCAAAATCGATCTTCCCTAAAAAATTAATGTTCAACATAGAAATATTTGGATTTGTCGACTGTTGCTCGCAAGTGTTGTCAATCGAAACAGTAAACTTGGTAACCACGGAATTTAAAAATAGATCTTCCCTGAAGAAAGTGTGTTGACGATAGAAATTTAAAACCCTTCCACCGTTTTTCAAGTTTTGCAAATACATTTTCCTCGAAGAAGGTTTGTTTATAACTGAAATTTAAGTTACCCTAAAGGTTTATCAAATATCTCGTGGTGCATTCAGAACTGCAATTTAATTCATGTTGACCTTTTTTTCAAGAACTTGTCAGTGTAAGAAGCAAACCACGTAACACAGGTGCTTAAAATATATCTTCCTTAAGTTAAAAATATAAGATTCTTCGACTGCTTTTTAAAAGTCTAGTTAGCGTGAAAAATAATCCTGGTAGTTCTGGTTCTGAAAAGTCATCCTCTCGGAGGAAGTTGTGTTCATACCTGTAATTCAAGTCACTCAGAAGGTGCATCGAATTCCTTGTGGTTCCAAAAAGTAAACCAGGGTAGTTCAGATTATTAAAATGGATCCTTGTAGAAAAAGCTGCGTTCACAAGTGAAATTTAAATAATTTTCACCATTTTTTCAAGGTATCGTTATTCTAAGAAGTAAGTCTGTTAGTCCGGTTGCTCAGAATACATCTCTGTTGATAGCAGTTTGTTTAGAATAGAAACATAAAATTCTGCGGCCGTTTTCCGCATTCTTATGGTTCTTGGAAGTAAATATGGTTGTCCAGGAGTTTCAAAATACATATTTTCTAAGGAAGCTCCATTTTAAAAACAAACCATCTTCCTTGAAGAAGTTTTTTTCATAAGAGAAATTTAGGACACCCTTCTTAGTGTCAGTAGATGCAACCACATTAAGAAGTAAGCCTGGTAAACTAGGCGTTTAAAATACATCTTTCTCGAGAAATTTGTGTTTCGAACGCCTGGATTACCAAGTTTACTTAACATTTTTCTACAGAAAGATATATTTTAAACACCTAGACTATCAGGTTTACTTCTTTGAACTATGATACATTGGACAATTATTCAGGGTGCCTTATATATTAATTATGGATACAACCTCCTTGAGGAAGATGTATTTTGAACACCTAGGGAACCAGGTTTACGTTTAGGAATAACTGAACCTTTCAAACACTATAAGAATATCTTTAATTTTTCTCATAAACCGAATTTCATTGAGAAAGATATTTTTTGAACATGTAAATTATTCCTAATACGATCGATTACTTTTTCATCTTTGTGATAAATACTTCTCAGCTCTGATTAAATCTTAATATTAAAAAAAATGATATCCCTATTTAGTCTTTTATATCAAAACATGCGGGTTATAATGCATATGGGCAAAAAAAGTCATAACCATTCAAAATGTAACACTATTTGACTTCCTAAGACTAACAACGAGTAATTATTATTTCACTCGGTAGGTGTTGATATTTCCTCGTCTAAAATAGGCATCTATTAGACTGCAAACAGGAGCGTAGAAAAGATTTTTTCATGAGTAGGCTTACCAAAAGTATGTTCAAAAATAATAATTTGAGATAGGTATTAGGTTTATTTTATAATTAGGTTTATTTATTTTATGGTTGGACTCCGCGAACCCATCAATATTAGTGAGTGGGCTGAAACCTACCCAGTCCACACGGTTCCGACGCCCCTGACTTTATACGTTATCTTCTACGGATCAGCAAATAAAAAGCTTTACAAATTTATGCAGATCATATTAATTTTTGCAAGTACATCAGGTTCCAGACTTAGCATTTTTTGGCAACTAACCTACTACCGCTATTAACAATTCAAATATTTTTTTTTTTAATTCCACATTAAATAATTTGCAAAAGCAATTATGAAACAATCTGATTGTAGAGAACTCATTCTTGAAATTTTCAGTTTTTGTAATTTCTAATTTTAAATTTCAAAATGTTAATCAAATTTCCGATTTTGTAAGATAAAGAAAACATTTTAGTCAATATCTCCGACAAATATCACGCTTGACCCATACAAATAATTTAATGTTAAATCTGGACACATTAGGAATAAGCAATTTAACTGAGCGCTTCAATTGAAATATTTTCAAGCATATATATGTCCTATTGATTATATTTATTAATTTTAATACAGTATTAAACTTACATTTATAATGCAGAAAACCGAAAAGCGTAAGTATTAGAGTTTTAATAAAAATATTCATTTTATTTAAGTAGACGCAACGACAGAGAAAATTTTTTTTTTTGAAGAAGAAGAAGATCGTTTGAGCTGAGATGATTAATCGCTGACATATATACTAACTTTTATGGATCTCACATCTGGAAATTTTCCATATTTGCTAACTTTATTACTCATAGAACCATCAGAATTTCTTATCTTCTAATTTAGTATCACACGTGTTAAAATGTACAAAAAGAGAAAAACATTAGAGTTGAAAAAATAAAACTCGATCGATAAATTTCTTTTACTTTTTGAATATATATGTGACCTTCAACCCAAATGTATAGTATACCGAAAATATTTTTGTTTCTTCTAGAATGATCTGCTTCTCTTTGATTGAATAGTGATGAGAGCCCTTGTCTTAATTTTATTTTTAAAAGAAAACAAGTTTAGATAACTTTTCAAACTAATTATTGTTCCTCTAGTATGCAGAAAAAGTGCTTTAAATGCAATAGAACATATTTTTTAACTCTTTGAAAGCTAAGCGTTAATTATCGCTTAAAATAAAAAGTACAAATTACATACTTATATTGTAATGTTTAATACAAACTTTTAGCTTACTATTGCTTGAAGTGCATAAGAAAGAATTTTATATGTTGAGAACAACGAAATACAGATCTTTTCTTTTTTATTTCGCAAATTAAACATTTTTTTTCAATATTGGAGAGGCCGAGAAAGCTCTGGATCGAACTGGTCCATTTTGAAAAGTTTTACAAAATTTTTTTTCTGTTTTGCGACATTGTATTTTTGCACAATGCATTTTTGTATCGAAATAATGGAATCAAATGTAAAAAGTTATTTATCCAAAATTTTTTGTCTTACAGAGGACTCATGAAAAGAGTATACGTTCTCAAATTTAAATACTTTGTGAATTAGTATTTGATTAAGCCTAATCCATTTAATCTTATCATGAAATATAATCGAGTTTTATAGTTTTTTAACAAAGAGGCTCATTAGAATTAATTTTTTCAAGAATTAATTTTCGACTTTAAGCAATCTATAACATTTTTTTTTTAAATTTTACATCATTTATGATGAAGTGTATTATATTAATGTGATGTTGGAACTATTCATTTTATCTATCTATTCAGTTTATGAGAAAATTCGCATTAATGCAAAGAAATTAAATATCATTACATTCTTGGATTATTCTCTTGCTGATCAAGTTGTTAGGTATGATTTCATGATATTTTAAAAAATATATATTTTGTTTAATATTTAGTGAAATTTACTTCGAGGAAGGAAAATTCTTTTTTTATAGTTAGGAAAACCAGTTTCAATGATGGCCTCAAATGATAAGTGCTCCGAAAATGTGCTGCGCAGGGTGACAAACATGTCTTGAAAAGCAAAGTTTGTTTGCAGAGAAAATTGATTTGGTACATGCTTGAACTCTATGAGTTAATTTTTATATTAATTTTTTCAAGTTTGTGAAGCCCTTAATAAATCAATTACTAGACAAAAATAAAAACTGTGGATATTACGTCTCATAAGCAACGTCGAAAATAAATGTACCCGACGCCTAAATTTAAAAATTATTTTGCACTAAAGAATGAATACAAACACTTTAATGTGGGTAAGTGACTATTTGGTTAATTTATTTCTCCGAATGTACATAATTTGTAGTGCAAGATATATCTAAATTTTTCAGGAATATAAGAAATTATTGAAGTAGAATATAATAAGCACATCCTTGGCATTAAAAATTGACCAATCATAGTGGAATATGTTCTCGTAAAACTGAACTGTACACGTGACAACGTGGTACTGAAATGTATATGTGGTTGTTTTTTGGCAAATTGCTTGATTTCCTTTTAGTCATACCAAAATGGTTATGTTCTTTTACAGGGTATACCTGAAAATTGCTAGCTTCATAATATTCATTATTTCGTAGTCTCATCCAAGCGTTCCATGGACGGTGAATACCGGGAACGTGATGAGGAAGTGGATCTTCCGAGATTATATTTAAAGCATAACTTTGGTTGTTTGCTGTTCGGATATAAGCAAAATAAGCAGAAACATGATCTTCATCACACCGCAACCAGAAGGGTATATATTCATTGGGGTACGGGTGGATAGTACCACGATAAGTAGAGCCATCCTGCATTTTTACAAAAAGTTGTTTTTCAAGCAATTCGTTAATTCCACCTATTCCACCTGCACCTAATTTTGTAAGAAAAAACTGACATTAATTTCTGAAGACTTTGTACAGTGTTAACTTAAGATTTTTGACATGTTTATAAATCAAAGGTGAAAAAAGAATGACTTAAGTATTCATGAAATTTACCATATTGTTTCCGGAGTAGGGGTTCCCGGGGGCTTGATTGGAACTTTTTTTATTACTGAATTGGTCCCCATTTATATTGAAATACTAAAGTGCATGTTGCTATTTAAATACTGGGAATATATGAAACTTTTCGAAAAAAATACGATTAAAGTTTTAATTTAACATGCATGTTAATTTTAATATTATATTACACTTACGCTTGAAATTCAGCAAACCCACAAGCGCTAAAAGTAAAATTTCATTAAATATCTTCATTTTTCTGAGCAGAAGCAATATCAAAAAAGTGCTTTTTTATGAATTTCCTATAAACTGAGACTGAATGGTTGCGAAATATTAGAAATGACTTATATAAAATAATGACGCCTTATTTATACTTCAAAAGCAAATAAAGTATAGGTAGGAGGATTTTTAATTCAAAATCTAAAAAATTTCCATTATTTCTGAGTTTATTGCCCATAGATCATTCCTAATCATTAATTACTACAACACCTGTTTAATATTAAACGGTAAAAGCTAGCAAAAATAACAATTATTTTCTTTATCTTTCAAATATACGCTATTAAGACGCATAATAAAAATCCCAAGGTAAAATTTCTTTTTTCAATTAAATACAAACGAAAAATTTATCTGAAGTTAATGTTATACATAATGCATCAACAAAATAACAAAAAATGTATAAAGTTGAAAATTAACAAAATGGGTATCTTTTTTCCGTAACTTAAATATTATCTTTTGAATATGCGGGGTATGGAAAAATCGTAAAATCAAAGTTATTCCTAGCAAAAAGTTAGGCAAGAATTTTTTCACTGTTTCGCAACATTTTGCATGGACAATACGTATTTTTTCCAGCAGCAAGGCTAGGACCAGCTGTAGCTAAAACTTTAAAAAATTTCCAGAAGATGTTCCACTGTCGTTAATATTTTGGAAAATTTAGAGTATGGGGTCTGTTTCGCTCAATAAATTGTGAAGTTTTGAGAGGTAGGGTTCAGCTGAAGCTGCTACTCTGGAAAATGTAGAGTAGGGGGTCCATTGTCGTCGGTACTTTATGAACTTCCGAGTTGGAAGTTCGCTGTGCCTAATAATTTTATAAATTTTGAGTGAAGGATGCATTTAGTATAGTATTTTGATAAATTTAAACTAGAGGTTCAATGTGGCTACAGTCTGTCAAGTTAAAGCGTGGGTGGCTTTACTCGCAGTCGGTAAGGTGTATCGACATGATTTTGGTGTCAAAATATTAAGAAGAGCTCCCTCTT